>NC_092817.1:216915016-217220875 GCF_023375885.2 Dermacentor andersoni
CCTTAGTAACTTGCGCTTGGCTGATGATATTGTTTTGCTTAGTAACTCAGGGGACCAACTGCAATGCATGCTCACCGACCTGGAGAGGCAGAGCAGAAGGGTGGGACTAAAAATTAATCTGCAGAAAACTAAAGTAATGTTTAACAGTCTCGGAAAGGAACAGCAGTTTACAATAGGTAGTGAGGCACTGGAAGCGGTAAGGGATTACATCTACTTAGGACAGGTAGTGACTGCGGATCCTGATCAAGAGATTGAAATAATCAGAAGAATAAGAATGGGCTGGGGTGCGTTTGGCAGGCATTCTCAGGTCATGAACAGCAGGTTGCCATTATCCCTCAAGAGAAAAGTTTGTAACAGCTGTGTCTTACCAGTACTCACGTACGGCGCAGAAACCTGGAGGCTTACGAAAAGGGTTCTACTTGAATTGAGGACGACGCAACGAGCTATGGAAAGAAAAATGATAGGTGTAACGTTAAGGTATTAGAAAAGAGCAGATTGGGTGAGGGAACAAACTCGAGTTTATGATATCTTAGTTGAAATCAAGAAAAAGAAATGGGCATGGGCAGGACACGTAATGAGGAGGGAAGATAACCGATGGTCATTAAGAGTTACGGAATGGATTCCAAGGGAAGGAAAGCGTAGGAAAGGGTGGCAGAAAGTTAGGTGGGCGGATGAGATTAAGAAGTTTGCAGGGACAACATAGCCACAATTAGTACATGACCGGGGTAGTTGGAGAAGTATGGGAGAGGCCTTTGCCCTGCAGTGGGCATAACCAGGCTGATGATGATGTCGGCTGCTGGAAAAATTTTGCTAGAGAGTTAAGAGGAACCTTTAGCTCAGGGCCAACTGCGACGCGGCCTATTCAAGTAGATGTAAAACTCAAAAACGTTTTTCTGAGATAACCCCTGGACCCACTTTAATGAAGTTTGTTGCATACCATTCCCCACTTCGCTGAACGTCACGTAGACTTTCCTCTAGGTTGCGTTGCTTAACCGCGCCCGTGCTCCTTCGTACTTTCGCTAGCTCGGAGCCTGCACCGATGACCTGCGAGGCGGCAGATGCCTGCTTCAAGCGGAAGCTTTAGGCTCGGGTGCTCCTATCTAAACACATGTAAAAGGAGAATTCGTTTTTCTCGGCAACCACTGCGCCATATTTGGCGAGGTTTGTTGCATTTGAAAGAAAAGCTTAAAGTCTAGTGACTGTGTTGAATTTTCGATTTGCAGCGCCAAGTTTTAATTAACAATTGGAAAAAATCGAAAGTTTTCAGAAAACCAAAATATCAAGTTTACAACTCCGTAACTCGGTAATCATAAATGATATCACAATTCTTTGAACTGCACTTAATAGCGCCCTCATTTGAAAGAGAAAGTCCAATTGTAGTGAGCGTTGCAAGTGGAAATTTGATTTAGGGCCTAAGTTTTGTTAAAAGGATATTGAAAAGTTCGAAAGTTGGAAAAGGAATAGAAGCACGAAGTTTACAAATTAATAACACTGCATCAAGAAGAGATGTCGCAGCTCTGTAAACGGCACCCATCAGTGAAAGCAGACAAATTCGATATGTCATTTTAAATCTTACGTGAATTTGTTCCGTTGTGAACAAGGGCTCTAGAAAAGCTGTATTTTCATATTACTGATATCTTTGAGATTCATGTGTAACATCTAAATTTTGTCCGCTTTAACGAGGCGAAAAGTCGCGAAGAGAAACGTAGGCAGAGGCGCGCTGGGTTGACCTCCTTTGGCAGTTGCTGCAGGTTTCGCCTCGTGATAACGTCGTCCTCGCGCGCTGTACGCTGTGTGCGCGAGGGAACGGGTGCGACGGTGGGCCCGCGATGGCGGTTCAATTTCGCGTGCACGAAGGAGGGCAAGCGCGCCGTCTTCTGCCGCGCGTATTCTAGTTGCGCGCATGGCACCGAGGAGGAGAGGGAGGCGGGTGTTGTACTTCGGCCGCACGCGGTCGTTCGGGCATTTTCTCGAACGCGATCTACTTTGGGGGCAGTCTGGGTGGGACGATGGCTCGTAGCTGTGCTTGCGCTGGGTTGTCGCCACTCAGTTTGCGTTGAAGCGATACACAGAGCGAAGGTCACTTCGCTCGTGTATGCTGTCGCGGTTCCTCATGCCAGTGTTTTGACAGCGAGCGTCTGGGGTCATCGAGTGTGATGTGTTCATGTTTGCGTGTGCGCGCTCATACCATGTTTGTTAATTTAGTTAGTAAGCGAATGTTTACAAGGGGCGTTCTGCCCTGGCGGCAAGTAGGGTGCCCTGATACGGGCGCCCCCGGGCGCAGCGCATCAGGGCACCCTCCAGGGTATGTAGCGCTGGCGGTCACTCTAAATGTTCGTCTTAACCGAAGTGTTAGGCGGTTCGTCCTTGCGGATTTTTTTTTTTTTTTTTGCATTGAGTCTATGGAAAACCAAACGTTCCCATGTTAGTTATATGCGGGAATTCGGCTTAACCGAGTAAGTCTTAAGGAGAGTTCATCGTATGTACGAACAGACGAATTCACGATCATACAGCATAAGATGAACGCACAAAAAGAAAGAGACACCCCTTGCGTTAGCGTTAAAATTATATTATAGTATCGAGAGTTCTAATAGTGCAACCTCAAAAGCGGTAGTTGAAGTTGAAGTTTATTCATATGAAAAAAACTTACGTATATAAATGTAATATACAGACAAGGGTCCCAAAGTAATGATACTGAAAACGGGACCCTCGGTTAGTAACTACAACAGAATTCTGACATAGTTGGCAGCATTACAGTGGATATCATAATAATATATTAGTTGCAAAAAAATGAAATGATAATGAAAAGAAAAAAAGAAAAACCAAACTATCTATGCTCTAATCGATATAGTGTAACAGATATAACTGGAGTGACGAAATTTATACAATTGTTAAAGGCAAAAAGCAAAAAAAGAGAACGAACAAAGATGGATAAAAAAATGTGGCGCAATGTGAACACTGCAAAAAAAAAAAAAAAAAAAACATGGGTGATACTTATTAGTTAGGTAGCTATGAAAATACAAATATTTATTAGGAAAAATTATCAGTGGTTAGCAAAAAACCTTTTAGCGAAGCTTTAAAACGCTGAAAAGTAGGTAGTATTTTAAGCGAAGCAGGCAAACGATTCCAAAGTGTAATGGTAGGGAATGTAGATGTTTTTTTACCATAGTTAGTACGAACTGATGGTAACAGAAAATTATAATTAGAAGCGAACCTAGTAGGGTTTGTATTTCTAAGGGAGCTGCTTTGAATATATTGAAAGGTCAGCTGGGAATCAAGCAACTTATAAAACATTATTGCTGAATTGTAGTTGAATAATCTTTTTATACATAGAATTTTGTACTGTTCAAGCAGGCCAATAGCATTAGAGCGCGGTGAACTGTGGGTGATGATACGGATTGCTCGATTTTGTATGTGCTGAACTGAAGACAAATGACATAGATATGTATTACCCCAAACGATTAATCCGTAGTTAATGTGTGAATGATGAACGCAAAGTAGAGTGAAAGCAAAGCAGAAGGAGAAAAATAGTGTCGTGCCTTGATAAGTGCAGGGATACCAAAGGCGCACTTCAGCTTGACGTGATTGATGTGCAGGTGAAACTTCAGATGGCTGTCTAGGATAACCCCTAGAAATGAAATGGAGTCGCTAATGGGAATAGAATGATTACCTAAGGTTAACGAAAGAGGAATAATTAGTGATTTTTGGTGCGAATGGAATACTAAATATTTCGTTTTAGATGGATTAATGACTAGAGAGTTGTCATTACACCAATTCATTTGATGGTCAAGAGTTTTATTTAGTTTGATTACTAGAGAATAGATACACTTATCAGCTATAGATATAGTTGTATCGTCAGCATAGAGAACGTAATGACTAAGTCAGTGACGTCTGGCATATCATTAATGGAAAGAGAAAAAAGCTAAGGCCCCAGTATTGAGCCTTGTGGTACTCCTTGGTTAAGTTTTTTAGAACTGGAAATAGTTTCACACGCATAAACAATAAATTCCCTATCAGACAAATACCTTTTTAAGAAGGTCAGGGCAGGGCCAGTTATTCCATATGCTTCCACTTCACGAAATAAAATCATGTGATTAATAGTATCAAATGCCTTAGTAAGGTCTAAGAAAACTGAACCAACGAATTCATTATTGTCAAGACTATTCTTAATAAAATCAGCTAAGCAAAGTAGAGCTAAGTTGGTGCAGCTTCCAGACCGCAAACCGAACTGGCAGGATTCAATTATATGGAATTTTTCCAAATACTTGCCTAATCTGATCAAAAATAATTTTTCAATTATTTTACTTAGGGAAGAAAGAATCGAGATTGGACGGTAATTTGAAATTAATTCTTTATTACCTTTTTTTTAAAAACTGGGATAACCTTCGCACGCTTTAGCAATACACCACTTTTAAAGATCAGGTTAATTACTACGCTCAGGGGTTCACATATGGCATCAGCGACTAGCTTTAGGTGGCGCACTGCAATACCATCTAATCCTAGACTTGTGTTACGAAGATTACGCATAATAGAAAGCACTTCATGCGGCGGGACAGGATGAAGGAAAAATGAATGGCTCAGGCGTTCTATTTTAGGCTGAAAAGTTGTTAGTTTGTTTCCCTCGGGCAATGCGAAATGATCAGAAAAAGCGTTTGCTATCTGAGAAGGCTGACAAAAAGTAAGATTGTCGCGTACAAATTTAGAGATAAACTTAGGCGGCTCATTGTTGAAAAAGTCATTCAGCAACTGTCATTGTTTTTTAGGGTTGTTTTTATTCTGAAAGAATGCTGTTTCATAGTAAAGCCTTTCGGCTTCTCTGAGAGTCCTGTTAAGAACGTTGCAGTATATTTTGTACCGATTTCTCAGAGAACAGTTAAATGGTCGTCTTTTAGTCTTCTTACACAAATTATCTTTTTTGCGCAAACTCTTCAGCAGACTATCTGACATCCAAGGATTATTCGGGCGTTTAAATCGATTTTTACAGCGCAGAGTTCGAGAGCAAGTACTGATAGCTTTAGTGAATAAATTGCAGAAGAAATTAAGAGCTTCTACGGGGTCTTCAATAAAATTCAGATTTGACCAGTCAGTGGAGCTAATGGTAGAAATTAATTTATCTGTGTCGAGTACTGTAGCGAAGTAAGAGGTGGCAATGTTGGGCAAACGTGTTTCAAAGATTGCAAGAACCGGGAAGTGATCAGTGAGGTCAGTGTTGACAACACCCGCCGAAATGGGTCCGTCTAGGTTGGTTAAAACATGATCAATTAGTGAATGAGAACCCTCACCAACGCATCTTGTAGGCGATCTAATGAGGGATTCAAGGCCGTATCCACTGAAGCAGTCAGTGTAGGCTGTATACAAGCTAGAATTAACATCCAGCAAGTCTATCTCCTACAATCATTACACTCTTATTTTCCTATAGCAGTTTGTTAAGTACGTTATCAAGAGCATAGATGAAATCCGAAACGTTAGAACCTGGTGACCTATAAACACAACCGAGAACAAACCTTTTAGTGCTACATGCCTCGATGGGCTCGTTAGTTTCCACCCATACCGTTTCGCAGCAATCGACGTGAAAGTTTAAATCATTTCGGCGAGTGTAACTGATGCGCAGAGAAACAAAGATGGCAGCCCCACCATGCCTACTGTTTAAACGGTGACAGTATTCTGGACTGTAAGAATGAAACCCATACATGTTACTATCGTCGCTAGAAAGCTACGTTTCGGAAACACAAATAAAAGAGAAATCGTGATCAAGCAACGATAAAAAATTATTTATCCCCTCGTGATTCTTTCGTAGACTGCGTGCCTTAAAATGAATCAGTGAAGGATTAGTGTGACAAAGTAAAGAACGAAGTTCACGAGAATACGTAAGGGGCATAGCGATGAAAAAGTGACCAGGCACGTGTAATCAGCACAATACGCACTCTTACGTGAATATGCGCAGATCCGACTCGGCTGAAATACGGAACACCCTGCTATCAGTAGCTTTCCGAGCTTTGATCTCGCTGTTTTCAGTCCAGAGGTACTGCCACTTTTTTGCCTTTTTCAGCGCAAGTGCTTTGGCAAACAGCATTTTATTACTGATTGTCAAATGGTCGTTCACGTAAAAAGCTGTGTCGTTTGTGCCAGAAAACCCAAGGTGGCTCACACGGAGCCGAGCCTTGCGGGCTCTCTTTACAAATTCATTTTTCTTGTCTCTTGAAACAAAGCGAGCAATTAAATATTGATCGGATGATTTCAGATACAGGACATTCAGATACATTCAGATACAGGACACTCGATGACGTCGCCCATACGCTTCAGAATGGCTCGGCAGTCCTCCCCCTTTGTCAGAGGGATTCCTTTAACTTCAATGTTGTTGAGCCTAGAATATTGCTCCAAATCAGCCACCCGTTTCACAAGCATTTCATTTTGGGCCAATAAGGACTTGTTCGAAGTCATCAATTCATCCTGCTTGGCTCTGAACTCATCAAACAAGTTGCTCATAAAGTCAATGCTTTCGCGAAGCGAGGCATTTTCAGACAGACCAAAGTCGCTCAATTTCAGTTTGATCTTAGAGCCCATTTCTAACGTTAGGGATTCCATTCTATTGTTGAAATGTTGTTCCAGTTGTTCAATTTGTTTGGCACGTTCTTGACACGTAGGCATGACGTAACAAACGTGTGGGCAAGCAAAAAAAATATTCAAGAAAATAAAAGTGACAAGAAAATGGCAGCAGTTGCGGCTAAACGAAGTTGAAACAGCTAAAACAAATATGCAAACAACCAACCTGAAAGTACAAGCGCGGAGTTTAGGCGTTGCACTATTGCCGCAACTGCCACTGCCAAATGATCCGAGACGCTGCTGAAGCTTCCTTATATGCCCTTGGAGGTAGATCGCAGCTGAAGTCCACGCAGCCGGAGCTGTCACCGTCGATGAATTTGCAGCACGTGTTCAGTCCAAGCAAGCTCGCCTGCCGCATCCAGAAATCAGCACTGGAAAACTTGATAAATCCTGAGCGAAGGCCGCCCAGTCGATGGTACGGTTCCTGAAAGTACAAGCGCGGAGTTTAAGCGTTGCACTATTGCCGCAACTGCCACTGCGAAATTTTAGCATGCCGCGTCCAGAAATCAGCACTGGAAAACTTGATAAATCCTGAGCGAAGGCCGCCCAGTCGATGGTACGGTTCCTGAAAGTACAAGCACGGAGTTTAAGCGTTGCACTATTGCCGCAACTGCCACTGCGAAATTTTAGCATGCCGCGTCCAGAAATCAGCACTGGAAAACTTGATAAATCCTGAGCGAAGGCCGCCCAGTCGATGGTACGGTTCCTGAAAGTACAAGCGCGGAGTTTAAGCGTTGCACTATTGCCGCAACTGCCACTGCGAAATTTTAGCATGCCGCGTCCAGAAATCAGCACTGGAAAACTTGATAAATCCTGAGCGAAGGCCGCCCAGTCGATGGTACGGTTCCTGAAAGTACAAGCACGGAGTTTAAGCGTTGCACTATTGCCGCAACTGCCACTGCGAAATTTTAGCATGCCGCGTCCAGAAATCAGCACTGGAAAACTTGATAAATCCTGAGCGAAGGCCGCCCAGTCGATGGTACGGTTCCTGAAAGTACAAGCGCGGAGCTTAAGCGTTGCACTATTGCCGCAACTGCCACTGCGAAATTTTAGCATGCCGCGTCCAGAAATCAGCACTGAAAAACTTGATAAATCCTGAGCGAAGGCCGCCCAGTCGATGGTACGGTTCCTGAAAGTACAAGCACGGAGTTTAAGCGTTGCACTATTGCCGCAACTGCCACTGCGAAATTTTAGCATGCCGCGTCCAGAAATCAGCACTGGAAAACTTGATAAATCCTGAGCGAAGGCCGCCCAGTCGATGGTACGGTTCCTGAAAGTACAAGCACGGAGTTTAAGCGTTGCACTATTGCCGCAACTGCCACTGCGAAATTTTAGCATGCCGCGTCCAGAAATCAGCACTGGAAAACTTGATAAATCCTGAGCGAAGGCCGCCCAGTCGATGGTACGGTTCCTGAAAGTACAAGCGCGGAGTTTAAGCGTTGCACTATTGCCGCAACTGCCACTGCGAAATTTTAGCATGCCGCGTCCAGAAATCAGCACTGGAAAACTTGATAAATCCTGAGCGAAGGCCGCCCAGTCGATGGTACGGTTCCTGAAAGTACAAGCACGGAGTTTAAGCGTTGCACTATTGCCGCAACTGCCACTGCGAAATTTTAGCATGCCGCGTCCAGAAATCAGCACTGGAAAACTTGATAAATCCTGAGCGAAGGCCGCCCAGTCGATGGTACGGTTCCTGAAAGTACAAGCACGGAGTTTAAGCGTTGCACTATTGCCGCAACTGCCACTGCGAAATTTTAGCATGCCGCGTCCAGAAATCAGCACTGGAAAACTTGATAAATCCTGAGCGAAGGCCGCCCAGTCGATGGTACGGTTCCTGAAAGTACAAGCGCGGAGTTTAAGCGTTGCACTATTGCCGCAACTGCCACTGCGAAATTTTAGCATGCCGCGTCCAGAAATCAGCACTGGAAAACTTGATAAATCCTGAGCGAAGGCCGCCCAGTCGATGGTACGGTTCCTGAAAGTACAAGCGCGGAGTTTAAGCGTTGCACTATTGCCGCAACTGCCACTGCGAAATTTTAGCATATGCCGCGTCCAGAAATCAGCACTGGAAAACTTGATAAATCCTGAGCGAAGGCCGCCCAGTCGATGGTACGGTTCCTGAAAGTACAAGCACGGAGTTTAAGCGTTGCACTATTGCCGCAACTGCCACTGCGAAATTTTAGCATGCCGCGTCCAGAAATCAGCACTGGAAAACTTGATAAATCCTGAGCGAAGGCCGCCCAGTCGATGGTACGGTTCCTGAAAGTACAAGCACGGAGTTTAAGCGTTGCACTATTGCCGCAACTGCCACTGCGAAATTTTAGCATATGCCGCGTCCAGAAATCAGCACTGGAAAACTTGATAAATCCTGAGCGAAGGCCGCCCAGTCGATGGTACGGTTCCTGAAAGTACAAGCACGGAGTTTAAGCGTTGCACTATTGCCGCAACTGCCACTGCGAAACTTTAGCATGCCGCGTCCAGAAATCAGCACTGGAAAACTTGATAAATCCTGAGCGAAGGCCGCCCAGTCGATGGTACGGTTCCTGAAAGTACAAGCACGGAGTTTAAGCGTTGCACTATTGCCGCAACTGCCACTGCGAAATTTTAGCATTCCGCGTCCAGAAATCAGCACTGGAAAACTTGATAAATCCTGAGCGAAGGCCGCCCAGTCGATGGTACGGTTCCTGAAAGTACAAGCGCGGAGTTTAAGCGTTGCACTATTGCCGCAACTGCCACTGCGAAATTTTAGCATGCCGCGTCCAGAAATCAGCACTGGAAAACTTGATAAATCCTGAGCGAAGGCCGCCCAGTCGATGGTACGGTTCCTGAAAGTACAAGCACGGAGTTTAAGCGTTGCACTATTGCCGCAACTGCCACTGCGAAATTTTAGCATGCCGCGTCCAGAAATCAGCACTGGAAAACTTGATAAATCCTGAGCGAAGGCCGCCCAGTCGATGGTACGGTTCCTGAAAGTACAAGCACGGAGTTTAAGCGTTGCACTATTGCCGCAACTGCCACTGCGAAATTTTAGCATGCCGCGTCCAGAAATCAGCACTGGAAAACTTGATAAATCCTGAGCGAAGGCCGCCCAGTCGATGGTACGGTTCCTGAAAGTACAAGCGCGGAGTTTAAGCGTTGCACTATTGCCGCAACTGCCACTGCGAAATTTTAGCATGCCGCGTCCAGAAATCAGCACTGGAAAACTTGATAAATCCTGAGCGAAGGCCGCCCAGTCGATGGTACGGTTCCTGAAAGTACAAGCACGGAGTTTAAGCGTTGCACTATTGCCGCAACTGCCACTGCGAAATTTTAAGCCATTTCTCTGCGAAAAGCAGAGAAATGGCTTAAAAAGCTGTTTTTTTTGTATAATTCATTTTTACTTACTGGAAAACAATGTTCGTTTTTGTGGAAAAGAAAAAAGGTCGAAATTGATCTGTTTTTCTATTTTCTTTGCTAAGGCTTACCAAGATCCAGCTCTTTGGACGTGTCACTTCAGCTTGGCACAGAATGCCTTGTATCATGCAAGGCATAATGTCGGCGTGTGCTCGAAGGCGTGACTTCGGTCGTTTAGTCAGGGGGTCCGGCCCGGGTCCACCAGAAAACGCTTCGGGCGGCCCGTAGCGGACTTTCGCGTCGGCCCGGGACCGTGCAGTGCTAAAAGATGACATTTCCCGTAACGATTTACGGTCACTGCATGGCTACGTTAAAGAACCCCAGGTGGTCGAAATTTCCGAAGTCCTCCACTACGGCATGCCTCATAATCAGAAAGTGGTTTTGGCACGTAAAACCCCATGATTTAAGCTTAAATTTTTTTTTTTCACTACGTGGCACTCTGCTTTCCCATAGACTACACCAGGGTGTGTGTTGCGTCCTGGTAGAATGCGGTGTTCATAGCAGATGTCCAAGTGATAATGACAGAGTGCTGTTGGACAACAGTGGAATTGCGGCGGGAAGTTACACGTAAGGGTGGGTTTAACAGGGAATGCCTGGAGTGCAGATGGCAAAAAAGGAAAAAAAAAAAAGAGTAGAGACCAGAGACGAGAGAAGGCCCGGCGGGAGGCAAACAATGCGAATGCCACTGTACGTTTCAACTATGCGAGAGACTACGAGAGCATTCGCGAGAGCATTCGGAAGTTGTAGAGTAGCGCGGCTTATACTGGTTCGCTATCAAAGGTGATATATTGTCATGTTGTGGTGACGATGAAGAACACAATAGCAGAACTGTGAATCGCAAAGCCAACTCTTTATTGGGCAAAGCTGAGCCTAGAAAAACAAAGAGCACTCAAGCACAACGATAGCGGCGAGCACAGTCGGCTATTCATAGACGACACGTTCGACAGCGCCGTCGCTGGTGCCCGCGCGCCTTCCGGAAAATACGACACGATTCGCGTCGCGCGTACAAGCCGATTAGGCGACAACAGACGCAACAGATAGGATCAACGATGCCCTTCTGTAACCTTCGAGCGCATTCTGAACAAGGCTTTCGTAGCGTAGCCGAAACCTCTTGAAGAATTATTCCCTTTTAGCAATTCTTTTGATCGGGGTTTGTCGTTTTATTGTTTCGTGCTTCATCCCGGCCAGCGGGCTTCCGTCGTACCCTCGACTTCATCAACCGTCGAGTAAGTTCCAAATCGTGCAGGCGTGCGCGTCTTGCGCTAAGCGATAACTTTAAGTTGTTATCGGGTGAAATGCAGTCCCCGAGAAAAGGATTAAAACTTCGGCGGAGACAGTTAACGCTGCTTACGTGTGGGTATGCGAAAGCATTATACCGTTTTCACACCTCGGAACGTCAGGAACGCGCTAATTTCGTACACTCGTAACGTGGCGCCACCCCATTGGCTGCGCCCCCGCTACGTGCCCAATGACGCCTCGCATACCTTCGGTCAACCACGGAGCCGCCGTGGTGTCGCTGGGAGCGGGCGTCTTGCAGCGCGGAGGCCCGTGTTCGTCTACTACGCCAACGGAAATTTACAAAACTTCATTTTCAAAGGCATCCATTTACTTTGTTTGCCGGAACTTCCCTGAGAAATTTGCCGTCAATCCGAGCATTTGTTTACCTGTTTTTACTCTTTGCCCCGTCGACCATTTTTGGTACCGTCATTTGGTCGCGCCGCCCACTACGACGCTGGATTTTCGCGGAATGGGGTGTTTAATGCTTTCGCATTAATAACTACACGTGCCCATATGATTGGGAAATGTGCCAGATAGATGACGCCTACTGTAGCAGTGGACATGCGATTGTTTGACAGAGAGAGAGAAGCGAAGAGTGAAAGATAGGGAAGTTAACCAAGCACGTGCCCGGTTGGCTACGACGACGACTTCCGATACATGTAGCAGCAGAATTGATCGTTTAGGTGTGGTTGATTCACGCCCGATGGCGCGCTGCTGAGAGATGGGCAATAGTGAATTAGGTGAACTGTACATGTTCGCTCCCTTGAGAAGGGTTCCTGCCAAGAAAGCAGACTATGTGTCCGATAGATAACAGACTTCGAAGCTGGTGACTATGGGAAACGCGGTCAAGCGCCTTCGTGTAATCAAAAAGCTGGAATCAATTCACAAATGAAAGTACATAAATTGCGAGAAGTCAATTGCGAAGTCAGCGAGTTTAGTCTCCCATTCAAATGACCGCTTCGTAATCCCGCACTGTTTAGGGTAAAAGAGGTTGTTGAATTCCAGGTGAGCCATTAGCGTGCATCAGATGGCACGTTGGAGTGATTTGAAGGAATGGTCGTCTGTGAAATTAGGCGACAACGATCGCTAGTCTTAAAAATTTTCTACGTGTGCCGTTTTCCACCCGCCCGGCACGTTTCTGGGTATAAAGTTTGCCTAGATATCAGGTCTGGACAGAAACATTACTTGCGTAAACTAGTATCATTACTTGTGTACTTCGTCAGAGTCTCACTCCGACGAAGGCCGGTCCTCTGGCCAAAACGTCAGTAGAAGCATATGCCATAACGTTCCTCTTTTTTTTTGTTTTTTGAATGTTATACCTTGAGGTCTCAAGCGATACCCTTCGTCTTGCATGCATATGTTGATACGATCTCGACCGGGGGAGCTGGGTCTTCACCACAAGAATAAGGAAACGACGACTAACGCGGGCATCGTGATGATGAAAAAAGTAGAAAAGATTGTAGTCACTTCGTTGGTAGATGTTTTTGACTCTTATCAAAGTCTCGAGTGGTTCTGATTAACACGGGCGCCAGGGCGGCCTTGAATAACCTCGTGTGGTCTTGTGGTTGTCGACGTCTTCTTCGGGAGCCTGTGGAAGTATTAGTGCTTTCGTCTGCCGTCGAGCTCCTGACCTTCGGATTTTTTTTCCTTCGTGCTTCCCTTTGTCTCAGCTCGGGGAATAAAAGAGGTGAGGCTGTTTTGGAATAGAGGTCCGTTATTTTGACATGGGGACGCCCGCTTGAACGCTTCTGACACTTGAGAGGTCGAGGTCCAGGCATACCGTTAAAGCCTTTTCTGGGACGAGGCAAGTCATCTTGTCATGGGAAAGTACGCTTGAATGTCTCTGACTCTTGACAGGTGGATCATAGCAATATAGATATGTGTGTGTGTATATGCCATGCCTTGCTATATGACATGCGGTATATGTGGGTTATATTGCCGCACCATTCTATCACTAAAATTGCTCATACCTTGGCTTACATTTTTGACAAGATCATTCGTAATTTTTAGAATCACAGCCCACAAATGCCATGAAACAAAACACCGACAGTGCATGCCTTTTTATGCTAAAGTTTCTGAGACCTACATATTAAAAATGCGAAACTATAACATCAGCCTCAAAATGATGTAATCTATTGGCGTGGCTGTGCACTACCTCCGCGATGGGCCCACGCAAGAGGCCACGTTTCTGCCTGGACGCTCGCCCTCGTACGTAGCATTCGCCGCCAGCGTTTCCCGGTAAACATTACGGCTACATAAGCTGCTGTTGCCGGGAAGAAGCAGTCAGGGACCTTGGAGTGCTATGGCGTTCCACTCTTAAAGGCGTAGCTTAAGGGCGCATTCGCACTTGCGAGTAGCGAGGTCGTGCGGCCGCCAGTCGCCCGCGACAAGGCAGCGGCTCGACAACACCGACGTTCACAGTTGCCAGGGCCAGCTCGGCGACCTGCGGGTCGCCTTCTCGCTCGGAATGAGCTCTCTCGGGACGCCGTTCGCACGCACGCGGGCGTTTCGTTTGCTGTGACCGCGTCTTCGGCATTCAAGCTCGGTGTGCTCTAGTCCCTCTCTGTTCGCGGTGTACCACGACGACCTGGGTGATGATGTCGTGGCGGTTTTGATGTGCACTGCGGCCGTACAGGCACGCCAAGCGCGTGGGCAGTGACAATGGGACGCACGAAGTCTCGCGCGCTACTCCCGAGGCATTGCCGATGGGTTTAGCGGTTCGCGACTCGCAGTCGCAAGGCTGGAAAATCTAGCAGTGTGCGACTGGCCCGCGACTGTCGCTTTTCGACCAATGCGACCATTTGCGACGGTCGCGTTGCCGCCAGAACTGTCGCGCGATCTCTGCGACTCGCAAGTGTGAATGGGCCGTAAGCGTCCTCCACTTTTTTTCTTTGAGCTCGCAGAGATGGTAGGCAAAAGGTAAAAAAATCGCCACCAATTGTTTTGGTGGAAACAACTTACGAAGGGGCCATCGGTGTGGAGTTATAGCAACGCCAGTTGAATTTGTAGGCCAAATGTGGTGGAGCTCTTGCCGGCCCCCTTCACTAGTTGGCCATCTAAACTTAAACCGAAGAATTATGAAGGATGCCAGCATTAGCTCACGTTCCTCGTAAAAGTGGCTAAACGTGTAATGTAATTCAACATATAACTGTTTACCTTCAAAGTACTGTTTCTATTACATTCGCAAAATAAGTGTATGCGAGTCGCGTGTCGTGCAGACAGACACGAATATGTACGCTTAACGGCCAAACGCTTGCCTGGATGACTGCCCTCCCCCCCATGGATGCTCGAGAGCGCCTCCAAAAGAGGTGTGCAGATCTCGTCTTTGCACGTCAAAGCAGGCGCATCCACGAGGCGCTGCACGAGAAGGGGCGTCCTACACTAGTTCCTGCTGCGTTGAAAGCGTTAATCGATGCGTCTTCGGTTGCATCTTCTGCCGCCGTTAAAGCAACTGCATACTTAGCAGTAACATGTAATTCGTTACTGAATAATATAACTGAATTACGAGTACCCTTACCGAGTCAAAATTGTAATAGCTAAATTACAACATCACCAAGAAATATAATTGATTACAAGTAATTAATTGCATGTAGCTCGTTACGGAAAAGTGTGCCTCCGACCCAATATGGTGGGAAAACGATAATTTAAATACATACATCCATCCATCCATACATACATACATACATACATACATACATACATACATACATACATATACAGGAGTGAAATATTTCAATAATGCGTTAAAATACCGAATCTGCGTCGGTGATAGGTCGTTTGAATGCTAGAAAATACGGCATTACTGGCAATGTACCTATTACACTCGGGTTAACATCACTATTCAGCTAGCAGAAGTTTTAAATCGAATTTTTTTTCCACTCGGCGAAATAGTTCGTCTGAGATAAAGGGTATCGATTCTTGTGTGTTTGAAAATTCGTGCTGAGAGAGCTTGCATCTTGCGTCCAGTGCATCTCTCGAAAAACGTCTTCGCCAGTTGCGATTGTATATAGCCGTTCTGTGCAAATAGCTGCGTGTCAATATGTCTGTTTTAAAGGCCAGATTCACCGCAGACCAGCCTGCGGTAAAAACGATTAATTATATGGCCTAGCTCACCGAAATGTAGTTTTGGGCAGTAATGGCAGACCGGTATGGAAGTCGACATGCGTTTAACGGAAATAACTGCGCAATGTAGCGGAATTCCGAGCGGGATAGGCGACTGTGTCGCTTTCTTTTCCACGTTGTTGCCTTTTCTTCTTTGTTTTTTTCTGCGGGAGTACTTGTTTATTTTCCTTTCACAAGTAAGTCGAGCATTAAGAGGTTACGCCCTCCATTTTTACTTTCCCCGTGCTGAATGAAAATGCAGGCGCGCGAATTTCACGGTGTTTTTTTAGCCTCGTGTACCGGAGACGCCGCGTCCTCCTTCCGTACACCTGCTCACAAATCGCGTTACCGGGACGCTTATTTCGCGCGGAAAAGAAGCGCCGGCGCTTTTGCGGCAGGCACAATAAGAAGCGCGCAATCAGATTTAAACTTGCGCGGATCCGGCTTTGGAGACGCGCTTTCCCGGAGTCCCCATCACCATCGAAGACCTTCCTGACTTGTCCTGGTTCTGCGCAGTTTCGCGCATGCTGCCGACGACAGCGGGAAATCGGCTGTGGACGGATGAACCCGTGCGTCTTGGCGTTATGTCCTCCTGGCGTTGTTTCGTGACACTGCCACGTACGGTTATTTCCAGCATGTTACGACGGACGTGTTCCTTGCGTTATTTGATTTGATAAAGGGGGTGGAAAAAGAAACTATAAGCAATGTTATTGCCACTTGGTGTCAGTTCGAAAGATGCTTAGACATGTTTCTAGCGAATAATAATGGGCGGGTAAATGGGACGACAACATCCCAAGGAAGGTCGCTTCAATTTTTGGCAGCACGGGGAGAGAAGGATGCCACGAAAAGACCCTTATACGCGTGCTCACCGAGAAAGTATTCAAAGAGGGATGAAGGCGCCGCCGGGTCGAGCAAGAATTAACGCCTACAGTATATGCTGGCGCTCAATCTTGCCGTGAGCGCTCGGCTTTAATAATAATAATAATAATCTTTATTTCTCTCTTTCCACAGAATACAGAATGAGAGCGGACGTAAGGGTAAAAGCCGCATGCAGCGGCTTGAAAAAAAAACCCATTAAGCCCCACATGACAGTATGACGAGAAACAGCTTAATCATGACAAACGCAGAGAATACTAGAAACATTGGAGTACATTGCAAAAGTTGTGAACGTACAAGGGCAAAAAGTACAGTAGGGATCAGTAAGAAAATATACGCACAAAATTGACAACAGCCTTAGTGCATTCGTTAACATTGAATGATGTAAGAAACAATAGCGCGACATACAAAAACAGAATGAAACACCATACATTAGTGCGGGAGCGGCAAAACACTAATTAATTTATTTTTCGATATTTCTTCCAGTGAGATGTTATTACGTTCAAGTGTGTTAAGGTAACAGGGAAGTTTATAGGCGCTTGATTGAAAACGGTACACAGTCCGACAAAACGGTGTAGACCAAGCGGTGCGACGGCGTACATTGTACATGGGCACATGACTTTGAAGGTTGAATAGTGTGAACATATCTGCGTTGTTTGTTCTAATAGCATTCTTGTACATTGACAGTCGTGACTAGATAGCTCCCCCCCCCCCTTTTTTTAAAAGCTCATGGTGACTTTAGAGCGACAATGGGGTAGCATAATAGTCTACAGACAACGCGATGCCGTAGTATTCCACTTTGTCGGCTAGAAACTGAGTGGACACTTGAGCATTCACTCAGACAAGCAATGCTTGCAGCCGAAACGTTCTCTTGCAGCTGCTGAATTATATGGCTTACATTTCAACCTGATCTTGCATCTTTGAAACGTATCGTCTCTGTCCTCTACTGGCAGGGCGGCAAGCCCAACCTTGAATGCTTCGACGCCTTCGGAAAAACCGTGATATGGGGGGATGACAAAAAAAAAAAAGAAAAAGCTGCTTCTTTGTCTGCGATCGTGAGTGTTCGCCCAATTCGTTACAGGCCTGTCGGCTTCAGGAGACTCCGGCGATAACTCCCTAATGCCGTCGCCTGCTCTTCCAGTCGCACAATATGGGTGGCGTCCTTCTTGTGGGGAAGCGAAATTGCGCACTCTTATTCTCTCCTGCAGAACTGCGCAAATGGCTAGCGGGACGTTCTAACGTCGTCGGTGGTGGCAAGGCCCCCGAGATAAGGAGACTTCAATCATTGCTCTCCCACCCCTCTTTGCCGACCGTCAGCGCTG
Source organism: Dermacentor andersoni (assembly GCF_023375885.2). Taxonomy (NCBI): domain Eukaryota; kingdom Metazoa; phylum Arthropoda; class Arachnida; order Ixodida; family Ixodidae; genus Dermacentor; species Dermacentor andersoni. The sequence continues at coordinate 216,932,590 of NC_092817.1, forward strand.
GACCAGCGATGTGAGCAGAGCAGTCGCGGCTTTCTTCTCGGCAAGAAAATTGCAGTCCGGGGCAAACAGGCATCGTTTCTCCGCCTTCTGTAGGAAAAACAACAGAGGGATCTTCGCTTCCTTTCGGATCCGTACGGAAACAAACGTCGCGTCTGCTTTGCCGGCCGGCGCTCCTCGTTCAGTCCTATTTGTGTGCTCCCGAGACTCGGGACACGACGTCCTTTTCGACCTCATTGCTGTCCCAGCTGCCAAGTTTTGTAGTTTCTTTCTTATCGACTGCACTTAGCCCAGACGTAACGGTGATCGCGCAGGTTGCCATGTAAATAAGCTCGAGGACAGAATTGCTCTTGGCCCCAATCCGCTGCCTCCCACATTGAGCTTTCTGTCTTCTGCTCTCTGCGGCCCTTCCTGCGCACAAATAGACGTGTCACTCAGCGCCCCAATACGGTGTATTTCATGGCACGGTTCCATCTTTCCCTTTGACAGGAAACAGGTAACTTGGTGTTGCTAAACGGCGGCGCTGTGCTCGCTTTTCTCTCTTCTGGCCGAGCATTTCAGCACACGAAGCAACGGAAAGCAATCATGCTGAATGTACTTAATGCGTTGGCCATCTATTTCATGGTAAAGTTGTTCCTCTGTGATCGTCATCCCTTATTACTTCCGAAATGTTACGGCCATACTAAGCTCTTGTACTTGTCTACGCTTGAAACTGAGAATCCTGCGTCCTTCCTTTATGTTGCGCCTATGACGTACACAGTGTGGCGTTAGTCGCCTCACCTTCTATCACCATCCTCTCGCCCTAGTTTGGTCAAGACAACCACCAACCAACTCGGCTCACTGCCATTGGTGTTCGGCCCCTAAAGAGGAGGCCAAGTTATCAGCGTAACGATCGGCCAGCGGTGGTAGTGACATTGTGGCCTCAGCGGCGAATCGCTTCGGGACACCAGCAATTCGTCACCTTCCGACAACCATGCGACGCCACCAAGGCGAGACACGTCTGGCGGACCGAGTATTGTTAGCTGGCACACTGTCGCCTTGACGGACCAATGGGAGCAATAAAACTCCTAGAAAAAGCTGTTCTACGGCATTTCCTCACGGACCCCGGTAACCGCCACGGTCGTTTGACAAACGCCTCCAGCTAACTGCAGGGTCATCCCAAGCACCAAGACGCGCCAACTTGAGCCAAGCGTGGCAACCCCTGTCTACGAATCTCCCTGCTTTCTGTGTGTTCAGTCAACAAAGGTGCAGGAGTGAGTGCGTGAACTCTCCCCCTCAAAGCGGGTCCATCGACAACTTTGGATGCTCCGACGGGACGAAGGTTGGACGGCAGTTTCCCTGGCCTTGAGAACTAGGATGGACCAAGGGGATTTTAAGTAGCCAGTTTCGGCTCCTCAGCGTGCTTCTTTTTCAGCCATGCTAGGCTGATGAGATGTATGATGGGATCTGGCGCCGCCATGGCTGCCAGGCACTTACGCTTCGTGTTTCTACAGGTTATGCAGATGGTGACTGCTTATTAAGACAGCATTGATGCAACGTGTCCCGTTCCTGATTACACCGCTTGCAAGGACTGCACGTGCCCGCCCTTCATCTGCACTACCCTGGATTTCAAATCACCACTGGACATGACAGGGCTGCCTGCGGTTGTTTCTCTCGCTTGCTGGCCACCATGGTCACCTTCGGATGAAAGACTACTAAAGCAGCCGCCGCAGCCGACCATTCCGGGATCTGGTACCGCCATGGCTGCCAGGTACTTACGCTTCGTGTTTCTACAGGTTATGCAAATGGTGACTGCTTATCAAGACAGCATTGATGCAACGTGTTCCGTTCCTGATTACACCGCTTGCAAGGACTGTACGTGCCCGCCCTTCATCTGCACTACCCTGGATTTCAAATTACCACTGGACATGACAGCGCGGCCTTCGGTTGTTTCTCTTGCTTGCTGGCCACCATGGTCACCTTTGGATGAAAGACTACTAAAGCAGCCGCCGCAGCCGACCATTCCGGGATCTGGCACCGCCATGGCTGCCAGGCACTTACGCTTCGTGTTTCTACAGGTTGGTTATTCCTATCGTTGTGTAAATGGCAAACCTTTTAGAAAACTGGCGTCAGATCCCACCCAATGCCTGTACATGCTTGCATGTCGCGTGTTCTGTATAAGATTGTGCAGCTCTATTGCCATTTTTTGTCTGTTTTCAAAGTTGCTCGTACTGCTTGCCGGGGATGTTGAGTTGAATCCTGGTCCTCTTACCGAAGAACAAGAACAGGAAATGTTTAAGGCTATTATGCAGGTACCATCAATCTTGGAAAACAGTCCGACATTCTTGACGAAATTCGTTCGCTTCGGAGTAATCAGCAGGCCATTGAACAAAAAGTAGAGCAGCTCGCAGCCAAGGTTGTGTGTGCTGAAGACCGCGTATCATGTGTCCCACAGTTAAAAGAATCGATAGAAATGATCTCTTCTCGTGCCGAATCGGTTGCTTCCTCGTTTGCGACAGTCCACAAAGGCCAAGACGATCTAGATAACAGAGCAAGAAGGAACAACCTGATCTTTCATGGCCACCCAGATTCCGAGAATGAAACATGGCCACTGTGGGAAGAACGGATTCTCAATTTTTGCGCTGAGAAACTAAGTGTACAACTTAGCTCGATGGCTATGGAAAGAGCGCACAGACTTGGGCGTTACTCACCAGGAAAAAACCGGCCGCTTCTAGTGAAATTCATATCTTTCAAAGACAAGCAACGCTTACGTGCAGCTGCCTCAAAACTAAAAGATACCGGTTTTGCTATCAGTGAAGACTACTCGAATAAAGTAGACATGAGCGGAAAAAGCTGATACAGTTTGCCAGGGAACGTGGCGGTGACTTCAAACTTAATGTCAACAAACTAAAGTTGGCAAAACAAGTACACATGCACGACAGCGCTACTGATACCGTGAAAAGCATAAACCAATAGTCATCAAGGAGTCCTGCATCGCAAAAAAGAGCAGATCCTAAATCCGACTTTATAATTATTGCTGTCAACTGCCGCAGCCTTAAGAACAAAAAACAGTTTGCTGCACTCTTGGAATTGGTCAAACCACATATAGTCATTGGCACCGAGTCATGGCTGGATGAAACAATAGGCACCTGCGAGATATTTCCGCCTAATTACAATGTATACCGGATGGACCGTAACAAGCATGGCGGTGGTGTCTTTGTAATGGTCCATAATGGACTGAACAGCATACCTCGTAACACAGAAAGCAAGACATGCGTAACGGTCTGGTGTAAGGTCATACTGGCTAACGGTTCTTTAATCGCTATTGGTTCATTTTACGGATATCCAGCCCCTAAAACACCGCAACCCCTATTTGAATTAAGCAACATTCCTACTAACCTTGGATGCGTCTTACGTTAATTTAGGTGGTGATATTAATTTACCTAATGTAGAATGGGTCTCCCTTAAGCCGACTATAAAGACCACATCGCTTCTTCATACTGCTTTTCGTGAAATGATTAACACCCATTCCCTATTTCAGCTTGTGGAATGCCCAACTAGAATAAGCTGTAATAGTGCAAATGTACTTGATTTGATTTTCTGCAACGATCGCACCCTCGTTTCTTCAACCACCACAATCCCCGGTTTAAGCGACCATGAAGTGGTTATCGCAAGATTGTCCTGTTTTTCTGAGCACTGCAGAAAGCCGCCACCACGTACGGTATTTCATTACGACAGAGGAGACTATGTCTCGCTATCGCATGAACTCGTTGCTTTTCTCCCAGAATTTAGACATCACAGTTCCAGACTTGATATACATTCCACGTGGCACCTACTGAAGATAAAACTCCTGGCCTTAATCCAGACGTATGTTCCATCACGCACTATTTCGTCGAAGTGTCGAACAGATAAGCTTTGGATGAACGCCGCCATTCGAACCTTGATCAACAAAAGGCACCGCTTATATTGTAGGTGCTGTCAATTACCAGAGCCTTGCTTGCATTGTGAATTAAAAGAGCTGAACAAGATTATAACGCGGGAGATGCGCAGGACCGAACGTGCGTATCTGGGTGTTCTTGGTGGGAAAATAAAGAATACTCCAAAGCAAGTATGGAAGTATGTAAAAAGTAAGCAGCGCTTAAGAGACAACATTCCCGATATTATAGATGACTTTAACTATAGCTCGGATCTGGAAGGCAAGGCTGAACAGTTTAATCGTTATTTTCAGTCAGTTTTTTTCTCTATAGACATGCCCTACCGATGGTTTACATATTGTGAATGGGTTTACGGAGATGAGTGGCATAGATTTCTCAGTACATGGAATAGTGTTACTTTTGGAGAAGCTCAAGGTAAACACGGCTTCCGGTCCTGACCGTATTCCGAACTGCATCTTGAAGAACTGTGCAGTTTCTGTTGCTCCCTTCTTAGTAACACTGTTTCAAAAATCAATGGATGTCGGTGCCTTGCCCGATGACTGGAAAAGCGCCAACGTAGTTCCTCTATATAAAAGTGGCGACAAAACAAAAACTGTAAACTATAGGCCTATCTCCCTTACAAGTGTCATATGCAAATCGCTAGAGCACATCGTTTACAATAATCTATTTAACCCATTAAAGACCAGCGTGACCATATAGTCACGTTAGTCTGCACAGTTGATTTCAATTAATTAAGATTAGCAAAACGGCACCAAAATCGCCTTTGACATGCCGTTAGAGAGATTAGGGTTCCCTTTATGGATACCAAGTGGCAGTAGGTGTCCGTCGTTTTGTGGGAGCCCCTCGCAAGGGCGGGAATAAGTGTTGCTGTGCGAGTAGCGTCGCCATGCATCACTCCAAGGGATAATTTTTTTTTTCACTACTTGTTTGAGCAATAGTCGGATATCCTTACCTCCATATTGCTCTTTGAATATGTGACCTTCGATGAGCATTTGTGAAAGATTAATGTCTGATTTATCCATGAACGAGCGTGTTATCTTGCGCGTTGCCATATGGTCACGCTGGGCCTTTAGGCTACCTAACTTCTTATTTTTTTAAAAACTGCATTCTCATTTCTTGCACGGCTGCTGGCATGTTCCCGCAGTAGTTATTTCTTATTTTATTGTCTGAATAGGTTGATGTTGGAATAAATAGCGAAGATACTCGAAGAAGACGATGACGACGTGTCAGTGATTTATATCGACCGCGAGACGCTAGCACCTATTTGGATGAAGAGTCGGCCGATAAAGACTCTGGCGGGCTCATTGACAATCTAATCGGGCGGCAACTGTTACCCGGCGCTGAAACTGTTTTCTCTGAAGGGCGCCGCATTGGTGGATCCGACTCGGACGATGAGGACCCCAGGCGGGCAACGTGACGGAACATGAGAGGTTTCTTCTGCCGTAGTTGATGCGGCCATTCCTGCGATATTATCCACTGCTTCTAAGTGGACGAACGGTGATCTCCAGAAAAGCCTTGGCATATTTCCCTACTTAAGCTTTGCTGCTTACAGGGACTTTTCACCTGTTGAGTTGTTCAAGATCTTTTTTGACGAAGCCGTCGTGGAGCTGCTAGACGAACAAACAAGAAAGTATGCGTTATTTTTCAATATGCCCGATCCGGAGGTTACCAAAGAAGAATTGGGCTTTCTTGGAGTGCTCGTTTTGTCCGGCTAAAACCGCTTGCCAGGGAAAAAGTGCTATTGGGACAGCGGCTTGGATATGAGCAACACGATGGCCTACGAAGCTATGCGAGGAAATCGCTTCCTACAGATAATACGATGGCACTATTGATGGCACTATTGAAAGCAAGGTTTCTGGAGCACTTTCAACCTGTGCGTCACGTGAGCTATGACGAAAGTATGATTGAGTATTATGGTCGTAATGGCTGTAAACAGTTTATACGCGGAAAGCCTATCCGCTTAGGGTATAAAGTATGGTGCCTAAATGCCACGAACGGATACCTTGTAAACTTCAAAGTTTATCAAGGCAAGCAGGGGATCCCGGAACATCTGAAAAAATATGAAAAGAACTTCGGAAAAGCAGCGGCGCCACTTCTTAACATGGTGGATGGACTCGCAGCAGAGACGCACGACCTTCCTTTCTTTTTCTATTTGGATAATTTATTCACAGGCATGCCGCTACTCAGGCACCTCAAGGCACAGGGCTACGAAGGCACCGGGCACAGTGAAGCAGAACCGTGTTCCCAAAGAGTGCCTTATCGCTCGACCACAATTCGTCAAGCGCCAACCTCGTGGGCACGAAGAGCCCGTGCTGAGCGACAATGGGGTGATTGCTGTCCGCTGGATGGACAATTCTGTAGTAAGGATCGTAAGCACCATTCACGGTGTAGAGCCAATGTCATCTGCAGACAGGTACTCGTGTTCAGAAGAAGTAATGCACAAAGTATGACGACGCATGTGTATTCCATGATTTAAACCATATCACACTAAATAAGTGCTCGACTATTCGCAATGTATGTTTTTTTGCGATATTTCATAGCTTGAAATAAATGTTTTTCAATTCACGTATTTTGCTGTAGCGTAAGGGCCCAGTGTGACCATATGGTCACGGGATATATTTCAAAATCTAATTAGGCAAGAGTAATAATTTTTTGCATGTGAATTATTAGTACAAAGGTAAGTTAACATATTAGATTTATTTCAACATAGCAAGACAAAAAAGAAACCGGTCCCTAATGGGTTAAGCACCTCCAGGATAACAACTTCTTCTGTCCAATGCAACACGGCTTCAGAAAGGGATTTTCTTGCGATACGCAACTGATAGAGTTTGCTCACGATATCGCTTTTTCAATTAACAATGGTAACCAGGTTGACTGCATATTTTTGGATTTTCAGAAAGCTTTTGATTCTGTCGCACACAATTTATTACTGAAACTGTCTACCCTCAAAGTTCCACCCACCTTGCTGAAATGGCTCAAAGCGTACCTCGTTGGTAGAAAGCAACGCGTTATTCTTGAAGGCGCAAGTGCATCTGATATTGCAGTTTTATCGGGTGTTCCCCTGGGATCAGTTTTGGGCCCTCTTCTTTTTTTAATATTTATCAATGATTTAGTTGACCGGGTTTCCACTCGGGTCAGATTGTATGCTGACGGTTGTTGCATTTACCGTGGCGTCACATGTATAAGCGACTCTTATGAATTGCAAAGCGACCTCGACTCTGTCTTGGCATGGTGCAAAACATGGAACATGACAATAAATTTTTCAAAATGTAAAGTTCTGCAATTTACAAATAAAAGGCATCCATTACCTACCCAGTACTCTTTAGGCGACAGAAACTTATCATTTGTTAAGAATTACAAGTACTTGGGTGTTATCTTCGCAAACAACATTTCTCGGAACGACCACATAAACCATATTGCTGCCAAAGCTAGCCGTGTGTTAAACTTTCTAAAACGCAATTTCAAGCAGGCACCTGCTGATTTGAAGGAGACACTCTACTTGACAAACGTGTGTCCCATCTTAAAATATGGTTGTGTGACTTGACACCCTGAAACAAAAACACTTATCAGTGAATTGAACGAATTCGAAAACTAGCCGCAAGGTTTGTGTCCGCAAACTATGATTTCACCAAAAGCTCCTCTCAAATGTGCAAAAATTTGGGCTGGCCTTTATTGCAAGACAGACGCAAATGCCTTAGACTTAAGCTATTTTACAACATTTTTATAGGCACAACAGGTTTGTCTAAAGATTCATACATGAAAGCTCCCAGCTATATATCCTCCCGTTTAGATCATTCTTTAAAGGTTCAAGAATATCAGTGCTGTATAAATGTCTTTAAAAACTCATTTTTTCCCAAAACGGTGCATGACTGGAATAAATTGCCAGAAGAAGTTGTCTTAGCCTCACAATCTTCTTTTGAAAAATGCTCTGTCACGCGTTTTGTTGAATTAACTTTTGTTGAATTAATTTTTTTTGTGGTGTGTTGCTGTGCGTTTTAGAATTCTTTGTATACGCTTCTTCATATGACAATATTTACGTCTTTCTTGCTTTCATCATTATTTTGTTATCAGTTTGCTCAGTATTGGAATGCGTTGTATTTTTATTGTTTGTTGTTTGTTATTTACACAATGTCATCTGCATGACGATGTATGTTTTGCAACTGTATCCCCCCTACAAAAATGCCCTCAACGGGCGCTGTAGTTACCTGAATAAATAATTAATATGAATAAATTGTTCTCCCCTCTTCTTGTAGATATTGTAGAAATAAATCCACTACTCCGCGATATCGAAGAGAACACGTTCCTCCCGTCAACAACTTCCTTAGCGTGGATGAGTCGGACGATGGCATGGGCCAGCTACCCCTTTTTACACGCCCGACCCCAACTATTACAACGTTGAAAGAGGTATGAATGCTAAATAGGTGAGATTCGGTGAAATAAGATACCGTGGACGTAGCTGTTGGTTTGCAATTTCGTGAGCATTATACTACCTCTTTCCTAGGTAGGCTGGGATGAGGTGGCTTCTGTCTAACCTGCAGTGTTGTAAAATATCGCTGCCTTTTTCAGATCGAATAGAGAAAAGAATTGGAAACCAATATAAACACTAGTCGACGTTGATCAAAGACAATGCCTTCCTGAGTGACTTCAGCGTGGGAATAAGACTGCAGGGCCCACGGCCACCCTTGCATGAGGAGGAGCGTCGGACGGCTTAAACTTTTCGACTGCGCTATTTTCTGAATCAGCTGAGATTTTACAGCGAAGCTGTTATGGGCTACATTCCCCGCTATCGTGTCGGCCTGTAGAAAAAAATACTGAACATAGTGCAACGCCGGACAGACCCGCGGCGGAGTTGAAGCAGGCGTTAAACACTCCGCATATGTCGGCCCATCCCGAATATGGTACAATACCGGGCTGACCCGCGGTGGAGGTGGAAAGTGACGACGGCGTTAAACATGCCCCATACGTGAGCCGATCCGAAAGATGTTACAATACCGCACCGACCCGCGGCGAAAGTGGAAAGTGAAGCAGGCCTTAAACACTCCCCGTGCGCGAGCCGATCCCAAAGATAGTGCAATGCTGCGCTGACCGGCGGTGCAGGTGAAGCAGGCGTTAAGCACTCTTCAGACGTGAGCCGATAACAGATAGTGCAATGCTGCGCCGACCTGCGGTGCAGGTGAAGCAGCCGTTAAGGACTCCCCAGACGTGAGCCGATCCGATGCTGTGCCGACCTGCGGTGGAGATGAAGCAGGCGTTAAACACTCCCCATACGTGAGCCGATCCCAAAGATAGTGCAATGCTGCGCCGACGTGCGGGGGCGGTGAAGCAAGCGTTAAACACTTCCCAGACGTGAGCCGACCCCAAAGATAGCGCGATGCTGGGCCGACCTGTGGTACAGGTCAAGCAGGCGTTAAACACTCCCCGGACTTCAGCCGATACCAAAGATAGCGCGATGCTTCGCCGACCTGCGGTGGAGGTGAAGCAGGCGTTAAACACTCCCCAGACTTGAGCCGACCCCAAAGATAGTGCGATGCTTCGCCGACCTGCGGTGGAGGTGAAGCACGCGTTAAACACTCCCCAGACGTGAGCCGACCCCAAGATAGCGCGATGCTGCGCCGACCTGCGGTGGAGGTGAAGCAGGCGTTAAACACTCCCCAGACGTGAGCCGATCCCAAAAATAGTGCAGCGCTCCGCCGACCTGCGGTGCAGGTGAAGCAGGCGTTAAACACTCCCCGACGTCAGCCGATACCAAAGATAGCGCGACGCTGCGCCGACCTGCGGTGGAGGTGAAGCAGGCGTTAAACACTCCCCGACGTCAGCCGATCCCAAAAATAGTGCAGCGCTCCGCTGACCTGCGGTGGAGGTGAAGCAGGCGTTAAACACTCCCCGACGTCAGCCGATACCAAAGATAGCGCGATGCTGCGCCGACCTGCGGTGCAGGTGAAGCAGGCGTTAAACACTCCCCAGACTTGAGCCGATCCCAAAGATAGCGCGATGCTTCGCCGACCTGCGGTAGAGGTGAAGCAGGCGTTAAACACTCTTCAGACTTGAGCCGATCCCAAAGCTAGCGCGATGCTGCGCCGACTGGCGGCGGAGGTGAAGCAGGCCTTAAACACTCCCCAGACTTGAGCCGATCCAAAAGATAGTGCAATGCTGCGCCGATCTGCGGTGCAGGTGAAGCAGGTGTTAAATACTGCCCATACGTGAGCTGATCCCAAAGATAGCGCGATGCTGCGCCGACTTGCGGTGGAGGTGAAGCAGGCGTTAAACACTCCCCAGACTTGAGCCGAACCCAAAGATAGCGCGATGCTGCGCCGACCTGCGGTGGAGGTGAAGCAGACGTTAAACACTCCCCAGACGTGAGCCGATCCAAAACTAGTGCAATGCTGTGCCGACCTGCGGTGGAGGTGAAGCAGGCGTTAAACACTCCCTAGACGTGAGCCGATACCAAAGATAACGCGATGCTGCGCCGACCAGCGGTGGAGGTGAAGCAGGCGTTAAACACTCCCCAGACGTGAGCCGAACCCAAAGATAGTGCAATGCTCCGCCGACCTGCGGTGCAGGTGAAGCAAGCGTTAAAGACTCCCCAGACGTCAGCCGATACCAAAGATAGCGCGATGCTGCGCCGACCTGCGGTGCACGTGAAGCAGGCGTTAAACACTCCCCATACGTGAGGCGTTCCCGAAGTTAGCGCGATGCTGCGCCGACCTGCGGTGGAGGTAAAGCAGGCGTTAAACACTCCCCAGACTTGAGCCGATCCCAAAGATAGCGCGATGCTGCGCCGACCTGCGATGGAGGTGAAGTAGGCGTTAAGGACTCCCCAGACGTGAGCCGATCCCAAAGATAGCGCGATGCTGGGCCTACCTGCGGGGGAGCTGAAGCAGGCGTTAAACACTCCCCAAATGTTAGCCGATATCAAAGATAGTGCGATGCTGCACCGACCTGCGGTGGAGAAGAAGCAAGCGTTACACACTCCCCAGACATGAGCCGATACCAAAAATAGCGTTATGCTGCGCCGACCTGCGGTGGAGGCGAAGGAGGCGTGAAACACTCCCCAGACGTAGGCCATTCCAAAGATATTGCAATACTAGGCCCACCCGCGGCGGAGGTGAAGCAGGTGTTAAGAGCTCCCCATACGTGGGCCCGTCCCGAAGACTCCGAAGGGCGCGTTGTAAGTTCGTGAGTCCAAAGGGGTATGGGCCATTGATCTTCGACCCTTTCTTCACTATCACCAGGATCGGTCCACATGATGATTTTTTCTGTTAACAGACGCCCAAAAAAACTACACAAGTTATTCATGCATTGCGTTCGCTTGTACAAGGCGGCAAAATGTTGACCGCCAAGTAGATTGATTTGTCGGCGCTTTAGGATTGTGTATGAGGAGTGGTGGCGTGGGTTGATAGAGGGGGGGGGGGGGGCTTAACTTCGGGGCGGGGGGGGGGCCGGGCCCCCCGACCCTTGGGTACGTGCCTGGTGACAAGTTCGGTCTGCCGACCACTTCGGAGTTCCGTGGTGAGGACGGGGATCGCTGACCTCCACCAGAAATGTTACGTGTGGAAAGACACAGACGAAAGATGCTATTTACACGCTATTTTCACTGGAGCCAGGCAGCCAGGCTGACACTCGCTCGTGGCGAGGGCACCGACCAACTTCTTCGTCGTTCTCGTGGCGGCTCGTCTCTTGAGCATCGCTCCATGATATCGTAATAATATGATTCGATTTCTCTTGCAAGTAATGTCCTCCTCTCTGAATAACAAGCTCAAGGACTAGAATTGTGTTATTGGAAATTTATAAAAATTCCATAAAAGCTTAAGATAATCGCCCCGTATTCAACAACAGCTTGGCACGCGAACGGTGAAGAAGCTCATCATCATCATCATCATCATCGTGCAGAAGTTGCCGGTTGAGCGACACCGGTCGCGGGTGTCGCTACCGCCACGCTTGCTGCATGAAAAGCCGCCATCGACGTAATCGAAAAGGTCTTGGGAAGCGCGCTTGCCGAAATAAAAACGCAGAGGCTGGCCGATACATAAAGGTGCTCTACGAAAGGCTCGGCCGTTCTCGCGAGGCGCTGCAAATTTTTCAAGACAAAAGCTTGTCGATAGTATCAGGGAGAGAGGATCCGTTTTGCTCTATTTCAACGTCGTTTTTCCGTTCACAAAGATGGCACACGTCGCGCATGCCTCCGGCTGTGCATTAGCGGAATGAAAGGGCGCTCCTTGCAGTCGGCGTGACACTTGCACTGAAAGCGGGCGGAACCGTCTGCACGCAATGACATGAAATGCGCTATAGGCAGAGAAAGTGGCGCGAGTTTGTGGGAGCAGGGAGCGCTAGGTTAACTTTTTGATGCATCAGAACTTATCCTGGCACTGACAACAGTAACGCAGATCTTGCAAACATGAATGACGTGTGAGTCGTCCATCGACCCAGACCACATTTTTCCAGCAAGCAGGCATTAGTCACTAGCGTTCCAGATGTGACAACCCGGTGAACTTCGGGCGTGTTGCTGCGACGTTTTATTGCGTACCGATATTACGAACTTATGAACTACATTGCAGAGAAGAGAGTGCGTTGAAATAATTGCAGGAGATTGGCCTGGGAAAATCGACGGCCCACAGTGGAAGGAAGATTGCGTGTGCGTTGACTGGCACGACATTAGCTTGCCTTCTCGCAACTTTAAATATATCGCAACGAGGCTGCATTCCTTGCACCTGCATTGTCCAATAAAGCCCTAAGCAACGTTGTTGCGCGGACAGGCAGTATAAGACCGAATCCCGTAAGCGGCTGGCTTTTCCGTCGGTGAGACCCACAATTCTTGCAAAGCGTTCTCTAGCTTGCAGCTGTGCCGGGTGGCCGGCACTGCGCTGATAGAACGGGCGCCGGTCAGCGAGTTGGTGCGCGAAGGGGCACCACGTACTCTCCTGCTTTCTCCCACATACCTAGCCCAACGAACTTCTCTTTTCTTCTTTCTTACCTTTTGCGTTTAGGTCGCCTGACTTAACGGCTGAATGAGAAGCTCGACAGAAATAGTGATTCCACGGAGCCTCCAAAAGAATGTTTCGGCACGGAACACATCTTGCAAAAGTCAAGTTCAGAAGCGCAAGCTTGCGTTTCTGCCCACAGGTTGCCAGCACATACCAGTCGTGTTGTATCGCTAGCCCGTAGGCGTTATTAATTTTTCCAGGTTCAGGTTCGGTTCGGACTCGGTTCCGGGCTCGGTTCCAGCCTCGTTTCCATTCGGGTTTGGTTGGACATCCAGTGTTCGCCAGAGTTGTACAGTTCTTGCCAACCTGTACAACTCTGGCGGTTCGATGACAACTTCTCCCGCCGGTGAGAGCCGAGCCTCTCCAAATGGCTTTCCTCCCGTCAAATTACTCTGGTGTTGGTGTGTGTGCAGTGCATCTATAGACCTGGGAGCGTCTGCCTTATGGCAGTGCCGGTGGATATGGCACAACTGTCCGAATCTGGATATACCACAAGCTGCGAGTTGTCTTTCCTTCCAATTTCATTTTCCATTCGTATCGTGTCATTGCACTTTAGATTCAAAACAATATCTTTGAACAGCTTGTTTGAACACGTTTGAAAAAAAAAAAAAGAAACACGGGCACCTCCTGGGTATAAGAGATAAATACACGACTTTTTTTTTCTCATTTTGACTAGCCATGTGTGGTCTCTTCACTGAATCGCTCACATGTGCCTCCGCCGCATTGCAGAACTGCCAAGTTCGTATAGTGAACGCGATAGTGCACTGAGTGGTGTGCTGGCGAACATGCACAGTTGTGTGATGGCTTCGTTTGTCCAATCGTGTCACTTGTTAAAAGCAGTCGGTAGTCAGAAATATGGCGAAGTGATTTGAAGGAGTGAAGTTGTACGTCTCTCAGGCGCGTTAATCGCACGATGTGAGCCATGTGATTGCTGGTCGCGCAAGTTTTCAATATCGCAAATCCATACTGCTAGTGTTTATATTTTTACGGTTTCTGCACGTGCAGGCCTTAGTGTTTCGTGTATATATATATATATATATATATATATATTATATTGCCGAAGCGGCTGATTGCGCAGGGTTGCTGCTCTGGTAATTCGGCAACTTTCACCTCACTTCTGACTTTTTTTTTCAGTTTTCTTTTTTTACTGGCAGCAGTCCGAGGCTCACCGTCGATGCCCGCCACTATACTCATTTCAAACCAGGTGACGACTATCAGGAGGGGCCATACTTTTCTGAGAAAATCAGACGCTTTTGTAATTAGTTTTTACTTATTTGTACGCACACGCGCAGTTACATTGCTTTTTATTATTATTATTACGGCCACGCCGTGTGCTTATCTTTTGCTGATTGCTGCGATAGGATTTTGCTGACCCGCCGCGGTTGCTCAGTGGCTATGGTGTTAGGCTGCTGAGCACGAGGTCGCGGGATCGAATCCCGGCCACGGCGGCCGCATTTCGATGGGGGCGAAATGCGAAAACACCCGTGTACTTAGATTTAGGTGCACGTTAAAGAACCCCAGGTGGTCAAAATTTCCGGAGTCCTTCACTACGGCGTGCCTCATAATCAGAAAGTGGTTTTGGCACGTAAAACCCCATAATTTTTTAGGATTTTGCTGTAAATGTTCAGTTTCATTTTAATCATTGTATGCAGCTCCTTTACCCTCGAAGCCCTCATTGTTTCTCAATCAGCGCTCAGCTAGAATAATGCAAAAATAATACACAGGAGGCGTTGGAAGTGTAGTGCTGGAACCGCGCGTGTGTTTAGCTAGTAGCGCTTGGGATATTGGCTCTCGGCGCCTTCATAACTCCGTGGTGCGCGCATATTGCCCGTCGTGCATTGATCCGGCCAGTCGACACCTCTGGGGAACTCGGGCGTTCGCTACCAGGGGTGGGGGCATCGATCGGGGAGGATTGCTGCGAAAACTTTGCATATCAGAGAAGCGTTCCTTGCGTGGCCGCCAGACAGATGCGTTCACTTCGCTCGTTACCACCGCAGGCTGTCAGGAAGGACGCAGGATATATATGCGACGCACTGTCGCAAGCTTCTCCAGCCTGCATGCGGAAAACTCTTGCAGCAGGGCGAGAAGAATGGCGTCGATACGGGGACGGTGCCTGGCAAGGCGGCAGTGACTGGCGCTGGTGCCGCGTAGATAAAATTTCGCTCAGATGCCTGCTCGTCGAGCGGCTTTTGCGTTCTTCTTCCTCCGTTCTGGATAAGCCTTACAGGTAGGTGGTTCTTCCTCCGAGTTCTCGTATCAACGCTGTGCACGGTTGAGTACCATGTAGTAAGGAAAAAACGGGACACCCCCGACAATCCCAGCTCCATAGCGAAAAGTTTGGCGCAGTCACTTAGATTTCTCGCTTGGGTTCTATAGAGCGAACGGTTATTAGGGGCGCCGATTGATGAAACTGCCCGAGTCGTCTGTCGCGGCGTTCCTGCTCGCCGCAAAATGCGATACACAGGGTACAGGGTGTTTGTGCAATACTGCGTGCGAAACAATAGTAATAATGACTTAAATAAAGAGGGTGGGTATCTGATCTCCGGCTCAATAAACAAACATCGCGCATATTGGCACGTTCTCGTGACGTTGAAGGCGCTGCGAAAGGCGCGATGTAAGAAGTTGACTCCTTATGGAGCGAACTTCCAACCAGGAGAACAGCCTACACTCAATGCACAGCACAGCAGCACAGCACAGTCGTTGGCAGTCGAAATGTACACGAGCGCAAGGGCGTCGTCTATTTGTGTACACGACCCGTTGTGGTTTCTAGCTTAATAGGTGTCGTGCCTTCTTCCAGCTACAACGTTCTTCCCGTCGCTCACGCTGCGAGGCACTGTCCTAAAGGCTCCATCCAGTGAACAGCCACTGAACAGCAGCTGCTCAGCGCCGCCTGCGGCGAGCGGCGCGACACTGGGAAGGTGGGAGGAACGCCCAATTTAAACGACGAGCACATGTCGCCGAAAGCGGCACGCATATCCGTCATTTGCCGTTTTTTGTGTACATGAAGGCGCAAGCGTCGTGGGCCTCGGTGATGACGTAAATACTTTTTGCGGGTTCAGAGATATTAAAAGAAAAGGAGAGTACTTTCATTCTGCTGCGTTAACCAGCGGAGACAAGCTGTACGCTACTTCAATTGTTCTTTCCGCAAAAGAAGTGAACGGCCTGGACGTTCACGCCAAGTGTCATTCGCAGCAGGGAAAACAACTCTACGAAGTCATCCTGCACATGAATAAAGCCTATTGTGACACTAACAATGAGGTCACTAAACTGGAACCCTGAAAACGTTGTGTTTCTGATAGCTTGACCGATATTTAATGGACGCCTGACTGTTGGTGATGGATGCGTCGTTTCGCCGCGCCCTATTATTTGAAACCCATGTTACATTGTTACTTTAGCTCGTCATACAGCTCGATCTTGACTGGGTACATCTGCATGGTCGCATTGCACGGCGATTTTGCTCGGTCGGCGCTAAGTCGATCGTGATCCGCGCATCGAGCTCGAGCTTAACGATTGCGATCGCAGGCTGTCGTCAGCACCGTCATGCCGAGGGAGCTAGCTTAACTCGATTCGAATTGTTAGACCATGTAGCAGTGACCATGCTTGATCGAAAGAAATTGAGAAATGTTATCCGGTCGAGCGCGATCTTGACTGAAAGTGACTGTGTGACACCATGATGTTCTAATGTTCTCTGCCCTTGGTCGTCTGGCACGGCGCCAAACGAAAGCCTTTGCGGTCTTGAAGCAGTCGTGAGCGGTCTGTTGTGGCTCACTGTTGAACACAGAAGTGGGACCTATTTGCGGACGCAGTCGGCGCAACTACGAGTCGCTTCGCGCGGCAGTTAGTGACACAAACGAGCCCTTGTTTATCAGGTCATTTTATTCGTCAGATAACTCTCGTCAGATTGCGGCACTTTGTAAACATGCGCAATAAGCATCGGGTTGTTTCAGAATGATTTTCGATTGTGCTTTGTTCTCAGTTGACGAAATGATTAGACTATATCTTATTTGATTCGTTTGGGACCCATTCGCAGCCATCTGCAGTTGGAAAATTAGGTTTGTTAACCACGAGATCAGAACTTATATCACGCGAATGTTCGTTTTTCATCATGTACAGTAATAGAGGTTCATTATGCCCTTTTGGCAAGGTCTGACTTCGCTTGCGAATTCGTTTGCTTGCATATGGGCTTTGCTTCGCTTTGCCGCAAGCAAAACACGAGACTTGAAGAAAGGGTCGGTGCACGAAGTGGTGAACACATCAAGGTGCCCACTTTTGAAGTAATGTAACGTAGCAGAGTGTGGGTGTAGGCCAGTTGGTGATTCATGATTTTGGGAAGTTACCGCAAGCAAACCAAGAACGATACTTGAAGAAAAAGAAGACGCGACACGGCTGAAAATTTTTTAAATACTTTTAACATCACAAGCTCAAATATTATATGTGTGGACTGCAACGCACACAACGTAACATGGGGGAGTAATCACTGTGATGCGCCCGTGGGAATATTGTTCAGTGCGCCTCTGAAATATGCAGTCTGTCAGTATTAAACGATGGATCTGTGACACATATGCGTGGATATTGCTGCGCCAGTTGCACACAGCTAACACTGTGCTTTAATGACCTCGTTATCGACGCTGGATGAAAAGACGCAGAAACGCGGGAAGCGATCTCTTCCCAATCTTTATGTGACATCCACGATTGAAAGGTACTGCGAAAAGAGGATGCGCGGATACAGGAAACTGGCATTTTTTTCGTCAACGCTTGTCCAGTCGCGTGGATTATGAAGATGATATAGGGAAACTCACGTCAGCGATACAAGAAACAATGAAAACGTGTACGAAACGAGGGCCCATTTCTGATTAGTACACATCAGTTGATCTAGAATGTGAATATTTGAGAGCTGCAAGAAGATCGCAAAGCGGGAGCTTATCGGCCGAAGTGGACAATGCAATTCCTAGCAAGTCCACTCTGTCATGAATTGACGAGTACCAAAGTTATAGGGAAAAGAAATGGCGCGAATTCTGCGATACGTTGCCCCATTGGTGCCAATTCCTCGAGTATGGATGATTATGCGCGCTTTACGCGGCCCTGTTGTTCAGACACAACCCATTTCGTGCTCTCCCAATAGTCACGGCTACTTCAGAATTGTTAATTGCTGACGAATTCGGCGAACATATAACTAGCACCAGCGTTTCTGTCGCTTGTGCTGAGTTTCAATACTAGGCTAAAATGGCGAAACAAATAGTTGTTGCGTATTTCCAGTCATAGCATGTGCAGTTGGTCTATAATTCCCGAAGTGAACAAAGATGCGCGCTCCATATTCTGTTACATAAAGTGTCGTGGCCTCTCCCTGCGATCTGCAATTACCCCTGCCCTGCGCCAACCGATTCCAACTAGCGCCCGCGAATTTCCTAATTTCATCGCTCCACTTTGTCTTCTGCCGTCCTCGACTGCACCCTGCAGTGGACATAAAACAGGCGGATGATGATGATGATGATGATGATGATGATGATGATGATGATGGTGGTGGTGGTGGTGAAAGTGTCATGTCGGAAAAACGCAACTTCAACACATACGGATGTAACAAAAGACAAGGACGAGGGCTAACATTCTGAAGCAACTCGCCCAACTTTCTGCCTTGCTACATACACTATGTTGCAACTCATGGGGCGTAATGGTCGGATGGCAATTCTGGACTTACTCAATGACTGGAAAAAGGAGTGGGTCCCTGAACTCTCACCTATATTGACCTATATACCTATATTGAAGCCTCGTGAAACATCTCTTTCTCTTCAGTCTTTTCGTCCTGTGAATCTCACGAGATGTTTACGCAAAATCATGGAGAAAATGATTGAGGTGAGGATGTTCTCATGAAATCATGGGACCACAAAGTGGAAACTGGTTTCAAAGGTCAGGTCAAGCGCCTGGCAGATGCTGGTTACCCGATGCGTATCCTCACCTCGTTCGTGGAGGGCTTGAGCAGGAAGTATAAAAACGCATCGAAGGGAAGCAGTAGCACTGCTAAAGCAAGCAAACTTTCTGCGGTCCCATACATTCACTGCATTTCACATAATCTCCGAAAAATAGCTTCAAAGTAGGGGGTGGACATGGTTTTCTCTGCACCTGAGCGTCTACAGAAGCTATGCAAACAGGTTAATTCGGAGAATAACAAAATGAACGCATGTTCTACTCTACATTACAAACAATTTGTAACCTTCCCCTTTAACCTTGTCCATGTCATTCTGCTTTCGTGCGGAAGAACGTATGTTGGCCGAACTGGCAGATGCCTCAATGAGAGACTAAAAGAGCATCACTATAACGTCCCTTGAGTAATGTCGGGCCATTTGGCCATTCATTGCCGAGACTGCGCCTGCAAACGCGTGTTTGAAGGTACTTCTATTCTGTACAGGGTTCATTGCAAGATGGCAAGGGAGTTTGTGGAGGCCTTTAAAATTTCAAAATTAGAGAGTAAGTTCGTGAGCAAGCCATGAGTGTTGCTTTCTGAAAAAGAGATATGATTCCTCGGTTTATCGCGGTAATCATTGCAGTGTATGTATTGATCATGCCTTGGACGCATGTATGGTTCATCAGCATGCACCACTGAACGTTCTTTTTTTCTCGTATGCTTTCCGGTCGTTCGGTATATATTTATCGACGCGTGCGAAAATAAATCCGACAGTTCAAAGTAGCGTTGTCTCTCAGTATCTGTTTGTTTCTACGTACTCATTCAGTCGCGCTTACACATTATATCATGGATTGAAATCCATTAGCCCGCCAACGTGTTTTAAACAAATTCAGGACCTGTATTTCGACTACACGCGTTTTTGGAACTCTTCTGCACCTTTCTGGAAAAAGGAAACTTCGCGGTGTGGCGGAACACCTTATATGTGCACCTCAGATAATTCAAGCATGAAAGTTTGATGGTGAACGAAACAGCGCCGGCCGGCTTACCATCGTCTCAGTTAGAAATCCTTCATGAACCTACTGCTGCTTCTTAATCGCATATTGGCTCACTTACTTATTAATGATAGCGGATCAATTCGGTTTCTATTTCGTATCATCAAATATGTACCTTGCCTGTACCTTGCCTGTAGGAAAGCGGAGTTTTTTTGATTAACTTTCATATTAGCATGTACTTTATTTTACTCATGCATGAGCGCGCGCTGGTATCCTTTACTTTAGTTTTTATTGCTGACCTATTGTATTGTGATTTGTATGCTCGTGCTTCGTCACTGTATGTTTTAGTTCACTGTAATCTTCAATCATATGCAAGGGCAAGGGTGGCGTTGAACAAGTCTATAGGACTGTGAAACACGTCAGCTTAGTTACTTTCGACTTTGGTCTCTTGCACATGCATACTATTTTGTTCTCTAGCAGGGTGAGCGTTCTGAAGTTTTAGTCGGACAAAGCTTGTCTGCAATGAGAAAAGAAATCATCGCTTTAGTGCAGCCGCTGCTCAAGGTATCGTTGGCTGCTTCGTGATGTCAGCACATTGGAGTACACGGTTACAGTGTTCCCGCGCGTCGCGTGTGTCACTACAAAATTAACGCAGCGAATGGATTCGTGCTGATGTGACTGACTCTTAGTGAAGTCTAGAGGATGCTCATAACCAAGACGATTTTGCAAAGAAAGAAAAATACATCACGCGACTCTCAGGATGAGCGGAATTCTGGCGCTCAAGACAAGAGGCATGCGTCCACGAATGACAGGCGACGAGTTGTGCGGTGTGCTTAAAATGCGTGAGAGGGGTTGCTAGGCAACGCAAGCAGACGTTATCTGACACTCACCTTTTTTAACTAGCGCAACGCCGTTTCGAAGCCGTTATTTCTTTGGTTTTTCTGCTGTCTTCGGAAACTGGTTGGCCAGGACCAAGACAAATTTTTCTTCAAGAACAAAGCTTTGTTCTAAAAAGATTGTAGTTTCGTGCTACGTACGGGTGGATGTCAGTTTTTCTTTCATGAACCTTCCTCCACGTTGCGGAATTCTGCAGAACGGACTTGCAAAGCTGATTGAATTTATCCAACTTTGTCGGCGTATATTATGAAAGTTTTAACCCCGGCGTCTGTCTTTCCCCTCTTTGTGGCTGCTTTAGTCGTGCCGCTGCCTGCATAGTGGTGCAAATGATTTTCTTCGCTTATTGTCCCAGATTCTCTGCACAGGCCTGCGCTTAGCATGACTAGTATAGTGTGTCGTTTTGCGTGCGACGTTGTCGATCAGTGCTTGGCACAATGCAGCCTTTAAGTTCACACAATGATTACAGTCATCTGGTAACTTTAGTCTTGGAATATATCCGTCCATGTGACTCCAAGAAAAGAGCAAAGTGATTTTTACGAAATGTCAGAGTGCGATGACAACGTGCACTATGCAGAGCCGAAGTGAAATAGCTATAGTGTTTGTTGGCTGTGAAATGACAAGAAAGAACTGAGGGTGAAAAGAGGCTTGCCAAAAATGCCAGTAATTAATGCAGAATTACGCCCCTACTATGAGATACCGTCTGGTTGACCTCCCTGCCATGTATGCCTGTGATATAATTTGCTTACTTGCAAGGATATGAAAAGCAGAGAAGTCAACTATCCCTCTGTTCGCAATTGTGTTAGCACTGGAGAATATAACAGAAAATTGAATTCAGGAAACAGTGTGGTTACGAGCACTACTTCGCCATGTGAATAGAGAGGAAGTCTACTCTGTCTACGTTGCCCCACACAGACAAGCTAATCCACAAAGGCAATGCCACGACCACCAGCACTTCGTCGCTGTAGTGCTCACCGAACATGGCGAAAGAGTAAATGCGCACTGCTTCAGGGAGTCCTCAGCGACCCAAGCAATGACCAGCGTTATCGCGCTAGCGATACACACGGGGGACTGTACAGGACGTGATAGCAGCATCGCCATGGACTCCCAGGCCGCATGTCGCCTCCTACTACGACGCAGAATTACCAAAAACTGTAATGCTGTAATGCAACATCGCCTCCACAACCACGTACCACTTGATCGTCTGGTGCCCGAACACTAAGGGTTGGAGGGCAGGCGCCGCGGCTCGCGCCTTCACTTTCCGTGCAGCGACACTGGCCCCCTGAGAAAACTTGCAAACCACTGCCCTCTGTCAAAATTATTACCCTACAATCGCAAGGTATTTTCTCGCCCATCAGCGTTTTACCCGACAAGTATACGCCCCTCCCCATAAACATCTAAGAGGAGAGGAGGTAATGAATTGTATAAAAATTCAAACAGGGGTTTGTCCCCATTTGAAAAGATTGCACCCGATGTTCCAGGCCTGCTATCGAGGTTCCTGCCTCTTGTGCGGAGAAAGTCCTACACATTTTCACATTACCTGGGCCAGAACATGATGAGACTCATCAGCAGAGTCTCGAATAGGCGTGGAGGCTTAAAGGAAGACAACCTCCTCCGGTTGTTCCACGCCTTCCTCATGAGTCATATAGTTTATGTGGCAGCCATGCACAACTGATATAACTCCGAGAAGAAACGATTAAAGGCGCTCATCAGAAAAAGTATAAAAAAGTACTAGGCATTCCGTTACGGGCGAACACGGACCTCCTTATGCAACTAGGAGTGCACAACACATTGGACGAAATAATCGAGCCCCAGGAGTCAGCCCAACTGGCCCGTCTATCCTGTACCCCGGCTGGAAAGAAGATCCTGGCAGTTCTTGGGATCATCCCTATCCTCATGGAAGAGCGGAACTATGAAATTTCAGAAAATCAAAGGAACAACATACGAGTTGCCCCCGTTTCCCTGTAATGTTCATCCTCAACACAACGTAGGCAGACGCAGGGCAAGCGCCCTCGCCCTCCTCAAGCGTACCAAAGACGATCCCTACTCGGCATGTTTTGTCGACGCAGCCCAATATGGACAGTCGTCTAACTTCGCCATTGCCCTCGTTGATCACATCGGACAGATAGTGAATGCGGCTTCCCTGAAGTGCTCAACACCAACCAGAGCGGAGCAGGTCGAAGTTGCTATAGCACTCCTAGGCAACAGCAGATCACAAATCTTCGCTGACTCGAGATGGGCGGTCAGGGCTTTCGCTTCAGGATCCATCGCTGAGGAGGCTCACAAGATTCTCAAGAACAAGATAATCTCTCCGCACACCATCACGTGGTTTCCGGCTCACCTCGACCCCCAGCTTGACTCGTTTCCCAATCTCAATGACATCGCCCACTCCCAAGCGCGCGCACTAACCCACCGCGCGGAGGCAGGATCGAGCTTAGACTCCGGGGTTGTCGAGTTTCGGGACACACGCTGAAATTACTTTCAGCGAAATTACTACGCACTATTACCTGGATAGGAGGACTTATCCTCCCCCTCACAGCAAACTGGCTAGACCTCTGGCGTCCACTTTACGCATGCTTCAGACGAAGTGCTATCCAAACCTGACCCTTTTCCACACGATCACTCCAGAGGCTTTCAGCTCTACCTGCCCCGACTGTGGGGCTGTTAGCAATCTCGCACACATGCTCTGGCGATGTCCCTCGTTACAGGGACCCAATCGCATCACAGAACAAGAATGGAGCTCTGCCATCCGGAGCTCAGAATATGCACGTCAAATTTGGGCTGTCCAGAGAGCCCACGATGCGGCAGTTACGCTCGGCCTACCAGTCCCCACGTGGGAGCGGCCCGCAGCTCTGCCTTAGGGCAAAGCTTCTCAGGACCTTGTTATTAAAGTTCTTTGTCTGTCTGTCTGTCTGTCTGTCTGTCTGCCTGTCTGTCTGTCTGTCTGTCTGTCTGTCTGTCTGTCTGTCTGTCTGTCTGTCTGTCTGTCTGTCTGTCTGTCTGTCTCTGTCTGTCTGGGCCGGCTCAAAACGGCCCTCACACCTGACAGACAGATTTGACAGCACAACGCACGTTGGAGCAGTGGGAAGCGAAATTACTACGCACTATTACTGTGCAGCTCTGATATGGTCGACCAGGTTGGACGGGCGGGTAAGGCTATTGCGGCTCTCGTCTAGGGCTCCCCTTTGAGAATAATCTATTTTTTTAATTGAATAAAGTTTCTTCTCTGTTTCTCTGAGAAAGCGATTATCCTTATTGGCCATTTTAGTGCAATTAAAGCTCGCATAAATTAAAAACGAATTTGAAAATTATAAGTGCCGAAGCTATTTAACGAATTCCCGAAATCTCAGAATATACGTTTCGATGTTCTGCGGGGTTCCAAGCCACCTCCGTATAAATGGAAATCAAAGTGCAGGTGTTCTTGCAAACTGTGTTGAAGGTATGGAAGTTTCCAATTTTTAATCTGCTGAAGTCGTCTAACATATTCAGTTGCGAAAGCATCAAATGACAGGCAGAGTGGGATCTTGAGATTTGATTGTATAAAGTTAGAGGCACTTAAGCCTCCTTGCTTGCATTGAATGCAAAAGCATGCTGACTGTTCCGCGCGATACTCTTCACTTGATCATGTGCTGTTATTGGGAAAGTCAACTTTGAGGGTGGGCTACCCAAATTCTGGGGGTGGGCCAAGTCAATTTTGGGAGTGGGCCAGGTCGGTCTTTGACTTGAGTCAATGCGATTTTCGAATTTGGCAAAGTCAATTTTGGGATGTGGGTCACCGCAATTTTAGGGGTGGGCCAAGTCAACTTTGGAAGCAGCTCAGGTCGGTTTTCAACGTGGTTCAACTAAATTTTCCAACTGGGCAAAGTCAATTTTTTTTGCGTAGGTATCCTTTGGCGACCCCAGTCCTGCCATGGGAAAAGCGTAATTTCTTTTACCAACACGAAAAGGCGTAGTTGGCAAAGCTAAGACATTTAATTGTTATAATAGTGTAAATGTAGGTGATGGCTCCCTTTATAAGTGATAAGGGACAATATTGAACAATAAATAAATAAGAAAAGAATACCCATAGGGACACATCGGGCTGCTTAGAAAATGCATCGGGAAGCTTGTGTTAGGGGGGGGCCAACTGGATGGGTCAACTTGAAGTTTGGCGTTGAATAAACCTGAAATTTGGAGGTGGGTAAACTAAAATTTGGAGGTTGAAAAAGTGGGAGTCGGGCATATAAAAAGGTGTAGCTGGCCCATGCCGTTGTCCGACTCATCCACGCTAAGGACGTTGTTGAAGGGAGGGTCTTCTTCTCATCGAGAACGAGGAGTACGGGATTTACATGAAGGATGGAGAACGCTGTATTTCATCAGTCTAGCGTGACTACAAACGATGCACTGAGGCGCCGAAAACGGCGGCTTAAAACCCCTCTCTATCCTCCCTAGTCGCTCTACCTGGGAAAACTGCCGTCCATCCTTCGTCCAATCGGAGCGTCCAAAGTCATCGAAGGATCCTGCCTTTGAGGGCGAGAGTTCACACATTCACTCCCGCACTTTTGTTTCACTGAACACACCAAAAGGAGTGGGGCAGTTCACTTCCTCACTCCCGCACTCTTGTTTCACTGTACACGCCAAAAGGAGTGGGGCAGCTCACACACATTCCCGCACTTTTGTTTCACTGAACACACCAAAAGGAGTAGGGCAGCTCACACACTCAATCCCGCACTTTTGTTTCATTGAACACACCAAAAGGAGTGGGGCAGTTCACACACTCACTCTCGCACTTTTGTTTCACTGAACACACCAAAAGGAGTGGGCCAGTTCACACACTCACTCTCGCACTTTTGTTTCACTGAACACACCAAAGGAGTGGGGCAGTTCACACACTCACTCTCGCACTTTTGTTTCACGGAACACACCAAAAGGAGTGGGGCAGTTCACACACTCACTCCCGCACTTTTGTTTCACTGAACACACCAAAAGGAGTGGGGCAGTTCACACACTCACACCCGCACTTTTGTTTTACTGAACACACCAAAAGGAGTGGGGCAGTTCACACACTCACTCCCGCACTTTTGGTTCACTGAACACACCAAAAGGAGTGGGGCAGTTCACACACTCACTCCCGCACTTTTGGTTCACTGAACACACCAAAAGGAGTGGGGCAGTTCACACACTCACTCTCGCACTTTTGTTTCACTGAACACACCAAAAGGAGTGGGGCAGTTCACACACTCACTCTCGCACTTTTGTTTCACTGAACACACCAAAAAGGAGTGGGGCAGTTCACAAGCTCACTCCCGCACTTTTGTTTCACTGAACACACCAAAAAGTATGGGGCAGTTCACTTACTCCCGCACTTTTGTTTCACTGAACACACCAAAAGGAGTGGGGCAGTTCACACACTCACTCTCGCACTTTTGTTTCACTGAACACACCAAAAGGAGTGGGGCAGTTCACTTACTCACTCCCGCACTTTTGTTTCACTGAACCCACCAAAAGGAGTGGGGCAGTTCACACACTCACTATCGCACTTTTATTTCACTGAACACACCAAAAGGACTGGGGCAGTTCACACACTCACTCTCGCACTATTGTTTCACTGAACACACCAAAAGCAGTGGGGCAGTTCATACACTCACTCTCGCACTTTTGTTTCACTGAACACACCAAAAGGAGTGGGGCAGTTCACACACTCACTCCCGCGCTTTTGTTTCACTGAATATACCAAAATGAGTAGGGCAGTTCACACACTCACTCCCGCACTTTTGGTTCACTGAAACCAGGACAACCGACAAGTGCAAAGTCTAGAAGTACTAACGGTAAGGCACAGCCGGAACGTGAGTGAAATCCCCGAATATTGGCATTAGAATCCGAAAATCGGAAATTGAGGCAAGAACCGTCTGAGCTCAGTGAAGCTTTCAAGTCCTTTAAAGAAGGGTCCGAAATACCCCGTGGTCAGATGGAGACAACGGCTCCAAAACCTTTGGCCGGCAGACCCAAACGTAAAGCCCCCACCCTGTTTTCCATAGCGAATCGTCGGAGGAAGATTTAGAAACCACTGAGGAAGAGATGGGAGAGGGTGAGGCAACCCCCAAACACAAGAAAAGTCACAATAGCTGCAAGGTTAGCAACAACAGACAGGACTCTGGCCACTAATCCAGATGCTAGAGTGGGTCAACTTGAAAGGCCCAAAGTTAAGGCAAAGGCAAACGCTGCGGCTGCATCGGCAGTCCACGGAGGCACAAACGGTAGCCCCAGCGCAGACTCTATGGGTTCGGGTAGTCAACCAATGGTATCATAATGGGTGCAAACGACAGCAATAACGTTAAAATCGGGCAGTGGAATTGTGCGAGTTTCCGAAGGCGCAAGGCTCCCCTGCAGCAGCTAAATAGATGGGCCAGAATTAAGCCCCACGTTATTCTCTTACAAGAAACACTAGCTCAGGAGTATATCTCTCTACCGGGTTACAGCCCTTAAACCTTCATCATTCTAGGGGGTCGGCGAATAGCGACTTTGGTTAGAAAGGGTACTTCCTATGAAACTCACGAGCTTCCCAAGTACAAGGTTGGTCTAGAAGCACAAATGATCGAACTCCTCCTGAAGAACAAAAAAGCAGCTAGCATGTTTATAGCCAACATTTATTGCTCTCCAGCAGATAGGAAAATGGATTTTAACACCCTCTTGGCCCGCATTTCCAATAAGGCAGATACAGCCCCACTCATAGTGGCTGGGAACTTACACGCTCTCCACAAAGAATGGGGCTATGGTCATCAGGGGTGCGATCTTGTACGCGTTCCAAAATCGAACGGAGGCGGTCCGTTCTTTACGTCACAAAATAGGCGGTCCATTCCGTTGCGTTCATCCGCTAGCAGACGACACGGAATGATTAACAGCAGCAATCACGGCACAATTGACGTCATGGCGTTCGTCACGGTTCAAATTGACCAATAATGTGCGGCTCGGTGGAATGGACCGCCTCCGTTCTATTTTGGAACGCGTACAAGATCGCACCCCTTAGCGTCAAGAGTACTAATTTAGCAACTTCGGCCAGTGAGTTAAAATTTCCTCTTATTACAGATGCTCACTTCCCCATGAGAACTGTTACCTCGACTACCAGAGATACAACCCAGGATCTAACATTCCTTCGGGGAATCGAAGGCTCGTGGGACAATCTGCAGGAAAATTTAGGAAGTGATTAGTACATAATTGAGGTCATCTTACAGACGCAACCACGACCACTAAGGAAATATGAGTACGTGGACAGGGATCTCTTTCGTAAGTTGCGTAAGGAAACCAGCATAGATCGCGAATCTTATGAGGAGCTTTTAGATGAACTAAAGGCAATGATTAAGGCAGCTACTAAAGCAGTCTCAACAGAAATCGAAGTCCCAAAAATGGACTCCAAGCTAGCTCACATACTGGAGGCGAATAATTCCCTTCTAACAAGATGGAAGAGTCACACACTTATTAGAAGACTGACTGACGACTAACTTCTCATTGGGCGAACTTGTGCCCACAAAAGCAAGTTGCACTCAAACCACAGCGATAGTGGCGAACACGGTTGGCGATCGTTGAAATATAATCTTGCGAGTCAAGCGCGTCGGCTTTTTTTATACATGAGTCGTCGAAGTTTCCAGAGTAATCGCTGGTAGCCGCGTGTCTTGCAGAAAGTATTGCACAATTTGCGCCGCACATGCAGTCGGATTACACAAGCTTTGGTGACAACAGACAACGCAAACAACTATCGATAACATTCCAGTAAGTTCTAATCACGCAGGCGCGTCTGGCGCTGAGCGATAACATTAAGTTGTTAGTGGGTGAAATGCAGTCCCCGAGAAAAGGGTAAGTACACGTATCAATATTTAACAGCACCGGCACGACATTTTTGCCGCCGGTGGGTACGATACCATCGACGGATAAGACGGTGAGCCGCCGTGAGAACGGCGATCAAGGGTGCGATCGGAGATGGTTGTTCGGCGCGTTCGTTCGGTTACCGGCGCGCGCGATTGGCCTACTGCGCGCCGACGCCGCCAGCCGAAGGGCGCGGCCACGTTTTTGGTGACGTCAAAATGACAACACGCTCCTGTCAATCATCCTCCCACCGAGCATTTCGTCTGCTAGGCGCGGAACCCGACGGGAGCTCGGAAGTTTGGAGCGATCATACGGCTTCGCGCGGTGCGTCTTGTGGATTGGATTGGATCCAACAGGCGGCTTCGGCATGGTACGTTTGAATCCAATCCATAGTTTAATTCGAGAAAATGGCGCTTCCGTTGGGAACTTAAGTTGTTGCGCTGGCGTTTCTAGAGGAAGGAGGAGAGTGGGTGGCGGTGCGAAACGCGTTTGAAGGAATGGCAGAAAGTGAATTCGGGCGTCGTTTTTTCTTTCTAGAAACAAATAATTCGTTGGTTGCATAGAAAAATCGACCCCATCATCGGTGCCAGCGAGCCACTGGAGTGTTGTCGCTGCCTCTTGAAAAGTGCGCCACTCTTCCCGTCGTTTTTTTTTTCTTTTTTCTTCTCGCTGTGCGCGACACCACCTAGGGACGACGCAAAGAAACTAATAGTTATAAATTGCAGTAGTCACGTTCTACCATTCGAAAAAGTGTTTGGGCTTGAGAAGAAAAAATACATTTTTGAGACAAAGATTTCATTCATTTGGAAGACGAGAAACATTTCGTTTTGTAGTATACTGTCTGCAAGCAGACGACAAACGACGGAAGTAAACTTCCGGGGAGGTCACCGCTTCCTGATTGGCTGCTGTCTCCGCCCCGCTGTCACAAATTTTGCATACTGCAACTTTGCGACGTTGCAGCTACTGAACAGAACGCGTATCGAACAATATATCTCTGATCGTGCCCAAAGTCTGGGCTCTCGGCACGGCCTGACGGTCTGGCTCCAGTGAAATACAGTGTAAATAAACTCTTTAGTATGTATCTTTCCACACGTAATAATATGATGCCGTATGGCGAGCGTCGCATTATAAAAGAGAGAAAAGAAAATGCTCCGCTTTTCAACTGGTGCCCGTGCTGACATCGACTGACCAGAGCTTGAGTTGATGCGTCTATCGTTATGCCTTAGGGGCTGTGCGTCGTTTGTATAACGAAATCTCTTTACGGCGTGATACAGTTTTGTTCAGTGAAATCACATTTGCCGGATTAACACCGCAACATGCAATTGCTCGTTGCAAGATATAACAATGAACCAACTTTCACGAAGACAGAGGACGGATTCACGATTATCTAGGTAAAATATGTATTTTTTTTTTTCTGATCGAGCACACTGGGGCTCTACAACACAGTCCGCAAGTACTCTTCCTGCATCGACAGTCGCCATTCGAGATGAACCGCGATACTGCCCACTGCGGCCGAGAAAGTAATCTGAGAAATAACGAGACATTTTGGTGGACAAGCGAAACGCAAAAACTGCCGCAAGTGAACTTGTGTCTCAGCATCAATTATGCGTCGCCAGGACGCAGTGCAGCAGATGGGAAACTTGAGTCACTGTGGATCGAGATTTGAGTGATGGTCTGGATGGTGGCGCCTAATGGCAGAACTTTTCTGCGCTGCCAAGGATGCGCTGGGCGTGCCAGACGCCATCTCCGCCAGCAGCGGGGTCGAGGGTGGCACACGCGGGCACAAGTGAAGGCCCACGCGGCCAGGGGACGCCCGGCCGCATTTGCATAGCACGGCGAGCCGGGTAATTAGCGGCGACGCGGTGCCTGCAGCTGACGCGGAACACTCGCCCGCCAGCCTAGGTTGCGTGCACCGCTGTGCAGGCGGCTTACACTGAAGCGAGCGACTTTGCCTCGGGAGCTCTGCCGCGCTGTGGGGTCGCGTGTTCGACCATTCGGACAGGAGCGGAAGGAAATCGCGCTCACGTCTACGGAGGTGGTCGAAATTAGGGGACCGCCATAGAGCGTCATCCCACGAGTGTCTTCGACACGTTAAATCCCATCATTGTGAGCTCGCAGCTGCACATCTTGTTTACGAGCACGGAAGGAGAGGGGATGTCGACACGGGAGTTGTCGAAAAATAGAATTTGACGTTGAACGTCGTCAGGCAAACAGTCTTCGTACGTCTCCGGTTTAATTTTGACCACCTGTAGGGCTATTTCTCGAGCACCCAAATGTCGGTACATGATCGTTCTCACATTCAGCGCACACACATATTAACGCGGCCGCGAATCCAGCCGGTGACCTTGTTTTTTCCGTAGCAGCATGACGCAGCCGTTTTGCAAAGGGTTGGCCTTGTTTCGAGGGCGACGGTGACGCGGCCCGCTGATTTACTTTCCCCTTCACCATGCGAGGGGAGAGACAGCACAGCGTGGACGCTCGTTCCTTGGCAGCTGCCGGAGTGCGCTGCGTCTGGTATTTGTGAACCAGCCCTTGAAAACACGCTGCCCCGAATCGTGCTCGCAAAAGCATGGCCAAATAGGGCGTTTCATGAATGGTGTTTTCAAGCATTGTGTCGCATGCTCAAATACTTGGTCCGAGCGTCGGCGGCAGGCGCACGTCAGCACTTGTAGCGCAAACTGGGCGGCCTTCCGCACGCACCCCCTTTTGCACAATCCCTGTCTCTAGTGTGCCTCCACATTATTTTTCTTAACAAAGTTCAACCGCCGGTCAGGGCGTCGCAAAAAATCGCCTCGATTCCACAGTTTCGCTTTAAGGCCTCTCGAAATGCCAAATTTCGATCTCAGTTTGTGTCCTCCTGCTTGGTGCAGTCGATTCGTACGGTGGGCCACTGGTTCGCCCGTGGTGACTCGAACGGCCGGAGGAGCGAGCCGCTCGGCCATTCTGGTTCTGCGGTTCGCGAGACCAATGAATGAAAACGCGTTGTCAGTCAGGGATACCGATGCCTCTTATGAAATGGCGACCGTTTAGTGCGCATTTCCTCTTTCGCCCGCCTATGCAACGGGGTCGTTCGTCGCTGAATTGCAGACTGTCGTTGCCGATCGCGACGCACCTGCTGTCCGCCAATGGGGCCGCTTCAGATGTGCGTGGCTAGCAGTTGCGTACTGTGCGAAATTACGCAATCAGGCAACAAATTTTACCCAATTATCCTCGCTGAAACAAATACATGCCTTCAAGCGAGTCATCCCTTTAATGAAACGAATACTTTTAGAATACTTTACGCTATTCACTTACATTGAGCATAATTATCGATAGTTTCTGCATGCGCCATATTTTTTGTCGTTTCCTTGAGTTGTACTCACAGAAAGTTTATCTCGTTAATTACCTTTTGCATAGGATACCTGTCGTCCCGGTAACAAGGGTATCAAATGTTAATGAAGAATTTAGGCTTTTTGGTATATGATCTCCGCATTCAATATGCCCAGGTAGAATTTTACAAGAGGCAGAAACGACAACAGAACATGTCGTGCTGCGCTGCCCATTGCGAATATGTCAAGTTTAGTTGCACGAGCGCAGAACAAGTAATTTTGACATGACTGCCGGTAATAAAAGAGCCTTCTCGAGAATTCGTCGCATCACGCCATGTGTGATTCTCCGCACGCTTCTTTGAAAATGACGTCTAACCGCGTAAGCGCTGTGGTAGTGCTATGGGTCAGCACAGGTGCCAATGGCTCGGTAGCTGTGGGAAAGCACAGTCTACTAATCCGCTCATATTTACCATGAAGACACTCACCGTCGTCGCCAGCACGCTCCTGGTGGCTCTCCTGCCGGCTTACGCCGTACCTGCATCGAATCCAGCCCCCAACTACTTCGAAGGTGGCTGTCACAACTGGCGCCATCCACTGACCAATCTGCACGCTACTGTCCCGACACCAGATTTCTCAATCTTCGATCCAGCCTGGCCAATCACAACGAAACAAACGTCAACCTCAGCCGCCATAAAAGAGTGCCACCCGTCTGCGCCGCTCTGTGGGCTCGGTAGCTGTGTGAAAGCACACTCTACTAATCCGTTCATCTTTACCATGCAGACACTCACCGTCGTCGCCAGCACGCTCCCGGTGGCTCTCCTGCCTGCTTACGCCGTACCTGCATCGAATCCCGCCCCCAACTACTTCGAAGGTGGCTGTCAGAACTGGCGCCATCCACTGGCCAATCTGCACGCTACTGTCCCGTCACCAGATGTCTCAATCTTCAATCCAACCTGGCCAATCACAACGAAACAAACGTCAACCTCAGCCGCCATAAAAGATTGCCACCCGTCTGCGCCGCTCTGTGGGCTCGGTAGCTGCGTGAAAGCACAGTCTACTAATCCGTTCATCTTTACCACGCAGTTTGGTAACTGGCAGGTTCTGTTTTGTAAAAAATCCAGCAATTACTTCTTAGTACAGCTTCCGAGCCCGCAGTGCTGCGTTGTTATTATTGTCGAATGTTCGCGAGTGATCCGTTCTTTAATACTTTTGCCAGGGAATATTGAAGCTAACCCGGGACCCACGCTTGATTCTGTGCTCGCTGAACTAAGAATTGTGTCCGCAGGCCAAACCAAACTTCACACTGTTAAAGATCTTCCATCTACGGACGTAACATTGACTGACATATGCAAGCGTTTGACTGACCTTGAAGCACATTACAGTCGGCTCTCAAGCATGCGCACTAATTAGATGACCTCAAAACATTAAGCGCTGAAATAACCAGCGAGTGTCATGACCTTGAATCCCATATACACAACAGCGAAAACCACTCGCGCCGAAACAATCTGATATTTTATGGTATTCATGATCCCAATCCTAAAGAATCCTTCGCCGATTCTGAAGCTATAGTCATTCGTCACATCAGCGAAAACCTTCAACTAACAACCGATGCTTCACATATAGAACGCGCACACCGCCTTGCACGCCATTCACCTGATCGCGTCCGGCCTTTGATCGTAAAATTTAAGTGATTTAAAGTCAAACAGTCGATTTTATTGGAAGGAAGTAAATTCAAAGACAAATTACAGCATTGGTGAAGATTTCGCACCCTCAGTCCGGCATGTCCGAAAGCATCTAGTAACCTTGGCCAAAACAAAATCTACAGCATTTAAGTTGAGCTTCAAAACATTGTTCATTGGTGCAAAACGTTACGTATTTGACGAATCCTCCCAGACAGCAAAGGAACTAACGTAGCAATCACCACGATGTCAATTATCCTCAAACACACCCCAATCAGCACCGTAACCCGTACAAAAAAAATTATTGAGAAGGCATTGAAATATAATTGGTTAATGTTGAGTTTTCATTGAGGAATTGTTGAAATTTTTTTGGAGAATTGTTGGGCTGATTGTAAAGTGTTCTTGAATATTGGCCACTGAAATTTAATTGAAACACCATTGGGTGTCTCAATGTTGAATTATTGTTAAGTTACCATTGAAATTCCATTGCGCTTAGACGGCTCGGTGTTCATTATGTTGCATGGTGGTTGGGTTACCATTGATGCTGCATTGAATTGACGTTGTGGTAGTTCTGTTGACCTGTTGTTGAGTTATTGTTGTCACAGCATTAAAAAGTACGTTGTGGCCCAGTTATGATGACATTGAGATTTCAGAAGTCTCCATTGAAATATAATTGACATTTCGTTGGGCTAGTGGATTTTTATTCATATATTGAAATCACTTTGCTATTCACACTTGCATGCCCCGGTGCCTGCTCGTAACTTTCACAAACACAAACAAAAGCAAAGGAGAGACTGATCAATTTAAAGTACCTTTATTTACACTAAAGATGCGTGCCCATGAAACATTATTACAGTACATAAGGCACCACTACATCGAACCTGGAGACATAGGCTAGTACGTACAGCACTCTTAACAGTACATCTGAAGAAACCTATACATATGAATTCAATCAAAACGATCATTGTGGTCTTCACTTGCGACTTAAGTTTGTGACTAGAAGGCAAAGCGACTCAAGAGGCAGGGCTTAAGCATACTTTTTTAACAACCAACTTTGAACACAAGAACACTTGAAGCTGCTTGCGTGTGAATACACACAAGACTTCGCGCACTAATCCATCAGAGGAACAGTTACGGCTGACTGTGAGAAGGCAAAATAACAGACTTGAAACAAATCACTTCACGTAAATATATACAAGCTTTAGCACACGTCTTTCACCGCGATTAAAATTTAATGAAGTACCAAAGTAGACTTGTCTGAGCTTTTTGTTTTCGAGATGTATATATTTCCAGGTTGCCCAATTATTTTATAAACTAACATCACTCAACTTATCTATTAATTGATGAGACATCATTAAGAAAGTTGTCGGGCATGGTGAACACATGAATCATGTTTCTGACGAGCCAGGTTTGCAAGAACAGTACGCCATTTGTATATGTTAAATTGAGGTACAGAAGAGTTTGTTGGTGGTATTTCCTCAATTTAGTGAGCTCATTTTCAGTTAATTTTTCTGGACTTGCACAAAGCTAATTAGAGCACTTTTTGGGGCCTTTTTCACTATACACAGCAACTAAGTGGTACCTCAGTCAATAAAGATAAGGCAAGGCTGAAACCTTGAACGTTAAGAGAAGAAATAATTATTTAGCCCAGAAAATTGGTAGTAACACACGGCTAACACAATTCCAAAGTGCCAAATAGATGGTTACCTGCACTTGCAGTATCAAGTACCCCAGAAATAGTCATAAAGGATTGGAAAAGGTTTCAATGACTGCACAGACAGATTGGTGAGACAGTGAAAAACGGAAATGCGTATACGAAAAACCAATGACCTCATTTGCGCAGGTAAAATGTTATCAAAATGCTACCAGAATTTTATTGCATAAAATACATAAAAGGTGCATAAAAATTGGGACAAAGCAGTAACAAAGACGAAGGGAGATACAGCACCCGTGTTGGAAAAAAAATTACAAGTGATATACATGCATATTTAAGCTCAAGACAATTTTTTCTCCAATATATACAAAAAGAACACATGCACTGACTGCATAAAAGAAGGTTCCTGCGCCTGGAGAATGCAGCACAGTACAAAGCAGCGTCATGAGAACCGAAAACTAGAGCTTAGTATGTTTAAAAGTACGAATACTTGCATACCTACACGCATGTGACATGTCATGCCTTGAATGGATGAAATTAATAAATCTTACACAAATAAAGTTACCATCACTCTTATTGGCTTCCTCGGAGGACTCCTTGAAGTTGAACTAGAAAAAAATGTACATCAGTGTTAAAAACAGAGGAGATAAGACCCTATAGCGTTCTTCCTGAAATTAAGAGCGCAAATA
Source organism: Dermacentor andersoni (assembly GCF_023375885.2). Taxonomy (NCBI): domain Eukaryota; kingdom Metazoa; phylum Arthropoda; class Arachnida; order Ixodida; family Ixodidae; genus Dermacentor; species Dermacentor andersoni. The sequence continues at coordinate 216,968,436 of NC_092817.1, forward strand.
TTTCATGTATCAATTCTATGGACACTTCGCCAATTCGGTGTGCATTTATATTTGACAACCACCCAAACAGAGACGAGAAGGATGAATTAAGGTAGGAACTCATCTTGGGTACTAGGCGCGAGAACACACACGACACAAGGAAGGAGACGGGGCAAAGCGCCACTTACAACTGCTTTTATTCGGAGGCACACCACACACTTCTATACCCGTCTTAGACGCAAGGACCACAATCACATCAAGATTGATATGGAAGCGCACTGGTTAAATATTTCTTTTCAGCCATATATAAAGTTATTGACGGGTCGCTGACGCACATGCTTCCTTTCTTTCCGATAAAGAAAGCTTCACTCACTTCCCGAGCTTTTTGATCTTTACTTTTACCCAGGATTCGCGCCCCTGCAAAACATGGCTCACAATAGCGTGATGGGCAGGACTTAATATGCTTGGGAATGTTTGGCCCTTCTTTATCTTGCTCTACATTTCTCTCATGTACCCTAATTCGGTCGTTAACGCAGCGCCCCGTTTGCCCTATGTAGGAGCGGCCGCATGAGAGGGAGATTTCGTACACAACGCCGTCGTTGCACTTCATAAACGGTCGCGCATGCTTGGTGCCGCATCTATTTTTATCGTCTCGTATTTTTTCGATACGAGAACAAAGGCTTCCTAGCTTTCGGGGGGCGGAAAACACAAGCGGCACCCCATGCCTGCTAGCAACCTTCTTTAAATTGTGCGCCATCTTGTGTACATAGGGCACCACCAGGCCTCACCACCTCATCTCGACGGGGATCTTCCCCAGCTCTCACAGCCGCACTCTTCATTTTTCGTAGCAGGCTTTCAGCGACTGCCATCACAATCGAGTCAGGGAATCCAGCTGAAGACAGCCTGGTCAATTGGGTCTGGAAGCTAAGCTGCATCTTGTGAGTGCACGATTTTCCGAGGGTGGATTGCAGGCAACGTGAAGCTATCCCCCGTTTTATTAATTTCGAATGGGCGGAGTCGTATGGCAGAAGCCCCTTCTTTGCACGAGGTGCATATGCGCAACAAACGCAATCCGCACAAAACTCAATATTTATATCTAGAAACTGTAGGTGGTTCCCCTCAGGCACTTCAATGGTGAATTGCAAGCCATTTCCATGTTGTCGGAATATGGATAAAATATCATGCACATTCTCTTCGAAGTTCAAACTTACGTCCTTACTAAAAAATATCAAAAAATCATCCACGTATCTAAAAACTTTTAAAACGTGCCTAGCCTGTACAATCTGATGTAAAACTTGATCCATTTGTGAGAGAAAAATATTACACAATACTGGCGCCACACAGGATCTTATACAAATGCCGGCTTTCTGCAGAAAAAACTGCTGGTCAAATGTTATAAAAGTCGATTGCAAGTAAAACTCTAAAAGGGTTAAAAAATCGTTAATGGAAATTCCCGCATTGTTCTGAAAGGAAATGGGTTCGTTTTTTTTTTATACACTCTCGGACGGCAGTAAACAGGGCCTTGTGAGGGATAAAGTAGAATAAATCCACCACATCGACGGAAAAGGCGCGCCCAACATCACATTGCGATTGTAAGAAGTCACAAACTTCGTCAGATTTCTTTGTACGAAATGGGTCGTCTACTTCAAGTGTACTCAAATGTTTCAAGAACTGGCTTAGTTCCTTCTGCCACGACCCTTTTTCCGTGACTATTGTTCTAAACGGCATACCTTGTTTATGCGTTTTTACTAAAAAGAAGGTTTTCAAGGCATTATTTTTGCTTTTTCCTATCTGTTTGCCAAGACGGTCTAAACCAAACTGCTCACATAGTGCAACAGCTCTGCTCTTAACTCTAGTTGCTTTAACTTTGACAGGCGCAAAATTCTATTCTAGTGCCTGCGCCAACTCCACCAACTCGCCCAACAAGACGTCCTTTTAAGGTAGGAACACTCATGAACGCTGACTCAACTAGAAGTTTATTCGTGAAGACAAAGATTTTAAACACATTGGCCAACTTCACAAAGAAAAAGCCATGGATGTGCAGCAGAAACGGCCCGGCACAACAAAAAAGGACCGAAAGACATGTCCTGTAGAACAAACATGTGCGTCAAAAAAAAAAAAAAAAAAAAACACATGAAAACTGAAAGGTCTGTCCTATAAGTGATATTAACGAGAAATACTGCAGCAACTCTTTCCCACTAAGGGTCACAGAAATCTTGCTTACGAATTTTTCTTCGTGATCAATAAATAATTCTTCCATAAGTCCTCTTGTGTTCTGGCCTTTGTGATGAAACAACCGTTCTTTCTGCTCTATACCTCAACACCAGAGGAGTTCCAGAAGCAATATTTATTTATCACAAACGAAACAAATGCATAACCAAGTTATCTGTTTCCCTTAGTGGGGAAGACTTCCAGTTCTCAAGAGTATTTCTCGTTGGGTGGTATCACTCATCGGACAAATATTTCGCTTTTTCGAAAGATTTGTCCGATAGTTCTCGTTTTCCACGCACGCTTATTCTACGACATGGCTTTGTCATATTTACTTTTTCTTGTCGCTCGTGGCTGTTTCTGCCACGCATGCACGGCTCTTTACCTTTGTCAAGTTGACCAGCGTCTTTAATGCCTCTGTCTTCAAAAATAAACTTGCGCTCGTGCGTGCTTCTACCTATTTCGTCGTCCGTCGTCCGCCTCTGTTCGCGCTGCTGTTTCCAGTACGCACGTATCACTTGGTTAGGCTGTTAAACATTCTCGCAAGCAAAAGGAAATACCTCCCAAGCCAGAGCAAACCGAAAGTAAGCCTTCACAGCGTCCATGCGGCAGGTAGTACACCACACAGCAGCACAAAAAATAGTTAAAAATCCCACTTGATGGAGAGTGGCAACAGAGATGCGAGCTTGCTAGTGAATCAGCCACATATTAACGGGTGTCTCTTGCACGACGCCAAGCTGCTCTTGACGTAGAACAATTTAGCATCTGGGTATTTGCTGCATGCGTAACCTGCGAGAATGGAATGCGGACAGAAAATGAGATTGCGTGAATTCAGAATTTGCCACACATTGCACATAACTACGCACATAATAGAAGTACACACTATACTGGCAAGTAAAAATTTGCGACTCTTTACGAGTGCTGTCTAGAAAAGGAAGAAATGGGTTGCTACGGTAAATGTTAGCTAAGACACGCACAGCGATGTTTCACAGCGGGGAGAAATATTCCCGGCTCTCGCCGAACCAAAGACCACGCGACAGTGCATAGCCGATACCAAGCAGATATCGAATCTTTGGGTAGAAGTCCAGCAGCAGGAATGACCTAAAGATACGCCGAGAGCGATGCGAGCGTGAGCGTGCCTGTACGAGTGAGAATATGCACCGCTTCTTTGACGATAGCTGCTCCGGCGTGTCGCCGATCATCCCACGCGATTTGTGTGCAGAACGTCGTGTACACGACCTTGCGCGTTTTGCGCGGTAGCGTCTGCGCAGTGAGCTAGCTTCATGCACGCGTCATTCTTCACCGCGCAAACGGTGCTCGAGGCGACAACGCGCCGAGTGGCGCTCCTTTCGCTTCTGCAAGCAACGCACATTCGGATCGGTCCAGCTCAAAGAGGCAGCAGAAAACGGTGGCATGTTTCGGTTATCGTCAATTAAAATTGTACAGTACGCCTTCAACGGAAACGCGCCGCGCTAGATAAAGATGCTTACTGCGGTAGTTTTGGCGGTGATAGGCGATAAGGCGAGCCCGTCGGCGTCTCTGTTCTTTGGCGACTTCGTCACCACACCTGTGTTCATTTGCGCTGTGTATCCGTGTACAGTCACCGCGCGGAAGCTGCGACTTATCGGTTGGCCCTTCTCCGCAAATCCCAAAGAGGCGAAATATATTTTGCGGTGCGCCCCATCATTAGGCGCAACCTAAATCTAGGCGCGCTTAACCGGTACGGCACAAAAGGTGATCACACTAACCCAGTGGCGTAGCCAGAAATTTCGTTCGGGGGGGGGCTCACATTGCAGCTTGGCCTCCTCCTAAGAGGAAACATTAGGTCGCATGTCTAAATAGATGTAGAAGGAGAATTCATTTTTCTCGGCAACCACAGCACCAAATTGGATGAGGTTTGTTACATTCAAAAGAAAAACTAAAATTCCAGTGACTGTTGGTTTTGAATTTTCGATTTAGGTCGTCAATATTTTATTCAAAAGTGGCAAAAATTGAAAATTTCCAGAAAACGAAACAATGAAGTTTACAACTCTGTAAATCAGCAATGAAAATTGATATCACAATTCTGTGATTTGCACATTATAGTACATCTACAGCGGACAAAATTGATATGTTACGCATGAATCTCAAAAAATTAAGTATTATGGAAATACGGCTCTTGCAGAACCCTCGTACATAACATGACCAATTCATGTAAGCTACAAATAGACATATCGAATTTGTATGCTTTGAATGGGGTAATGGATGCCGTTTACAGGACCGCGATATCTGTTCTTGATGCAGAGCTAATAATTTGTAAACTTCGTCCTTCTATTTTTTAGAAGTTTCAAATTTTTCAAAATATTTTAAACAAAGTTCCGGCCCTAAATCGAAATTCCGCTTCCAACAGACACTAGAATTTAACTTTCTCTCTCAAATGCAACAAATTTCATTAAACGCGATTCAGGAGTTCTCAGAAAAGCGTTGCTGCATTTTACATGTATCTGAATAGGCCGCGTCGGAGTTGGGCCCAAGCTAAAGCTTCCTCTTAAACAATTTGCCTAGGGATCAAATACATGAAAAATAACTGCATTGCCATGGCCAAAGATACTGTAAACGAATTCTTGAATGCTACGCACTGTCAATACAAGTAAAATATGTATTTTTTCATAAAATATTACACTCGTATGTGCCAAAAATTGTGCCCAACATAACTGATGTCGATGTTTCCATGTTTTTGGTCTATTTATTACGTAAAGAAAATATCACACGAGCTTTAGAACTACATCAGTTCAAAAGCAGCAAAGCAGTGCATGCCGCTGATATGAAAAATGTAAAGGCCATGAAATGAACAAGTTGAGGACAAATATGTTAATGCAACTTTGTCATTCAAAATCGTTGTTTACATTCTTGTACATATGCAACGGCCAGTGAAAAATCTCAATGACACTGTCACTTGTTCCAATGTATTACGCAGGAGCAGCAGTCAACTGTCGTGTATCGTGAGTAATTGCACCGAAATTATAGTCGCAGCAGAGTGCGCGTATAAAAAGCAGGAGTTCTGCAGAATATACGAAGGCGAGTCAAATGAAAGTGAGCCAATGCGAATATACGACAAACGGGGCACTTTATTTAAAAGTAGCCTCCATGAGCATTTAGACATTTGTCCCATTGACTATCGAGTCACGTAATTCCCGTCTCATAAAGCTCCTTGGGTTGCCGCTTCAAAACGTCTGCAACTGACTTTCACGTCATCGTCCGTGACGAATCTAGTTCCCTTGAGCTCTTTATTCGGTTGCCCCAAAAAGTGGAAGTCGCAAGGCGACAGATTTGAGCTGTATGGCGGATGTTGCAGCGTTTCCCACTTGAACTTCGCCAGTTTTATATTAACCATATCAGCGACGTGGAGACGGGCACTGTCGTGGAACAAGATGATCCCATTCGTCAATTTTTCACGTAGTTTGTTCTTTATTGCGACACGCAGCCGATCCGGCGTTTCACAATATCGGAAACAATTCATAGGCTCTCAAGATTTAGCAAATTCTATCAATAATAGCCCCTGACGATCGACAAGTAAAAGTCAACAACACCTTTCTTGCGGAGATGATGGTCTTTGCTTTCTTTGGGGGTGGTGAATTCAAATGTTTCCATTGTAAGCTTTGCCGTTATGTTTCAAGCTCGTAGTAGTGGCACCATGGTTGGTCCCCGATCCCAATTGCGGACAAGAAACCGTCACCCTTATTGTGATACCTAATCAAATGAGTAAAGGCAGCGCCGAACTTCTTCGTATTCTGGCGGTGGTTCAAAATCTTGAGCATCCGTTGCGCACACAAGAGCCGATAAACGAGATGTTCATGAATTATGGCGTGAACGGTGACGGTGAAGCGAACCGTGACTGATGATCACACGCCCTGCCAGTTCATCGATGCTTATCCTCCGATCTTGTGTCATCAGCTCATCAACCTTTACAATTTTGTTTGGGGCTATTGCACGATGGCTTTGGCCTGGTCTGGGATCTTCTTTGCAACTTTCACGTCCTTCTTTGAAACGTTTGTTCTAACGCTTCACAGTGGCCGATGAAATGCAATGTTCAGTGTACACGGCAGCCATACGGTGACTAATTTCTTTTTGGGAAACACCTTCAGCTGTCAAAAACCTCATGGCACCACGCTGCTCAACTTCTGGAGCGTCCATTACGTCACGCAACCATGTTCAACCCAATGTACGAGCGCATTAAAGAACATTTATCCTCACGCCTGCGTGCCACTTTTGTAAATGAGAGATGCCTGCGTGCTACGCGCAGGCCTTGCAGATAATGAACAGAACCATAATTGCGCGGGGTGGGTAGGCTCACTTTCATTTGACTCCCCCTCGTACATTAGAAATGCGAAGATACAATGGAATGTACAAATGCAAAGATACAGCTTGATAATGGGCAAAAAATTGCCACTGGAAACAAAGTTCACTGCACTCCAATAATCTCCAACAGTCTCCAATAAATCTACGTATCTAAGAAAAAGTCATGGTATATATTGGGTCAAACAAGGCAAATAAACATGTTGCGCAATCACAGATCCACAGAATCCTAGTTCCCGCCCCAATTCCATCCACTCCCCCCGATGTATCGCGCGCGACGGAAGGCGGCGCGCTTGCTCCCCGCTTTTCTGCTTTGCGCACACAAGAGTGAGCCACCATCGTCGGCTCACTCATTCCCCCCCACCGCCCACACGCTTTCACTCGCACATACAGCATGCGGCGCGCGGTCACGATGTTATCGCCCTTGGACTTTATGCGGAACATGAGGGCGACGGCGACGGCAGGAATGAGCCTAGAGTCCCCATAGAATTGCTATCAATACAATAAGAGTATCCGGCAGCTGAAGCGTCCCATGGCCCATTACTTTCCGCAAAAGAAGTAACAAAATAGAACTTTCACCATGAGACAATTCGCTGCTCCGCAACGTTTTTTTTTCCTTTTGTGGGGCGGTGGAACCGTAACGAAAAAAAAACGCAAAGGAAAGTATGTTGGTCACAATCGAATGCCTACTGTGGGCAACTAATGTGGCTATTAAAGGAATAACGAAGAAAGCACGAGACGCTTGGTCCACCAAGAACTATGCGCATACTGCTCGGTATCCTACGCCGGCGAGACAAGACTTTCAGGAGAGGTTGCGCTCAAGTGAACGCCGTGCAATCCGTCGAGTCCCCACAGTAATGGCGGCGAGCGGCCGTTGTTTCTTTTTCTCGTCTGCTAGCTAGAAAGCGTCCAAAAATCTGCCAGGCGAAAATGCACTCGGCCAAAGAAAACCGAACGCGCACCGAAGTGCGCCGCGCGGTGGTCGGTGCAACACGAGAAAAACGCATGCGCTCTGGTTGGCTCTGGCAGCTCCCGGGTAGGGGAGCGTGAACAAAAAAATTGAAGAGACTCAATGTGTCCTCGCGATTAAAAGTCGAAGTAGAAAAATAAATAAGAAAGTAGTTACCTTGGCTGGTTTTAGTGTCTTCACTGGATGCTTTGGCGCACGTGAAAAAAAATGTTATTTTTTTACGTGACATGACGCCACGAATGAACCACCACAACGCTTCGTCTCATCGGGCCTCGCTGCGGGCTTCGTCAACTTGTCTGATAGTGTGTTGATTTGGCTTGTCTTGTTGTATGGCTCGATGTACGACTTTGGAAAAGTTAATGCACCTTTGGCGTCAAATATTTATGGGAACATTAAACTTACAAAGTTCCGCAATTGAAAATCTAAAGCACACGTTTGGAAATGGCAATGCACCGTTCACATCAAAAGTTTTTGAAAACATTACACCCACAAAGTTTCCAAATTGACATCCCCGCGCTCCGTAGATTCCATGATAGAGTGTAGATTTCACGGCCTCTGCGAGATGCCGCGGCGAGCCCGTTCGCCATCAAAACGTCCTTGAAACTTTGTGCTCGGATGGGGCTGCTTGCGTTATGTGACTCCTGGTGCATGGGCGTTGCCGCGAAATCCAGCCTGAGTTCGCAATTTTCGCGGTGAAATGGCTTTTCGAGCATGAAAAAGAGGTTCTAGACAAAATCCAAAATGATATCCTGCGCCGGGGGTTCCTTCGGTCGGCACTGCATGGACAGCACGAAAAAATTTCGGGGGGGGGGGGGAGGCTGAAGCCCCATAAGCCCCCCCCCCCCCCCCCCTGGCTACGCCCCTGCACTAACCGTATGGTATACGACGAGCCACTACTGATTAAAAAAAATTATGATGTCCTACGTGCGAAACCAACGATCTGATTATGAGGCAGGTCGTAGTTGGGGATCCGTTGTAATTTTGCCTACAATGCACAATGCACGAGCGTTTTTGCATTCCGCTCCTTTGGAATGCGGCCGCTGCAGGGATCATATCCACGACCTCGAGCCCCAAGTTGCCACGGCGGCCGCCATAGTTACGATATGCGTAAGCGTGACGTGCAACAGCGTCTTCCGGTACGAATGTGGTACAAAAGTGGCACAGCTGCACACCTGCTGCACAATTATTTGTCGCGGTTCTCCTAAGCTCGTAGTGTCTGCCTAAATACCTCGAAAGGCAGCGCGCCTCTCACGTATCGGAACGCAATAACAAGCGCTTAACCGACCCACCTGAGCCCCTATGAAAGATGGCGTGACCACTGTACAAAAATATCACTGCTCAGAGAAGCTGATCCTTGTGTTCCAATCGTGTTCTCTCATACAAATTAAGGAAAGGTCATTAGACAGGAACAAATGAAGCAATGCAATTTTACGCACGTGGGGCGCCGCTGCCTCTTCGCCTACATTGTTTCAAACGAAGTGACGGCGGCAGCGAGCGTTAGTATCGCGCGCTTTAGCTCCGGGGCATATATACGGTTTGCTGGAAGAAAGTGAACGGTGTGCTTAACATCTCACGCTTGTCAATGTCAAAATAGAAAAGAGGCTACGTGCCCAAGAAAACGAGATTACTTACCTATCTGCAGAAGTTCGGCTGTGACTGTTTCGGGGTCCCTTCTCTCCAACAGGCATCATGACCTCTGCCGCGCAGCTCATCAAAACAGACAGGCTCGCACATCAGTCGAAGACTAGTAGCTGGGTCAGCCAATGACTTCAACAGATAAACGTCCCACTTATCGTCGTTAAAGCATTTCACTAAAATGTGCGTCATGATGTCAGAAAAGAAAAAATACTTTCATCGAAAAGCACGAGGCGTGATTCACTACACAACGTCAACCAACTAACAGCCGTTCACAGCTTCACTATCGTATTGAGTTATAAAAACCTTTCAAACACTAAATAACGGCACTGAAAAACCACTAAATAATTAGCTATAATTTCTCATCCACTAACCTTCATAATTTTTTTAAGAACAACCTCATTTGTAGCGTAAACAATAAAAACTTCGACCAAAAAATGGGACTACGAAACTAGCGGTAACTATGCGTACTGTTGCAAAAGTGTGCACAAAACGAAGCTACGACGATTGCAACCGCGTGCGCGCGCACACATACACACAGACACACACACACACGCACCCGAACGCTACCTTGACATTTGTAGCGCCATCTAGAAATAACAATTACTACTAATTTTATTGTTTTTACAAAAGTAACGCCACTAGAATAGTTTATAGCACCTTTGCAGATGACGAGGTGACAAGTAAGGTATGATAAGAGTCCGTGACCTGTATTTCTTTCATTCCCCTTTGGTGTTCTTCTACTTGACTCAACATACGGGACCTGTTCTGCAGGCTTGGGAGACGGGAGGACGACAGTTCGGCGAGGCTCAAATAAATCGCATGCTTCTTGCAAGGCGAGGGTCGGGAGCAACCGCAGATACAGCAATTAGCTGCGATACTGTTGCGGCTGTTTCTGAATCGGAAGCTCTTTGAAGTCAATGGTTATAGCGGCTGCGTGCTGCGATCTCAAAGCGTGTTCGTTGTTTGATGTAGTACCACGGCCGTTGGATAAAAAAAGCTATATTTACTTTCCGGACAGAGGGTGCGACGCAGGAAATTCGAAGATCTCTCACGTGTATGTTTGCAGCGTGTGCGCCGCTTGCATCCTACGGTTACCGCAGCGCGTCGGATGCTCGAAGGTAGCGTCGTCGCGTGTCGGCGTCTGTCTTTATCGCCGGTCGCGCTGCCGCCGTGTCTACTTTTGGGGAACTCCACATGCGCGGAGTCACCGTGTTTGCGAGTGAACTTCGCATTCTTCTGCTCCCCGAAACGTGCCCATTTTGGATCGTACCAATTGCTATGTCATCTAATGTATGGTAAAACGACGATGGCATTTGTACACCGGCGAAGAAATAAATCGTTATGAACTTCGGCGGTCATTTTTTTTTATTTTATTTATCAATACTGTAGGTCTTCTGCAGACCCTTACAGGGAGCGGGCTTTCATCATCATAGGCATGTAATAAGATACAAGTTCTCAAGAAGACAACAGGAAAACATGAGGTAGATCAGAACACTTCAACAACAAGTGCATCAATATTATATTACCTACATGGTTACGCCTCGCGTACACGAAAACAGAAAATTTAGCATTATGTGTCGTATGCTATGCATGAGAAAAATGTACACACGAAAATAATACAACACTACAGATACTCTCTGGGGTTTTACAACAGGAAAAAGTTATACAGGGTCCATTAGTTGCTCAACTAGAGAACAAAACTGATCTAAATTTGGATTATTTACAACTTCGCTTGGTAGCGCATTCCAAGTGTTCACAGCGCGAGGGAAGTAGGAAAACTGAAACGTATTGCAATGCGTATTAAATGGCCGGACGCACTTATCGTGGTTTGTCCTACTAGACCGACGACCAGGCGGATGAATATAGTCGTCTTTTACGATTTTGATGTGTCCGTTAAAGAGGAGATAAAAAAACTTCATAGATGCAACATGACGCCGGCAGGAAAGAGTTGCCAAATGCGCTTGATTGCGCATGTCCGTTACACTGTCGTGCCAAGAATACTTTGAATAGATAAACCGAAGAGCCCTATTCTGTAATCTTTCAAGTTTATCGCGAAGGTACTTTTGATGAGGGTCCCACACTATGCTTCCGTATTCTAAAATAGGTCGGACCAGAGTTTTATAGGCAGTTAATTTTACGGTTTGAGGTGCGTTACTCAGTCTTCTGCGTAGAAACCCTAATTGCTTGAATGCCTTGGCGCATGTATCGGTGATGTGCTTATCCCATTTTAAGTCTTGCGAGAATGTGACACCCAAGTATTTTACTTTGTGGACTTGTGTAATATTCAAGCCTTTAAGATTGTACGTAAATGATAAAGGTCGTTTTTTCTTGGTTAGGCTGATGAACGCTGTTTTAGAGATATTTATTTCCATCCCCCACGTATTGCACCATTGGGCAATGTTTTGTAAAGAAGAATTAAGCTTTAGTTGGTCGTCAGCACTACGAATTGCAGTGTAAATGACACAATCATCTGCGAAAAGTCGCAAAGTTACACCTGGTTCTTCACAAGAAGAGATATCATTAACGTATATAAGAAACAATGTTGACCCTAAAACAGACCCTTGGGGTACACCGGACAAAACACTTAGGCAGTCAGAATCTACATTGTCTAAACTTACATACTGGGTACGATTTGTAAAGTAAGCCGAAATCCATCCTATTACTTTGCTATTAATGCCAATCGATTCAAGCTTGGCTATTAATCTAGAATGAGGTACGCGATCGAATGCTTTCGCAAAGTCTATGAGTATTGCGTCAGCTTGAAGTTTAGAATCAATTATGCCAGCGAAGTCGTGAGTTATTTCCGCGAGTTGCGTTACCGTGGACAGCCCTCTACGGAAGCCGTGCTGTTTAGGGTACAGTATATTCTTAGACTCTAGGTAGTCCATGATGGCTTTGTTGAAGATATGCTCCATCAATTTGCAACAACAAGTAGTTAGTGATATGGGTCGATATGTTTCCACAGAAAGTTTGTTACCACTTTTATGAATTGGGGTTATTCTAGCGCGAAGCCAGTCTGTCGGAACTGCAGCATTTTTCAGTGAAAGCGTAAATATTTTATGCAAAAAGGGGGTAAGTTGTTCTGCATAACGCTTAAGAAACGCATTTGGGATTTTATCTGGGCCCGGGGATTTTTTAACATCTAGTTGTAGAAGCAGGCTCAAGAGGTTCAAGATACCTCGTTCGGTTATCTCGATTTCCGGCATAGCCGAGTCACGTTGAACAAGCGCTACTTGGACCGGGCATGCTTGAGTGAATACGGACTGGAAAAAAGAATTGAATGAGTTAACTATTGTGTGCGTATTTTCAGTAATGATGCTGTTGATTTCCATCTTACGGATTGGACTGTCCGGCTTAGCAAGGTAACGCCAAAATTTTTTCGGTTGTTTTGTCATGAAATCTATTAAAGTGTGTGAAAAAAGGTTATTTCTTGCTTGCCGTAACAAGCTTTTAAATTCGTGGTAATATTTAGCTACTACTGTTGGATCGCATTTACGCTTCCGGATTCTTTTCAGTCTCCGTTTCATATGAATAATTTCTCGTGTTATCCAAGGATTTCTTCGCCTTGTTCTCTTGAAGCTAGTCTAACGCTACAGTTTTTACAGAGCGAAAACGGCTACGAAAGTGGGGGCGGTTCCGGAGATAGGCGCTTGAAAGCGCCAGCTTTAGCGACAGCACGAGGAAGTGGCACGCTGCGCACGAGCCAAGCCTTTCAGAAATTGCTGGCTTTCGAACGAGAGGAGCATGCGCGTGTTCGTGGCCTAATGGTTAGAGCACCGGGCTCGACGGCCGACGTTCAATGCCACCCCATCGGTCACACATTATTTTCTTTTTATGAAAATGAGGCGAAAGAAAAACCTACCTGTCGCAAATTGACAGGAATGAAGTTGGAACGTTTCGCATTAAACTTTTGGAATGTCTTCATATGCGAGTCGTAATTATTGTATACTGGACTCAACTGCTACACAACGAAAAAACAACTACAAAAATCAACACAAATTACCCAATAAATTGTTTATTGAGAACACTCAACGGTAATATTGTTGTGCAAGTGTTGAGCGAACTCAATTGCTTTTGAAAATTTGTTGAAGTCCCTTGTTTCAACAATTCCCCAACGATACATCAATGGTTAATCAACAGTCATTTTTGTACGGTAAACCACCCTGTATTTTTCCGCAATTTTTACGAATATTCGCAGCTTTATTTCAAAACGTGAACTCGTTTCTAATCTTGTCTCATCCTCCAGCAGCAACTTACTCGTATTAAAAGAAACATGGCTTAATAGTGACGTCACTGATCAAGAGATCCTGGCTGACTTGCCGAATTTTCAAGTATTCCGCAAGGACCGCGATGGCAGAAAGGGAGGAGGAGTGCTCATAGCGGTTAGCCAGGAACTACCATCCACATTGATTAATCTTTCATCCGATCTCGAGATAATATGGATAGAATGTTAAGCTACACCACAATCCATTTTACTTTGCGTGTGCTACAGACCCCCGCAAAGAAACCCTGATTTCTCTGGCAAACTTAATTCTGTACTAAGTGAACGTTCAACGAAGCACCCTAATGCACATATCATCTTGTTTGGTGACTTTAATTGTCCAAACATTGATTGGCCTAACCTAACTGTTGACGGAGGACGCCACAGCGTGGCAATCGAGTTTGTAAATGTTTGCCTTAATTTTAACCTTACTCAAATCATATCCAAACCAACCCGTGTAACCCAAGATTGTGAAAGCATTTTAGACTGAATCCCTGAAACCATAAAATCCATTCCATACTTTCCAGAAATAAGCGACCACAAAGTAGTTCGAGCCGACTTTATAATTACTCCACTAAAACGACAAACCACCAAAATGGCCATACGACTCTACGGTAAGGGAAATTACACCGCTATAAATAACGAACTAAATAATTTTCTGCCAATATATTAAGAAAATTGTCATTGTCGCTCAGTTCATGAAAACTGGACGTTATTTAAGGATAAAATAGATATATTAGTCGAAAAATTCATCCCTAAATTTAGTTTCCGTGCCTGTTCTCAAAAACCATGGTTTACTAAAACACTTAAAAGACTAGAAAGCAAGAAAAAGACGGCTCTTCCGCTCCGCCAAGCTGCGGAGTAATGAAAACGCGTGGCTGAAATATTATACAGCTGAAAAAAAAACATACCTAACGGCAATTCGCAACGCTAAGCATTCCTTTTTCCACGCTGACTTGCCGGAAATGCTGACTGCCAACATAAGAAAATTCTGGCAGGTTTTAAACCCAAACCACGCATGCACTGTCGCTCTTAGGAAAGAATCAGGTAAAGTGGCCACCGACTTTGGATGTGCTGATATGTTTAACGCCGCCTTTTCATCCGTATTTAGTAAAGAAACCGACATGCCACCCCCTGTACAATCTAGTGTCTTCGGAACTGTTATACCGCCAATTTTCCTTGTCGCATCTGGAATTTCTGCTATAATTGACAAACTTAAACTATCTTCATCAGCCGGGATCGATAACATTAACTCAAAATTTCTTAGGAACACTCAAAACATTTGTGCATAATTTTTATGTTTGCTGTACTCACAGTCACTTTTCACGGGTCACCTTCCTGCCGATTGGAATTACGGAAAGGTCATTCCAATCTTCAAGTCGCGTATCAGAGAATCACCGCTAAACTACCGACCCATTTCTTTAACCAGTATCCCGTGCGAAATCGCGAAGCAATCATTTGCACAACTATCATGGACTTTCCCGATTCGAATAATTTCTTCAATCCTGCGCAGCATCGGCTTCCCAGGGGTCTATCTTGCGAAACTCAACTGGCCATGTTTGCGCACGACTTACATGCAAACTTAGATTGCAATTTTCAGACTGATGCCATTTCTCTGGACCTCGCGAAAGCGTCTGATAAAGTACCCCATAAGCGCCTTCTACTCAAACTTTCACTGTTTAATCTTCACCCTGACATCATAAATTGGATCCGTGAATTTCTAAATAACCGCTCTCAGGCTGTTCTTGTGAACAATGCTACCTCTGCTTCCCTTCCAGTAATATCGGGCGTTCCGCAAGGGTACGTCCTTGGCCCGCTTTTATTCCTTATTACATTAACGACCTACTAACTTACGTATCTTGCAATATCCGAATGTTTGCCCATGACTGTGTTATTTATCGCACTGTTGCCAACGCTTCTAATCGATTAACCCTTCAAAGTGGTCTTAACCATGTAAAGCAATGGTGCGATGATTGGCTAATGGAACTTAACCCTCACAAATGCAAAACCTTATCTTTCAGCCGCCGCCGCTTTCCATTTGTTTTTTCTAATGCGATTAGCAGCGTTCCTGTCGAAGAAGTACCCGCCGTGGTTGCTCAGTGGCTTTGGTGTTAGGCTGCTGAACACGAGGTCGCGGGATCGAATCCCGGCCACGGCGGCCGCATTTCGATGGAGGCGAAATGCGAAAACACCCGTGTACTTAGCTTTAGGTGCACGTTAAAGAACCCCAGGTGGTCGAAACTTCCGGAGCCCTCCACTACGGCGTGCCTCATAATCAGAAAGTGGTTTTGGCACGTAAAACCCCATAATTAATTAATTGTCGAAGCAGTTCAATCGTTTAAGTATCTGGGAGTCACTTTCTGCCATGACCTTTCTTGGGCTTTACACGTCACTGACGTCATATCATCTGCAAATAAAACACTTGGATTTTTGCGACGTCATCTACATAACGCACCTAAGAACGTAAAATTGTTAGCTTATAAAACTATCGTGCGAACGAAATTCGAATATGCTTCACCAATTTGGAACCCGCGACAAGCTTATATTCAAGACGCCCTTGAGTCACTTGAAAACCGTGCCACTAGATTCATTCATATTCTTATGATGTGAGTGTGTCATCACTAAAGTTAGAATCTAATTTATCCCTTCTGTCATGTCGCCGCCGTATCGCCAGTTTTTCTTTATTCTCTAAACTTTTTCATAGCTCCATGGGTATCCCGCCATACATTGTTCCACCAACACGCATATCTAATCGCACTGGTCATCCTCTTCAAGTCGCGCGCCCGCGTGCACGCACTGTTACCCTTTCTACGTGATTTTTTGCTCGTACAGCTGCTCACTGGAATAGCCTTCCGGGCGACATCGCTGCCATCCCTTGTCCATCCACCTTCATAGAAAGCATCACCAAACACCTTTCACCATAGATTGACACGTGGTTTCTGCTTATTTCTGTGTAACCTACCCCTTATATGTAATACCCCGTTACGGGGTCATTAAGGAATAAAAATTAAACTAAAATTAAATGGCGGCCGCATAGCAATGCTATATATATATATATACGGCCGTGTTGTATGCGAAAGTGACGAATGGTAGAATGACCTCCCAATTGGTGTGGTCAGGGTTGATGTACATAGATATCATGCCGTACAGCGTGCGATGAAAGCGCTCTGTGAGACCTTTAGTTATAGGGTGGCAGCAGTTTTATGGATGGTATTGGACGCATGGAGAACATCATCGAGAAGTTTAGAGAGAAAGGTCCTGCCGCGGTCACTCAAAAGGACAACTGGGGCTCCGTGCCGTAAAAAGATGGCTTCCAAGAAAAAAGCTGCAACCTCCTCTGCTGATCCCGAAGATTGTTCGCCTGTTTCAGCGTACCGTGTCAAGTGGTCTACACCTGTGACGAGCCATCGTTTGCCGTCAGTGGTCAAGGGTAGCGGTCCATAGAGGTCGATACCAACGACTGCGAAAGGACCTTCAGGACACGGGACAGGTTGGAGCAGACCAGCCGGAGGTGAGGTCAGTCGTTTGCGGTGTTGGCAGAGCGAACAGGAAGCCACGTATTTCGCTACGCTGGTTGCAAGTCCAGGCCAAGAGAAGCGGCTGCGAATTCGCTCGTAGGTTTTATGAAAACCAAAGTGACCGGCAGTGGGATCGTCGTGAAAGGTTCCTGATATCTGGGCCCGAAGTGATCGGGGAACGACAGGAACTCAACGGTGTCCTTCGGGATGAAACACGTACCGGTATACTATCTAATTTTTGATCTTGAAGTTCGTCAACTGCCGACGGAGCCGAGCGTTAGGTGGGCGAGATGATCCGCGAATACGTTCCATAACGGAGTAACAGTAGGAGTCATTACGTTGGCTAGAGGCAAACGTATGAGAATGGCTAGGTGGGAGCTGGTCGAGAGCGGCGAGCGAAGGGAATGCAGGCGACGCGCCCTGCGGTTTCCTCACGGAAGGTGGCAAGCAAGCAGCGTTTGAAGACGGTGGTATAGAGGACAACGAGACAGAGCATCGGCATCCTGGTGTTTCTTTCCAGACGTGTAGGTGACGTCGAAGTCCTATTCTTGTCACGGCAGAGATGTCCCGTTAAATTCTTTAGCGTCGCCAACCAGCACAAGGCGTGGTGATCCGTAACGACCGTAATGTGGTGGCCGTGCAGATAAAGCCGAAATTTTTGGACGGACCAAACAACGGCGAGACAATCTTGCTCGGTAATCGTATAATTTTTCTCTGCAGCTGTTACCGTGCGACTTGCGTATGCAACCACACGTTCTTCATAATTTTGCTGACGGTGCAGAAGAACAGCGCTGATACCGTGTCCGCTGGCGTCAGTATGTAGAAGAGTGGGAGTGCTGTTGTCGAAATGACAAAGCACAGGTTCGGACGTGAGGGCACGCTTGCGGGCGTTGTTAAGAACGGCCAGCTGCAGTGCAAGTTTGCCACCCAGTTGCGACTAGGGAAGCAACATCTCGGGAGCATCGCCGCCAACCTCTAGCCACAGCGTGACTAAATCGACTTTGTGTCGGGGAACAGGACGCGCATCCCCCACTCTCCGTCGCTTCAGCTAGGATGCGTTCGCTGAAGCAGGCTTTGTGCTGAAACCGCCGCCACCCTCTAGCCTCATCGCCGTTGTGACGGAATGAGTTCGGCCGGCCAACTATTGTTCCTAAACTCCCCAACGCGGACCTGTTCTGCTAGGGGTGCGCGAGTTGCCGCGGGAACGCCGTTTGGCGCGGCTTCCCATGCACCGACCAAGACGCAAGACAACGCGCTGCTCGGAACGGCTCCGAGTTCTACGGGGCCCCTCTGACGTCGGTCGGGACCTTCGCACGTGTGTGCATTTGTGTGTGTAGACCGTCCTGCGGGGAGGCGGCTAGTTCGCGATGACGAAACGAACGTTCACATCACCTTGTATCGGGAGAGCACCGAGTGTTTAAAAACCGCTGTTGTGCGGCTGCTCAGGTCACTCTCTCTCAAGCAGTCATGTTAGACTGACGTACTTTCTCAAACAGTCATGTTAGAATGATATAAATACTGTAAATAAACCCATATTCCTCGTTCTCGATGAGAAGCAGTCCTTCCCTTCATCAACGTCCTCAGCGCGGATAAGTTGGACGTCGGCATGGGCCAGCTACCTTCTAATTCATGCCCGACTCCAATCTTCACAACGGATCACGATCGATGGGATTGAGCCCCCAATCCTGACAGCGTCAAAAGCAGTTTGGCATTCGTCCGACCATACGTAGGGAGCTCCATAAGGAAGGAGTTGATGGAGCGGCGCCCCAATGGTGGCTAAGTTACGTATGAAGCGCGGGAAATACGAAGCTAGGCCAAGGAAGCTACGCAAGTCTTTCGCGCGTTGAGGCCTGGGG
The DNA here is from genome assembly GCF_023375885.2 of Dermacentor andersoni. Classification (NCBI taxonomy): domain Eukaryota; kingdom Metazoa; phylum Arthropoda; class Arachnida; order Ixodida; family Ixodidae; genus Dermacentor; species Dermacentor andersoni. Next base: position 216,987,201 of record NC_092817.1, read on the forward strand.
AAGCGGAGGACAGCGGTAATCTTGTCGGCGTCGGGTCGAAGGCCCTCCTTGCTGAGAAGGTGCCCGAGCACTTTAATGGTTTTGCTGGCGAAGTGGCACTTTTTTGTATTCAGCTGAAGGCCAGCAGCTGAGAGGCATATCAGGACTTCGTCGAGGCGCTGCAAGCGCTGATTGAAGGTCGACGAAAATATGACGATGTCGTCAAGGTAGCATAAGCAAGTCTTCCACTTAAGTAGTACGGTGTCAATCATCCGCTCAAATGTAGCGGGAGCATTACACAGGCTGAAAGGCATTACGTTAAATTCGTAAAGTCCATCGGGTGTGGTAAAGGCGGTTTTCTCCTTGTCTGCTTCGTGCATGGGGATCTGCTAGTATCCGGAGCATAGATCAAGGCTGGAGAAATACTCGGCGCCTTGTAATGAATCTAACGCATCATCGATTCGGGGCAGTGGATATACATCTTTGCGGATATTTTGTTCAGGGCACGGTACTCTACGCAAAATTGCACTGAACCGTCTTTCTTAGGCACCAAAACGACAGGTGACGACCAAGGGCTTCACTATGGGCGGATTTTGCTACGTTTCAGCATGTCGGCAGCGGGGGTATCGATGATTTGGCGTTCAGCGGAAGAAACGCGATATGGCCGCGGCGCACCTTCTGTGTGTATGCGATGAGCCGTCGCAGAAGTCTGTCCCACAAGAGGAGAGTAGATGTCGAAGGTGTCTTTATGCTTGGATAACAACGCCAGTAACTCCCCCGTCTGCTGTGACGTTAGATCGGAGCTGATGGTACTAGCGAGAACAGAAGCAGGGACCGGATCCATAGCTGTGGGTGGTTGTGAAACAACAGCAGTCGAGGTAAGCACAGAGACAGGCTGAGTGTCCAAGACATAAATTGAACGGCGCTTTTAAAAAGTAGGACTGGCTCATTGGTTGTGTTGAGTACAGCCAAAGTGGCCGTGCCGTTGGTGAAGCGAACAAGGCTGGGTGCCAGAGCAATCCCTTTCGGTAAGCAACGAGCCTGACGGTACAACTAAAACGTCACCATCGGTGATGTCAGATTTAACTGCAAGGAGTTGTTCGCGGCCAGGGGACAGCATACAATCGTCAGCAGTTCGTAAGCGAATGCGCTGTTCGTGCACGTCGTCAGAATTGTCGGTCTCTGTTGACGGCACGAGATGAAAGCAGACGCCGAAGAGAGAAAGTCCCACCCTAGTATGAGCATGTGAGCACAGGAAGTCAACACTGCGAACTCGATATGGTGGCGTATCCCGTCAATCAAGACTCTAACGGTGTATTGCGCCGATGGCCGAATCACAACATTATTTGCACCACGAAGAAGCGCCCCCCTGTAAGGTGTAGTAACTTTGCATAGACGAGAGCACAAACCAGCGTGAATAATAGAAATAGCTGCTCCCGTGTCAATCAATGCTAGAACTGGTACACCTTCTACACACACGAATAAAGTGTTGGCCGGGCACGCTGGGGGAATTGTAGTCTGTGCGAGCCATGCAGCTTTCCATCCAAAAACTGCACCATCTAGTTTTCCGTTCGTTAGTCAGCAGTGCGGGTGGCCGGTTGCAGGGGTGATGTCAAGCGTCGGAGAGGGGAAGGCGAGCCGCGGCGCCCTGGACAATAGTTGCAAGGCGCTTCGGGAGGTGCAGAAAGTGAGCGTGGGGAGAGCCGGCGCTGGTAAGGACTCGGAGGAGGCAACGGGTCTCTCTCATAAATATCGTAGCCACGGCGTTCGTCCAGTTGTCTTCTTCGGCAAAAACGCGATATGTGCCCGCGAGTACCACAATAATAACAAATGGGGCGGGGCGTAGGCCGGGCAGTGTAAAATGATGTGGTAGGCGGACAGGGTGGTAGAGTCGCCAGATAGTTGGGGGTACTAGCAGGAGCAGGAGACACTGCCCGAAGGAACGCTGGTTGCATAGCCTCAACCTGAGCGTACGAGGTGGGTGGTGAAGGAGGGCCACAGTTCGCAGCGTAGGTCATGGAGGACAGCGCCTCTTTGATGATGTCGCGCAGGCCAGGAACCGAAGGCTGAGGCTGGAGAACGCGAGGACTCAGCAAGCCGCACGCTTGGAGCTCTTCGCGTATGAAAGTCCAAATCAGCATAGGCAGGTCGATACCCGACGAAGGAGGCGCGTCACCGGCGACAGGTTCTGAAAGGATGGCTTGCAGTGCGTCCAGGTGTTGGCAAGTCGCCATCAAATCGTTAACGGTATTTGGATTCTTGATCGCCAGTGCGTTGAACGCGACGTGGGCAATGCTCTTTAGGATATGACGAACAGGATCAGATTCCGTCATGGTGGCGTCAACACGGCGACAAAGGGCGAGGACGTCCTCGATATAAGACGTGTATGTTTCTCCGGGTAGTTGCCTGCGTCCATCAAACGTTTTCTTGGCGACCTCAGAGCGGACGTTGGGAGCGCCGAAAATCTGCCGAAGCTGGTGTTTGAAAGCCGCCCAGTGAGGCAAGGTGCTCTCGTGGTTGAGAAACCAAGTCCTGGCAACGTCAGTGAGGTAGAATTCGACGTTGCGAAGTTTGTGCATATCATCCCGCCGGTTAGACTCACTCACGCGGTCATAATTGTCCAGCCAGTCACCAACGTCGTCACTACGAAGGCCAGCGAACATGGTGGGATCGCCCTGCCGCTCTTAGGATTGGGGGCTCAGTCCCATCGCTCGTAATCAGTTGTCAAGATTGGAGTCGGGCATGAATTAGAAGGTAGCTGGCCCATGCCCTTGTCCAACTTATCCACTCTGAGGACGTTGATGAAGGGAAGGACTGCTTCTCATTGAGAACGAGGAATATGGGTTTATTTACAGTATCTACATGCAGTTCATCAGTCTAGCATGACTGCGATAGAAAAGTATATCAGTCTAACATGACTGCTTGAGAAAGTGCACTGAGCAGCCGCACAACAGCGGTTTATAAACACACGGTCCTCCCCCGATACCCAGGTAACGGAAACGGCCGACCAGCCATCGTAAACAAGCCGCCTCTCTGCGGGACGGCTTACACACACACACTTCCGCACAGGTTCAGGTTCCGGAGCCTACGTAAAACGGACTTCGTAGAACTCGGGGCTTGTGTCAATAAAGGTGCCTTTTTTCCCCGAGCTGAACCCCGCAGCGTGGCCGGGTGCCCATTGTCTTGCGTCTTGAACGGCGCGCGTGGGAAGGAGCTTCGGACTACGCTCCCGCAAGCACTCCCCCTGTCCCCCGGTATATATATATATATATATATATATATATATATATATATATATATATATATATATATATGTGTGTGTGTGTGTGTGTGTGTGTGTGTGTAGTGTAGTTTTCGTTTTCTCATCTTGTGATAGCTCGCGCTTTCAGGAGCCGTGTTAGACTGCCCTATTTCCTGGACCGGTCTACCTTGCCCAGCACTTGAGCCGAGGTGGTTCCGCAGCTGGCTGGAGGGGAAACAATGGAACAGCGTATGTCACGCAGTAGGTGACCTGGACACAAGCTGTTTCTCCCAAAACTTGTACCCCCTCCCTTTTTTTTGCGCGAAGATGGCACAAGCACGCGCACACATTATGTGTCTCACTGAAGAGGACGCAATACTAGCAGAAATCAATTACGCACACTCAGAGTTCGTAGCACTTAAAGGGCGATTGCTAGGAAGAAATAGAGCTACCCCTACAAAAGACACTTCAAACCCAGCCCCCGAATAGCGGAAGCGCGAAGAACAGCCAGAGCTCGTGGTCACTCCAAATCCGACACCGCAACGAGCAGCTGCGCACCTCACTACTACACCGCAAGGAGTCAGACCACACCCGTCCAATGTGGCGCTCCCCAGAAGGTAGAGACGATAGTAGCAAAGGATATTCAGAGCCTTCAAACAACACCACAAGCTACCATGCAACACCTCGCGCCTGTACAACAGTCAGCGGCAGAACAACAATCTAACATTCAGATGTCGGAATGCATCACGAGACTAGAGGAACGTATGCTACCGCTGGAAGCTTTACAACAACGATGTCCCCCCTGAAAAAAAACTTACCAGACTGCACCAGACTTTCCATACTCAGCAGAACCACACCTGATGCAAGCACCCCCCCCCCCCCCCTTAACAACCAAGATGGCTCCTTCACCACATTTATGCAGTAAGCGCGGGGGACTCCCAGGCCAAACCACAGCGTAGCAGTGGAACAGCCGGGGCTACAAGAACAAGTACGGATCACTGACACAACACATCTCTACATCAACAGGGCCACCTGAGCTCATCGCACAGCAACAGACCAACACTAACGTCCGCCTACCGTTATACGTCACGTATGGTACGGATGCAGGTGACGGCCTCCACACCATAGGGAGTAAGAAGCGGGTGGCAGCAAAACACCACATTCAACAATCCGAACCGCTTGCCATTCGCTCGAAATTATCCCGCAGGCAACGAAGTGTCCCATATGTTCTTGCTAAACATCTACTGACGGCCGAAGAGCCTGGAAACGGTCCTCAAAGAGGTTCTGGAGCAAGCCACGCACGCGGCAAGCAATTATCCGCCACCTGTAGTGGGCGACTTCAAAGCAGCCCGCCCTCTCTAGGGTACACCTATACGAACCTCAGGGGAAACCTGTTTCACAAGCTTACTGTGGACATGGGCCTTACAATTGTCACCCATTGAAGGAATAGCATGAGGCTCAGCAAAAATGTTACAAGAGACATCAACCCCGACCTTACCCTCACCAGAAACACCCCAAAAGCATGCAGGGCCAATATCAAGGAGCACCTGGGCAGCGACCGCGTGCTACTAGCCACCACTCTCCATGGGCTCGAATACAAAGCCACGATAGGCTTTGCTCGCCTCTCGAATTGAACCAATCTGCGGGACTAAAGAGCACAAAGGCATTCAAATCAACACAGCCAACAGCACCAGTTGATTAGGGCCTTCATCACTCAGCTTCACCAGGTTGTGAAGACCCACACAAAAGCACTCGAAACATCCAGCACAACTCTATGCATCCACGCTCGCTTTCTCCACATGTGGGAAGCCCGGCGTAGCCTGCTGAAGCGTTGGAAAACGCGTCGCTGGTACAAACCAGCGACGCGCAACTCCCTCACCGCTATTATCGCTTTATGTCTTAAGCGGAATCTTTAGCTCGGGTGCTCCTATCTAAATACATTTAGAACGAGAATTCGCTTTTCTCGGGAACTACTGCACCAAATTTGGCGAGGTTTGTTGCATTTAAAAGAAAAGCTTCAAATCTAGCCACTGTTGGTCTCGAATTTTTTATTTAGGTTGTCAACTTTTTTAATAAACAGTGGCAAAAATAGCAACTTTTCAGAACACTATCAAGCTTACAACTCTGTAACTCAGCAATGAAAAGCGATATCACAGTTATGTGAACTGCATTTAATAGTACATCTAAAGCGACAAAATTGGTATGTTACATATGAATTTAAAAAAAAATTTGTAATACGAAAGTACAGCTTTTGCAGAACCCTTGTACACAACGTAACTAACTCACGCGAGATATAAAATGACATCAAATTCGTGCGTTTTGAATGTTCTAATAGGTGCCGCTTACAGAACCGCGAAATCTGTTCTTGATTCATAGGTATCAATTTCTAAATAATCTTCGTGCTTCTATATTTTTGTAAACTTTCGAATTTTCGAAAATTTTCCCAGTGCGTTGAGCCCCTCATAGAGGCTCACCACACTGGGCCAGGACGTATTGGTAGATAGACTCTCGCATGGAAAAGCCATCGTCAAGGCCGGGCCGAAACCGCGAACCCTTTCCCACTGGTGGGCGCGGCGCGTCACTGGGCGCAGTGTTATCCCCTCTCCTGTTCAATATCGCCGTAGTAGGTTTTCAGCCGCTCCTTCCCACCAAAGCTCGAGGGTTCGAATCCCACCGAGGTCACGGGTTCGAGCGCCCTAATTAAATATATGTTACTTATATAACTGTGCCTGAATTAACTTCGCCTTCATTAACAACAAAGTGCCTGGCTTCGAGTGACTTAATTGACGATACCTTAATTAAGTGCGCCTGAATTAACTTCGCTTTCATTAACACCAATGATCGTGGGTTCAATTCCCACCAAAGGTCGAGGGTTTGTGGCTTTTTTGTACGATATTTCGGTTACGCCTCAAATGCCGCATATTCCGGTCAGAGGGGCATTGAATGCTTTCCCATTATATATATATATATATATATATATATATATATATATATATATATATATATATATACACACAACCGGAAGAATGAACTTTCCGTCTACAGATAAGACATTGACTTGTCTGATCTCCGTGCTTGCGGGCTTCAGACGTTCTTGTGTCTTCGTTTATTACGCTTTATCTGGACCTAATGTAGGCGAAGTTTCAAAGCAATATATACGTTTTTTAATATAGAAGGTAATAAAACTCTGGAAGCATGCATAATCGCTCCTAACTGCAGTGGCTCCGCTTGTCCATGCATCCATGGACAAGCCTTCAATGTCAGGCTTCTGCGATAGAGGTGTTATGTGCGAATCCTGCCGCCGGACAATTTTAATAATGTTCGTTTAATTATTGACAACGCAGTAGTTTCTTAAAGATGAATCACTTTGCTGAGTCACGAAGCCATTTGATGCTGCAAGAGGACGAAGTTTAGGCAAATCCATGTTCAACCCATCATCCCCATGGTGGTTGAATCCTGCAGCTCCTGCAGAGACTGGCGCCACAGTTCCCTCAAGCACTTGTATAAAACTCTGTGCTGTCCGCTTTGCCGCGAGGGGTGTTGCATACTGTGGCAAGCATGTTGAACGGCCCTTCTGCAGACGTGGCATGGTATAACCGAGGTGACAAAAAAAGGCCCTAGAAGAAAGCCGCGATGACACTTTAGGCACACTTGACATAAAACATATTGGTTATGTGCCCGACAGTGTGCCTGTCTCGTGCTTGCACCTGCTCTCCGGACGAGAGTCCTTTGTTTATCGATTCTCTGCCGCACCGCCATTCTTCTTCGTACCTCCGCCCGTAAGTGGGTGTACGGGGTGCCACCCGCTCGCCCGACCACATTCATTACTACGCGTAAATCATTTTCTCTGGTAGAGCGCATTGCTCGGCCATCCCGCAATAGCGCTCATCTTGTGAGAAATGGTATTCTGCTTTCCAGCAAATACCTTTTTCTCTCAGTTTTATTCCACCGCGGCTTCAATGTCTTTCGCCCGTCGTACAACCCGCCATGGTGGCACCCCCCCCCCCCCCCCTCGCGTCGTCTTGTCGTGTAGTGGGGCCAGAAGGTAGAGGAGGAGGAATAAATGGCATCAACTGTTAACTCGTACTTCTGACTCTCGTTCCCGTGTGTTGAGTATCGCTGCCTGGCGTCTTGCTAGCTCTGACCGCAGCCCTCGTTTGATTCCTCTGGCCTTATTCGTGGTACTACTTCTTTCTTTGCGCCTTATTAAAAGGACGAAACGATTAATGGTCCGCCTATATACGGTCCCTCGGCGTGGTTCCCATTTTCCGGCCATTAGTAGCGCAGAGGTGCAGCCGTTCCTTTTTTTTTTCGGCTGTGTTCACCGATGTCTCTTCAACCTTCTCCCAATTTCGTGTTCTTTGCTGTCCGCTATGTGAAGTCAAGCCTCTGTGGTCGTTTTCTCTCTCTCTCTCTCTCTCTCTCATTTTTTTTCTTCATTTATGTCCATAATTGGACTGCGATCAAAGGGCTTTTAGCTCCCCACAAGCAGCTTTACTGCGTGGCGAAAGAAAAAAAAAAACAAATTGGAGGAGAAAGCGTTCGCACAGCGTTTCTTGCTTGATAGTTTAATCGGTAGTGTGAAGCTTATTCTTTATACATTCATTAAAGCGCGGATACAGAAATCGATGCAGCAATACGGACCTAAGTTGCAGAATTAACGTCACAGAATGATCCAGACCCAGCTGCACAAACCATGTTGTGAGCACTGGCGCCTACCTCTCTTTGAGCCAAAAGGCGTATGAAGTCGGAGATTTAACAAAATACTGACTGAAAAAGAAAATTAATAACAAAGACAGGTGCTTATAAGAAGCGAATAATGCAAAATGAAGGTGGGTGGTGCTAATATGAGGCAATAAGAATTTACCAAGAAAGGAAGGAAGGTGAATTTCCTGGTCCGCAAAAGAAAAAAGAAAGCACATGTATGCTGGGAAACGAGGGATCTGGGCGTGAAATGACGAGGGAGCGCAAAAGAGGGAGGTTATCCAGCGCCCTCTGTTGGTTCGTACTTTTAATACCGAGTAGGTGAGATCGATTAATCTTCCTCGTGGTACGACTTTTCAGGTGATTAATTGGCATGGGCTTCGTGAAGTGTGTCACAGTATTTATTTTTGGCACACTCTTTTCCCGTTTTTTTTTTTTTCTAGCCGCAGTTTTGTGTGAGCTCCAGCCGACGATACGGTTACCCTGAGTCTCTCTGTGCGTTCAGGTGTTTTCTTCTGCATTTGAAAGTGAGGACGTATGAATCGCTATGTTGTAGCGATCGTGGTGTGGGAAACACGCTCTATCGTCGAGGGCATTCCATTAGCGCAGTCCTCCTCCGTCCGGAGTCGCTTATTTGTTTTATCGCCTAAATTCAACATGGATCCTTTCTCTGCCGCCAACTTAGGTTGTTACCCTCACCGTGAGCGGAGCTATGCATCGCGTACACTGCGCTGACGTGTTCTAGCGGGGAGGTTGCCTCCATGAGCCTCAAATTGGACGACCTGTGACGAGGATAGATCCTTGCAAGACTGCCTCCCGTTTTTGTGTCGTTAGACTGCGCTGAGCATGGCAGTGCATTCGAAAAATTTAGCAGGGCTCTAGAGCAGCTGCAGCTACTTGTGCTCTCATGCCTCCCAGACAGTGCAACGCTATTGGCGTTGCGCATACAATGTGAATACACAAAACTCGGTGAAACCATACACAACAGACAGAATAATCGGTAACGTTCCGGTATTCTAAATCATGCAGGCCGTCTTGCGCTGAGCGATAACTTTGTTGTAAGCAGATGAAATGCAGTCGCTGGGAAAATGATAAATAAGTACACGTCTGAGTGCCTCACTCTTAAAAAGTACGGCTGAACTCATCTCACGATGAGTGGTAGTAGTAATGCGAATGACTATAGAGCAACGTAGCACAAACCGTATTTCCGAATTCACGTTTATTTAACACGTGCAGTAGTAATTCTGAAACTTTCGATGCCACATACTCACATGTCGTCCCACTTTGCTATGGAGCTAGCTTGCCAAAGTCGTCCATGAGCACGGAGGCACGATGACGGCTGTGGACGCCGACGCACTGACAATGGAATCAAGAAGAACAAATGATATCGATGGGACGACTGTGGTGCATAACGACGACGGGGTGACAACGACATGTCGATTCATAAATTATGACGATGGTACAACTACAACTACACGAGGACAACGATATGATGATGTCTGTATTACAACAATGGCGCGACGAGGACGGTATGACGACAATGGAAAGAAGAAGCAGGAACGACGATGACTGAGTGACCAAGAGGGCATGGCGACGATCTTATGACAACGGGTGCATCATGGCGTGACGACGGAGCGATGAGGAAGATGGTATGGCAACGGAGGCATGATCATGATTAAAGGACGACAGCATGCCGTAAAACACGCTGTGGGGCCAGTTGGTGCATAGCTTTCAATAGGTGAAGCGCCAATACTGACGGCACACAAGAAGGAATGCAGACATGAGGATGAACAAGTATGGAAAGCAAGGCTTCATGATACGACAATCATGTATAAATGTAAAGATTCTGTTGCGCGTGAATTGTTGGAGGCCAACGAGATTAAAAAAAGAGGGGACAACTGTGTCAGTACCCCGTCGTTGAATATATACACGAATGAAAGCATGTTTTTAGATAAATTTTAGATTTCGATTAAGCTTGATTCCCTTTATCCTCAGTGTTCTCGCACGTGCGCATTCACATATTCAGTGTCCCTCTTTTTTCGTTCCCCTCTCCTCATGGCTATATAATCAGCCACCTGTGATTTCAACAAACAGTTGCAAGTAGCGCCTTGTCCTGTCTGTATTCCTTCTTCACCTATTGAAAACGACAGCATGATTACAGTAGAATGGCGAACAAGGAATCACGTCGATAGATCGGCGACGGCATGATGACAGTGGGATGACGATACTGAAATGATGACGGTGAAACGAGGACACTGCCCTGATGAGAGTCGGATGTCAAATTTACTAAGATGATGACGGAACGACGATTACGACATCCCGATGACGGTATGAAACGAATGTATGACTACGATGGCACGACAGCGGCACGAGGACAACGGGATAACGACGAGAGTATGGTGACAACGACGATGAGAATATCACGAAAGCTTCCGTCACGACGACGGCATGACGAGAGTCGGATGGTGAGGCTGGAGGGACGACGATGGCATGACCGCGACAGTATTACAACGACGTTGTGGCCATGGAGGCATGATAGCGACTGTCTGATCACGATGGCATGACAAGTGGGGGGTAATCACAATTGAATGACGACAGTAATGACGAAGAAGGGTTTACCTAAATGGAATGGCGAAGATGGTATCACGATGACGGCATGACGCCCATGGCGTCACATCGGCAGGCCTGACGACGACAGCATGATTTATGTCAGATCATGAAGCTGGTATTACGACAGTTGAGCGACCACGACACTATCACTATGGCGGTGTGACAACGAATGCCTGACCACTGCATGACGACGCTGGCGTGAAGGCGACGGCACGGCGAGTATTGGACGACAAAGCTGCAATGACGACGATGGAACGACCACGACGACATCGCGGCCACGAGTCCCTACGTAGTGACCCAAGCTATAACACAACTTGGGTCACTGTATCGGTATAGAAGGAGTGGATACGATGCATGACACGACAGTAAGATTACAAAGCTGGAATGATGACTGTGTAAAGACCTCGGCGGCATCACGACCAGGAGCACATATACCTAGTGGTCCAAGCAGGTAAACAACGTGGACCACTTTGTCGGCGTACGGAGATAGATAGATAGATAGATAGATAGATAGATAGATAGATAGATAGATAGATAGATAGATAGATAGATAGATAGATAGATAGATAGATAGATAGATAGATAGATAGATAGAAAACTGTTGAACTAAGCAAATAATGATATTCGCGTTAAAAACACCGTCACTATGCTACAAGCACGAGAGGAAAAAAACTAAAGCACACGTAGTAAACAAAAGTAACAAAGAAACAAAGTCCCGGAATTTGCTACCGCTGGTGGAACGGATTAAGACGCACAGCGTGGTACTTCAGGTCGTCAGCGGCGCCATTGTGACTTGCGTAATGCCGTCCGGCACGACCGTATAGCCCAGTGCGCCAATGCGTTGGATGAGCTTGTAGGGTCCAAAATAGCGTCGCACAAGTTTACTCACGGAGTGCTCGATCGGCGTATCGGGGTCTAAACCCAAGTGCGGTCGCCGGGATGGGATTCCACGTAGTGTCGTCGAAGGTTATTAGCGTCAGCTGTCCGTCCATCTCCGGTTCTTGATGCGCAGGTGGGCGAGTTGTCGGGCTTCGGCGCGCTGCAGATAGGCGGCGATGTCGAGATTCTCTTCGTCCGGGACGTGTAGCAGCAGAGCGTCGAGAGTCGTCGTCGGGTTCATTTCGTAAACCAGGTTGAGTGGCGTAATCTGAGTTGTTTCTTGCACTGGCGTGTCGTAAGCGATGGTTACGTACGGAAGGACGGCATCCCTCATATATTGTTCGACGTCGACATACATTGTAAAGGAGTGTGCTGGTCTGCACTGGTTGGTACATCATTGGGACGGGAACAAAAAGCGCTGGTACCGGACTAAGGCCATGAACTAGCAACCACTGGTTTATTGCGGAGAATGCAATATATACAAAACACCGGTTCAGCGAAGAAGAAGAAAAAAAAAACCAGTTCCTGCGCCCGGATGGGAATGAAATCATCATATCTCGTTCTTCGTCATAGCAGGCTGTCGCGTTTTTAACAAATAGTTACTCTCGCACCTATGCAGGGAAACAGAGGGTATGCTGACACAGGGGTTTCCATGCCATTGGGTGCAAATCGCTTCGCAAATCTCGCGTGCTCTTTGCTCTTATATCTACCTACTATTGTGCATTTCCCAAAGATTGGTTTGCAACCCCATTCTTTGGAGTGCTGGCCTGAATGACTAGGTACGGACCCTTTCAGTTAGTACGCATGATCTCTAGCCGGTCATCGAAACATCGGCCTGTTTCGCCGATGTAGTAATCAGCGTACAGTGCACTTGAGCGGAATCTGATGAACAACTGCGTGTGCGCAGTCAACGAAAGGTGTTGTGTATTTTTTCTCCCACATTACTTTTCCAGGGCCTTCCTTGTTGACTTGCGGCATAGCGCTGAGAGCTTGTCCCTTGTGCTGAACAAAACGCGTACGCCTATTTTAGCTGTGACCTTGGTCAATCTGTGCGAAACATTATTATTATTATTATTATTATTATTATTTTCATTATTAATATTAATATTAATATTATTATTATTATTATTATTATTATTATTTATTTTATTATTTCAGAATACTGCAGGCCAACAGTTATGGCCCATGCAGGAGGGGCTATACAAGGCATGGAAATACACTGCGACATTAAAAGAAAAAAAAAAAAGAAGGGCAGTTTAACAGATTGCCGCTAATAAACAAGCAGAAAAATATGTGTACACATGTGCATATTTATAGATATATACACGTATACGCACATATATAGCACTCATTCACTCAAACAAATGCTCTTCTAGAGCTTTAACAAAATTAGGGGACTGGAAAATGGCCCCCGGAAGACAGTTCCAGTCGGAAATGGTCCTCGGGAAAAAACTGTGTTTGAATGTTTCAGTTCTTGCAAAAATTGGTTCCAGTAAATGACTTCCTGTGTGGTGTGTTCGTCTAGACGATAGCTGTTTAAGTACTGCGGGATGCGAAATGTTTAGTTTATGCGCTAAAAGGTTATGCATGAACAACAAACGGGACATTTTCCTACGTACTTGAAGTAGTTGGATGTTATTTGCTTTCATTAGTGTCGTAGGTGAATCAAGCCTTCTGTATTTGTTATTAATAAACCTAATCGCTTTCCTTTGCACCATGTCAAGCTGGTAAATGTCCTTTTTGAACAGGTCCCATAAGACCGACGCGTACTCTAATTTTGATGTAATAAATGTTAGGTATGCAAGACGTTTAAGCTTACTTGGAGCGCCTCTAATCTTCCGCCTCAAAAAGCACAGCTTGGAAAATGATGAGGAACAAATGTCTGCAATATGCGCAGACAAGGTTAAATCGTTTGTTATTGTAACCCCTAAGTATTTATGATGTGTGACCTCCATAATAGAATGATTTAGAAGGCTGTAAGAGAAAGGAGAAACCTGCTTCTTGCGCGAAATTCGCAAGAGGACAGTTTTATCTAGGTTAAGTTGCATATTCCATTTAAGGCACCATTGATGAACAGCTAATAGTGAGTTTTGTAAGAGGTAATGATCATTACGCTCGTTTATGCTCTTGAAAAGAATGCACTCATCTGCAAAAAGCCTGACAGAGACATTTTCGGAAATAGCAGCCGGCAAATCATTAATATAAATTAAAAAGAGCAGCGGGCCTAAAACGCTTCCTTGGGGTACACCTGACGTAACAGGAAGCACTTCAGATTTACAACCATTAACCTCTACGTACTGTGTCCTGTGTTTTAAATAAGCATTAATCCAATTAACAAGGTAAGTAGGGACGCCAATACTTTTCACTTTATAAATAAGTTTACTGTGGGGAACTGTGTCAAGTGCCTTGCGGAAATCTAGAATAAGTACATCAATCTGCCCTGATTTATCAAGCACAACAGAAAAATCATGAATTGTTGTAACTAACTGTGTCGCAGAGGACATTTCTTTCGGAAAGCCATGTTGTGCAGGTGATAAAATGTTATTTTCAGCAAGATAGGAGTTAAGATAACCAGAAACGATGTGTTCAAGCAGCTTGCAAGAAGACGAAGTGATTGAGATTGGTCGATAATTAGAAATGGTTAGCTTGTCCCCTTTCTTTAGAATTGGCACAATGCGGGCCCGCCTCCAGTCCTCCAGCACATCTCCCGTAAGTAACGAAACTTGAAAGATCCTCGCTAGAAAAATAGATACCTGTGCTGCAAAACGCTTCAGAAAGGCATTTGGAAGCCCATCGGGACCCTCGGATTTTTTATCTGCGAGTTTACGCAGCATGGTATACGACGGCTGTGCTTGCGTGAGGCCCTTCGTCCAGTGCGTCGCGTCCTGCCCTTGGTCACCTTTCTGAAACGGCCGTCAGCAGGGCCACAGGTTACCCATACTGAGGGAGCCTCTGCACTGGGTGCATGATGCTACTAGCCACCCGGTGATGTTATAAACGGGTCAGCGCTGCCCTGAGGCAGGAAACAGCAATACTTCTTTCAGCTATTGTTGAGTGCGCAGCCATAAAGGGGAAAGTATTCGAAGTACTAGAAGAAAGGTATTAGTTTTTCTAGTACTTTTGATTTTTAGTACTTGTGATCTTTAGTACATTGATGACGCAGCAGTACTTTGCTTGCGTCACCAATGCTCCTTGCTCCGCCATCCACACCCGTTCGTGTCGCCGCAGCGCTGTCGTTAAATTCTGGGGTTTTACATCCCAAAAGCATGATTTGGTTATAAGGCACACTGTAGTGAGGGACTCCGGATTGATTTTGACCACAAAGGGATCTTTACCGTAACACCAATGCACGGGACACATGCGTTCTTGCATTTCTCCCCCATCAAAATGCGTCCGCCGCGGCCGGGATTTGATCCCGTGACCTCGTGCTTAGCAGCGCAACACCACAGCCGCTATGGGCCCAAACATGGTCAATCCGCCCGTCCGTTCCGCCCTCGTCCGCCCGCGTGCTGTGGCTCTCTAGTGAAGAGCGACGAGCGGTCGCTATTTTCCCGTCCGCACGCCTGCTCGTCTCTTATTGGCTGGTCCGATGCGGACGGTGTCGGGTGCCGTCACAGCAAACATGGCGCGTGCTCGAAGCGAAGCGAGGACGCAAGGCTTAAGCTACAGCCGCCTCAGAAACAGTCTATTTTTCTCCTTATGATTTTTACTAGAGTTATTTGGCACCCACGGAGATAGTCACCTAAGGCGGCAAGCCGGTTCACCCTTCCAGACGTCGTCAGTGCGTGCGATCGCGGACAGAAACAGACGGACGCAGTAAGTGTGTTGTGCTTACGAGAGCGTCGGAAGAAATATTTGAAGTCATCGACTTCGTGATTTTTTGTTCCATGCGTCGCGTGCGCGTCGCAAACGAGAAGTCCATCACATATACGTGCATTCTGAGCAGGACACATGTTCAGTGCGTGGCGAAATAAGTACTGTCCGATCGGCGCACCCAGCGTACGCGATTGGTATCTGTTCTGTATATGCGGTTCTGTGTAAGTGGTGAACTTCAGTCCCTCGCAACTTTCAGAAGTAATGATACGATCAGTAGCGATAAGGTTTTATTGCCTCGTTATCGCTGCCATTCCGCGTGTGCTATACAGCGTGTGAGCTGTTTAGCCGGCTGCGATGCGCCGAGGTGACCGCGACGTTCGAGCTGTGTTCTTGCTGTTATGAAGTGTGTTCGCAAGCTACAAATCGTGATATATAAGTGCGACGTGTCGCAGCGTTGCTGGGTGTAGAAGTGCTCGTTCTACGCGATGTGCGCGCGCTCAGAAGTGTTGCCGATTGCGTTTTCATATTTAGTACCCTTATAGATAAGCCCTATCACACCGGCCTTTTCGGCTTCGTGCATGTATCGTTTGTTTCAGAAGTTACTGCACTTTTGAAGGTGGTTCTGTTGTGGTGGAGTTTAGGGAACATCATAATAGTTACGTGCGTCAAGACATACAGCGCTGTCCTGAAATTTAGACACGCCTGATAGCACTAATGTCATGAATGAAAATTTCGGGCAGCCTTGCTTTTTATCATGTGGACATTGGTGTGAATAGCAATATTTCTAGATTTCACGAAGTAAATTGCTTTATATTTTGGGATGGAAGCGGCTTACATACCCAAAAATCCTAACTGCTTGTTTTTGGCTGGTGACTAAGCACAGAGTGTGTGAAGGCACCAGTGGCATGGTAGATGAATATGTTATAGGTAAGAACTAGATGCTTCCTTCTTATTAAATACAAATTTTACGTTTGCTGACAAAAAGCTATATGAATGTAAAAATGAACACGTAAGACAAGTAATAACAAGTAAGTGTCACAGGTATGGTGATATATGATATTCTGCTAGCAGCCTGCGGCACTGCGTGAACGAAATTTAGCCTAGAGTGCTTCCTCACTGGCTAGCTATGGTCGTGTTACTAATGCAGGCAGAATTGGGTAAGCGAAAGTTTGCCGTTACTTTGTATATCCAGTCTCTTTGATTATCTGGTTCGTGTCACCTGTTTTCTACGAGCCTTCAGTTTAAAGCGAATAATAGCACAAATTCCAGCATTATGTGCCTGATAAGTGCTTTAATTTTTATCGTCGGGTTCATTCTGCCAACACTCATTGGCAAATAATATGCATTAAACTGACTTGGCGCTGCAGAGTATGTCCGTTAAATGTTTTTCCGGTGAACTTTCATCTATCTGTAAGCTTATCTGTAAGCCTATCATTCATGGGTGTAGGATGTTGGACACTATAAGTGGCTATCTCACTGATCTTTATTTTGCGGAGGCCACGGTTCTCCTCATTAACTGAACTGTTTTCAACTGTGCTTCCATACTATGGAAAGAGGTGCCTTGCCTCTGTCATTCTTTAGAATGTTCATGGCCACAGTGAATTGCCCCTGAGAAGTCAGCTGCTATCACAATGTAAAACGGGCCTATTGGCTGCCATGACCTTATCCTGAACGCAAGTTTTCACAATTATGTCACCATTAGTTATGTGATCGAAGCCAGCTAATGAGAATGAACTGCAGGCAAAATGTTTAAGTGACTCTGCCGGCAGAGTGTTTGCTCCCTATATATGTTAGCCACCTTGTTTTGTCAGTGTGCTACATTTTTCTTTTTTTGACATAAATTTACATGTTGTCAAACCATCAATTTTAGGCCCATACACATGGTCACTTCTTTATCATATTCTGAAAATGACACCCATGTTTTGCTCAGATTAGCAACATCAGCTTAACTTATGCACGAAGTTGAGTTGCTGCATGTGAGAAAAAAAAATCACTGCGTAGCTAACAGAAATTAGACTGGTACGAAAAAAAATTTGTCTTTATGTCTTGTTGTATAAGTTGTGCTGTTCATTTGATGCACACAGTAACACGTAAACACAAATGTATGTGTACCTTGCATTTACGTGCATGTGTGTGTGAATAAAACGGCACAACTTCTAATATGCATGCAAATTGCTAAAGCATGCAAGACCCTGGGATTTATTCGCCGAAATGCAAACACTTTTGCACAGTCCATGTCGGGACGTTTTGTACAATACTTGTGTGTGGTCAATTCTGGAATACGCGTGTACGGTTTGGCACCCGCCTACTCGTAGAGATAAAGATAAGCTGGAGCGGGTGCAGAACATTGCCGCTCGTTTCGTATCTGGCATACGCGGGGCTCGGTACAGTGCATCGCGTACGAAGGAAGCACTCAACTGGGAATTGCTTGACATACGGCGTAAGAAGTTGAGTCTGAAGTTTATCCATGCTATTTATTATTCAGCTCTTCGGGTTGATCGCGAAAAGTGTGTGCAAGGGCCTTTTTATAGATCCAACCGTGTTGACCATGATTTTAAGGTCCGCGAAATTGTGACAAAAACTGAATTGTTTAGAATGTCTTTCGTTCCTAAAACAATTATGGTATGGAATAGACAGCTGAGTGATATTGTGAGGGTTGAATCAAATAATGTGTTCTGTTTGATGTTGTAGATTGTAGATGTGCATTGCTAAGGGCTTTCCCTTTTTTTTTCCTCTTTTGTTATCACTTTTAACACCGCCCAGGAGCAGAGGTGTCGTATGTATTTCTTCTTGTAACCCCCCCCCCCCCCCCCCCCCACTGTAATGCCTTGGCGCTGTGGGTTCCTTAATAAATAAATAAATAAATAAATATCAAGGCATGTTGCACCAACTATACCCCATTAAAGGTTTTCTATAGTATTCAGCTGATCTTATTTAAATTTTATCACATGGTGGAGTTACAACATTGCATACCTGTGTGTAAACCAATTTATGGACTGTATCCACTGCATGTGAGAATGCATAGTTTAGACCTATGCAGTAACTGAGGCAGCAGCTTTTTATTTAGCTTTTGCCATCGGTTATTAGAGGGATGTTGATTATGCCATCCAAACAACTTGTATAAAGGCTTGTGCTAGGATACCAGCAGTGAAATACTGAATGCAGCTGCAATTCTTTGTATACTAGTGAGATGAATCCCATTGCTGATCGTTCTGTCACGTGTTGTTCTTCAGTCACACATGGTAGCTCTATTTCGCGGCATGCGTTCTAGGCTCATTTTCACGCGGGCTTTCGATGAAATGAAATCTGCCTTTTCAACAGCCAGTTTAGTGAAAAGCCACCACTTGACCAATTGCCGAAAGAACGATTCCTGCATGCTTTTCGCCAATCGGGTAGTGTGCGGAAACAATGTGTGATACGTATACATCACTTCAGCTACACCAATAATCACACAGCTGAGCCTGCTACATGAAGTCATTGATATAGGCAGAGGAAGATGTTGCACGTATAGAACAGTTACTCATCCCTGGAAATGGGAGTGACCCAAACCTTCGCGAGCATATTGGTCGCTACCATCCGGCAGCACAACTGGGAGTACTTCTGCTATCACGAGTGAAAACAAGTAGAATGGTGCCACCATCTCAGCTGGTTTGTCAAGATTACCTTGCCTGCCAAGTTTCTTGTTTATATTGGATAGCCTTCCTATCTTATGAATTAACAGCTGTCACAATATTTACTTTGCTAATGAAAGCACAGCACAGATACCAGTACTGAAGGAGGTATATACAAGTAGAGCAGAAACCTTATGGGTAAGTTCAAAAATATGCAGGTGAAACTACGTCAAACAAACTATTTTCACATTAGAAGGTGTACCACCGACAATGAATGCACATTCAGAGCATGCAATAAGTGCCATGTGTGGAAGATTGAGACGTGTGATGCCGAAAACCAGTTTGCCTTTTGAATATCAACATAAATAAAAATTCCAGTCCTTACTTCTGTGTCGGAGGGCAGGATATCAAAGGAGAGGTGCAATACGGATTTTGTATGTAGTAGTCCCTTATGAGTGTGCTACTCAAGTTGTGCCAAATATAGCTATCTGTGTGGAAAGCATTGGACAAGGTACCATATGTATGTCTGACACATAAAAATATTTTCCATTGAACATTCCGAGCTCTAAATGTGAAATGCATGCTGTTTTCAGCTACAAATAGTGCATATATAGACCTTTTCATCGGCCGAGGAGGATAGGGCGCGCGGAGAACCTTTCCTCCTCTCTGGCTTGGGCGATCCGGCGCGGCGCTACTTGAAATTATTGCTGTCGCGTGCTGCGGAACAACTCCTAGATGTTTTAGATGGTACTTGTGAAATTTTAGCCCTGTCCGTTCATATAAGTTCGTCAGGGAAGCCTTTCAGTGCATCAGTAACTACAGTAGGCGGAAATATATCTTGGGGGCGCGAAAATGTGACGTGATTTATCAGCCGTGGTGTACGCACATTATCAGTCGCGGTGTGTGTATGTGTTGTGAACTGTTTTGCTTATATCGGTTTTAATTCAACAAAGAAAACCGGTGTCTCTTTATTACCAGCACGAACTGGTAAATCTGCTCACTGTCAGATCGCTTGGCATAGGGAGTAAAACACAAAGCATAAGAGCGCATGCTCGTGCACGGCCAACCTAAGGCAACCACGAGACATCTAAGCGGCAGCCGCTACCAAATATTTGTGATGCACCGGCATCGTTCTCGCGCATTTCAAGTCTAGTTGGCTTAAAATTACCATATGTCTAAGCTAGCCTTCCTGCATGAGGCCGATGGCGCTGCTCAACACAGCGGTCACTGCGGTTGGTGAACCAGCACGATACATATGTAAGCTGTGCGCTTCGGCATTGCCTTTTAGGCCTGTATACAGCCATAATATATGAAATAAATCGCATAAAAAGAATGCGATGCCTATTTTTGAGGACAAAATTTCCGTAGTACGTGTGAGTACGTCGTAGAAAACGGAACGAACACAACCGAAAAAAAAAATTGGTTATCATCTTCTTTCTCGAAAAAGCAAAAGAAAACGGGCTAACGCCGAAATACGACCTCGCATAGTCACGCCGTGCAACGTTTATAAATATATAACCGCTGATCCCGTATGCTTGGACCATGCGTTATATAGAACAAAGATATCTGTAATCCAGCACATACCACTGCTTAGGATGCTCGCGCAGTTCGCAAACAGTCCCTTTGCTGGGCAAGCTTAATTCAGTCTGTAAGGTATGCTGCGATTACTTGCCAAAACTATTTTATTCTGGGGCGGAAACCTCATCCATCGAACGAAGTAGTCACGCAATGTAACCTGCAGCGAACAGTTTAAATGCTTGTCAAAATATAACATCACAGCTTCTATCGTAGCAGAACGGTACCCACGCTGTTACGATCGTCGCGTATGTTTCATGGCTCCTAAACCGCAGCTTAGAAATAGAGGATAATACTGCAATAAGGTCACATTAGTGATTGGAACATTCAGAAATACACAATTGATCTCCGAGGCTGATTGTAGGCTCAAATATGCGCGCACACATCGCGCTGCGTGTTCCGTCCACCTCAACGCCAGCAGAAATTCCGGCCATGACGCCTTAAACCACTTCAGCACGTCTCGCAGAATCGTTTACCACGTAGAAGACGCACGTTATACTAAACAGGCCGCATGACCGCGAAAACAAACGCCAGAACCTACCGCCGAGCGTAAATCTGCCATGCAAAACACCGCTTTCACCCAAGCCAGTATGGCGCTGCTCATAGGCGGCGCCACCGCGTTCACAATATGGCGGCGCCTACGAAAAAACGGTCTATATATTTGACCTGCACCACAAAGAGCTTATGTTAGAAAAAAAGAATGTGTGCACTTTAGTGTTATGTTCCTTTTCATGATGTCTAACTTTACCTAATACAGTGTTGAATTTGCAGGTTGCTTCACATCTTTATAGCTAAAAACCACAGAAAACTACTTGCATTGCGACTGCCAGGTCACAACACGAGCATTTATGGGGTATTCTTCTTGTCCATTGATGTGGCCTTGCACTATAAATATAGAATGTCGCACCTGCAAAGGTGAGCATCCACCCTTGCATTTCAAACGATTTTTTTGCATACTCAGCAGTTATGCTTATAAGCACATTCTGACATTAAATCTACACGACCTTAATTTAAGCGCGATATAAAAAGATGTTTGTGCATAGCCAAGCTGTTCTAGCGTGCGTGCAGGAATAGAGCATTGTCCAGGTACCGTATAGTCCAGGCGTAATAGTGAACAACTGGTAAACAAAGCGGCCGATAATACTAAGCTGACTCATATGTTGGAGCATTATATTATCTAACCCACATGCAAGCTTGCTTTCAGTGTACTGAATAACCACAGCGTGTCAGGATTGGGAGCTCAATCCCATCGCTCGTGATCCGTTGTCAAGATTGGAGTCCGGCATGAATTCGAAGGTAGCTGGCCCATGCCGTCGTCCAACTTATTCACGCTGAGGACGTTGATGAAGGGAAGCACTGCTTCTCATCGAGAACGAGGAATATGGGTTTATTTACAGTATTTATATCAGTCTAACATAGCTGTTTGAGAAAGTACATCAGTCTAACATGACTGCTTGAGAGAGAGTCTCAGTCCAACATGACTGCTTAAGAGAAATGTGTCGAGCATCCGCACAACAGCAGTTTTTAAACACTCGGTCCTCCCGCGATGCAAGGTGATGCGAACGTTCGTTTAGTCACACGCAAACTATCCGCCTCTCCGCAGGACAGTTTACACACACACATGCACAGACACACGTGTTTACGGTCCGAAACCGCCACCACACAAATTTTATAGAACTCGGAGCCGTTCCGGGTAACGCGTTGTCTTGCGTCTTGGCCGGGGCGTGGAAAGGTGCGCAAAACGGCGTTCCCGCGGCAACTCGCGCACCCGTAGCAGCCGAGTAAGTTGAGTGTGTTCTATCGAGGCAATTTTTTTAATTCACAAGCTGTTGGCATGGCGACGGCCAGATTGAGATGATTAAGACAATGACATTGGTGAAGTAATAAATGGTGAAAGTTGTAGAAGGTCTCAGTGCACTGCTTTGCTGGGCTCCATTCACTGAAAAATGTCTAACGATGGAAGCGTCAGACAGAAAATGACACCCCACTGCACAATGTTATTCATGCTGAAAATTTGTACCAGCATATGTGATGGTCAGCGAAACTGTTTGTTTACCAAAACTGGAAGCATGAAAAATGCAACAACATAGCAAGATGCTGTATCGCAATATGGTACTTCTTCATGTACACTCCTGGCGAGCTGCCGCATGCACTGATGCATAAACATGAACAGAGGTAAGAGGCAAAGTTTCTCGGCGACCCACGTGACGCTCTTAAGAAAATGTATCTGTAAGCCTTTCTGTTTTCATAGGTGATCAAAATTTGTTTTCTGCAAGTTTGTAAATCACATTGCGGCAACAACACATGAAGGAAGGACAGAAAACACAGCGAGTAGGCAGATTTAGAAGACGAGGTAGACCAGTGAGAAAGGTTTTAATGAGATGAAGAGGCCAGCCCTGCTGTTTACAGAGGTTGGTGCTTTGAATGAGATGTGTTCATAAAAATGTGTAAAAAAACTTTGCTGAAAGAAAACTTGCGAAAACAAATGCTCATATAATATAAAAGGACAGAAATAAGAGTAAGCGCCAACACGCATGGAAGCAGGCACATATTCTCACACAAACGCGAAAACTAAGAAAATCTCAAATATAAAGAAATGGGAGAAATAGAGAATTAGACAAACGCAAGAACACATACGCGCGCGCGCGCGCGCGCACACACACACACACACACACACACACACACACACACACACACACACACACACACACACACACACACACACACACACACACACACACACACACACACACACACACACACACGCACGCACGCACACACACACACACGCACACACACACGCACGCACGCACGCACGCACGCACGCACGCACGCACACACACACACACACACACACACACACACACACACACACACACACACACACACACACACACACACACACACACACACACACACACACACACACACACACGCACGCACGCACACACACACACGCTTACAAATTGACGCGGGTAGAGGTATTATAGGAGCGCGTTCACAAGCTGCGGTGCCTATATTCTGGTATGTTCTCTTTCTCTCTTTTTGCCGTTCTCTTAACACTGTCACTGGCACTGTCACTGGACATAATAAGACTTTAATTATACACTGGCGCACCCGCCGCCTCTCAGGTCGCCTAAGTGGACATACTATGCTGGTTTATAGCGGCCCCCTCCCGCATTTGGTATGCTTCACCGCGTAACGAAATTGTACTGCGGCGAAGCATCCGTACATTTGTATTGAGTGAATAAACAAGTGGTTTTTACAACAGTACAGAAATAAACGCGCATCATGCATCAGTCTACCACACGGAAGAGCGTCGCAACATACCGTAGCTGATTCACACAGGGTATTATGGGTAATTCAAAATTTCAGACACACATATGTGTTTATGTTTACGTTCGCACTCCTTCCGTAATAAGACTCCCAGAACTTCCACAACAGAAAATAATTTACAACACACAAACGCGCAGAAGACAGTCATATGCCTCGTTTTCAACTCGGCCGTCATGCAAATGACATATAGCGCGGAAAAACGTGAGCATGCTGTGTGTTAGCGTCGTAAACTTCATAGTAGGCAAGGAGCTAGCACACTACAGTCCCGCGAAAGCCGCTAATGAGACGAAGACGGGAGCACATGTGTGTGAACACGCAAACGGAGCCCCTAAGCCACTCTGCTCCTTCGCCACCCCATCTGCATGGCCGCACCACTCGTTTCAAGCACAGCACACCAAATACGCATTCAGCGCTGAACAGTGGGCGTTCGACGCAGTTGCATTTACATGACTTGCAGCGAACAGCACATCCCTCGATGTCCATTAAGCGAAGTCGGACGCGGCGACGCCACATCGCGGTTCGCTGCTCTCGGTGCCAAGGCGCTAGGCCACTTCATTATTTCAATTGTCACCACCGCCGGGTTCACAGCACGGGTCACACAACGCAGATTCTGTACTGCCAGAGCTCACCGAGGCCAAAGCCACACTGCCGCACCGCCACTACTCACCGCTTTCCGCCAAGTAACACAGAACCTACAACCAACACACAAGCAAGGCACGTACAATCACATGAGTAATGTTGAACAACGCGCGGTGCAGAGCACGATCACGCCGAGGACGAACACGCCACGGCGTCGCTCGGCGCCAGCATCCGCCTTCTCAAGAATCCCTAAACGATGCTGTCCCTAGGCACCTAGTAACAGGTCACGTGAGGGATTTTCGTACGACAAATAAACGCACGCCCGACGGACACGTGTAGTGTGCGATGTTTCAGTGCCCGTTGCAACAGTGTCAGACGGAAAGCATCAAATCTGCTCGTGTGGCGCAGCTTACACCCCTGTCGTCCGTATCTTGCTTTCGTGTTAGTGTGTTTAATGTGCGCGGGTTGCACTCCTGTCGCTCGTGCCTTCTGTGTTGATCGTGCTACCCACGAAGATTCCTCGAAAAAACACACATGTCTCGGCAGCGTGCATTTGTTCTATGTGGTATATGCCAGAAATGTGCGCTAGCGTACCATGTGCTTGCAACCAAGTACTACAGTGCGTTCAAGCAAATAGCCGCTGCCGCTTACGCGCGGTTTTCCTTGTCATGATCATGTCAATCTGCACAATTGCCGGTTGTCACTTAAAGACAAGTAACACAGCGGAGAAATCTAACTGCGCAGAACAAGGCATACGCTATAGGTTTGCACTGTTGGCCAAATGTGATAACGGGGTAACACGACCTCACAGTACTGTTTAAAAAAGAAAAGAAAATGACGTCGCTGTTTTGTGCCTAGCCCTGATAAATCCTAATCGTTTCCAGAGTACTCGGCGCTCTCGCTGTGTAATATCATTTTCTTCATTTTTGTCTCTTAGACTGCCCCCAACGATGAATCTGAACCACTCCCACCAAAGGCCATGGGTCCAAGTACCTTAATTAACTATACAGTAATTAACGGTACCTTAATTAACGTGGTCTTCATTAACACCAGTGGTCATGGGTTTGACTCCCACCTATAGTTATGGGTCCGAGTGCTTTAAGTATATCTTAATTAATTGTACATTAATTAATACCGCTTTCATTAACACCAAAGTTCCTGAGCACGACTCCTACACAAGATCATGGGTTCATGTGCTTTAACTATATATTAATTAAATTTGCCTTAATTAACATCACCTTTAACAACAAAGGTGGTGGGTCCGAGTGTCTTAATTGACTATATGTTAATTAACAGTACCTTAATTAACATCGCCTTCATTAACAACAAAGGTCGTGGGTTCAAATCCAACCCAAGGTGATGGGTTCGAGTGACTTATTTGCCATATGTTAATTAACCGTGCCTTAATTAGCATCGCCTTCATTAACAAAGGTCGTGGGTTCGGGTGCCTTAAGTACGTATCCTAACTGCTCCTTAAATTAACATCGGCTTTATTAACAACAAAGGTCAAGGGTTCGACTTCCACTAAGGGTCGTGGGTACGAGTGCATGAATTAGCTATATCTTAAATAACTGTCTGAATTAACTGTGCCTTAATCAACACCAAGGGTCGTGTGTTCGTAGCCTTAATTACCACCATAGGTAGTGGGTTCGACTCCCATGAAAGGTTGAGAGTTTGCAACCTCTTTGTACATCGTGTGCTCAAACCGACAATGCCGGATTTCCCGCCACATGAGCCATTTATTGCTATCGCATTACAAAGAATTTTTCACAACTTGGCATCGTACACATTCATGTATGATGTACTTTGACGTTACAAATAACACAAAAAAGCTTTATACTCTTCTCATCAGAAATCATTGGGTGCATTGTCATTTGAGTCTCTGATGTACTTGTGATGCCAAAAAACATTAAACGATGCATTTCTTATGAATGTCTGATATCACATTAAGAACACACAACGTTGTCTACAGAAACTCATGGTTCATTTTCATAAGGGCGCCGCCGCCTGCAGTCCTTTGCTTGCATTATCAGTGTACCTGGCGCCGCTGTCCGCACTACTTCGTGTCGTCGCAGCGCTATCGTTTGTACTGGCCGATCAAGTTTCGTAACATTGATAATGACGCCGGGAGGCGTGGAGATTAGCAAGTGGCGCAACGCATACTTAGCCAACTGCCAGAGGGGTTTCTGCGTGAACGTCTGCGTTCCATGTTCTATGTCCGAAGAAAAGCACTCGCCGCTACAGCGTTCGCACTTCATGTGGATAGCGCAGTTGATGCGCGCGAGTACGAATGTGGCATTGCTGGCGGCTGCGGCAACCGATCGCGCGGACTCCATGCTTATTCGCGTTCGCATCTGACCCGCTTTTCTTTTGATATGTTGACAGATATAGAACTTGTCTTGAGATAGATGAGTTCTCAGTGATGCGTACGTTTTCCTCAGCATCGCAACTGGCCGTTGAACATCCGACAGCTAGAGGCTTGCTAAAAGTAGTCCTTTGTGCCTACTGCGTGCCTGATCGCACGCGATACGTCGCAGCCATCTCGCTGACTAGTGTGTGCGTCATTGGGCAGCACACGTGACCGATGCGGAGGAGGTGGCGCCACTTCATGCGTGCATAAAATGAGCGCGTTGATGACATTACGAGGTCTACAAACGGCACAATGCTTTCGTATTCCCACTCGTAAGTAGTCTAAAGTGTCTGTCGAGTTTTACGTTTAGTAATTGCTGTCGCGCCAGCTGTTGTTGCGCAGAAAAGCGCGCGCTCTGCGCATTCATGCCAGAGCCGGCTGCGGTTGTCGGCGGCGAGCGATGGAGGACGCTCTGCGGAAGAAGCGCGTGCCGCTGCGTCTCAATGGACCTGAGTACCGCACGCGTGCTTCCCACTGCGGCTCGTTAGGGCTTGCGAGAAGTGTAGACCCGATTGTACGACTTAGTGCATTATGAAGTGTGCAGCATGCTTTCGCCTTCTTGTGTTACAAGGGTGTGACACCTGTCCAACTTCCTTATTTATATTAGCACTTCTTTCATTACAACGCTCGTCGAATATTTGGAATTTTTAAGCATTAAAGTATTTTCCAGCGTTTATTTTCTGTTGGTGTTGAACGACACATGGGAGGCGCTGCAAACACAAGAAATGATAAATGCCACTAACTATAACGCCATTTCTGCAGTGCTGACACATGGGACAGACACTTGGAGACTGACAAAGAAGCTTGAGAACAAGTTAAGGACCGCGCAAAGTGCGATGGGACGAAGGTTGTTAGCCATAACGTTAAGAGACGGAAAGGTAGTGGTTTGGAGCAGACAGCAAGCGGGTATAGACGATATTCTAATTGACATCAACAGGAACAAATAAAGCTGGGCAGGTCGTGTAATGCGCAGGTTAGATAACCGTTGGGCTATTAGAGTTACAGAAGGGATACCAAGAGAAGGGAAACGCAATCGAGGATGACAGCAGACTAGGTGGAGCGATGAAATAAGGAAATTCGCGGGCGCTAGTTAGAATCGATTGGCGCAGGACAGGGGTAATTGCAGATCGCAGGGAGAGACCTTCGTCCTGCAGTGGACATAAAACAGGCTGATGATGATGATGATGATGATGATGATGATGATGATGATGATGATGATGATGACGACGACGACGACGACGACGACGACGACGACGACGACGATGACGACGACGACGAATGATCTTACATAGAACGTGGTTGAGTTAATAATAAGTGTACACAAAGGACGCGTGATTGAGAAGTACGTTGCCGATATACTTAAGCATTTGAATATTGTAGGCTGGATTAATATTACATATAATTTATTGTACATGACTGCCAACCGTTATACCTCACAAAAGGGTTGTTGAAGTAGTAGGTCAGAGGTTATTTGTTCTTGACACTAGCAAATTGCATCTTTTTAGACTTCGCACAAAAATCTGATAAATGATGGGGTAAGAGGTTGCCTTATAAACTAAAATTTCAGCCTCGCCAGTTATCTTTACTACGCATTGAATGTTTCCTTACTGATAGCATGCACTTTTTTGTTAGAAATTTACATAGCTTGCTGCCAAGGAATGTAACCACCGATGGTCTACAAGAGTCGGCTACTGGGGCGTCTCTTGGGCTTATTTACATTAACGGTCTGCTTTCCACGCTGTCCGCTAATGTTCTCCTTTTGGCCGACGCTTGCGTTATATTTCAGAAAATAATTACTGCTGATGATGCCAACCGCTTCCAGTCGGACCTCAGTAATGTAGGTAACTGGTGCAAAGATCGGTTAATGGAACTTAACTTTAAAAAAATATAAATTATGGGGTTTTACGTGCCAAAACCACTTTCTGATTATGAGGCATGCCGTAGTGGAGGACTCCGGAAATTTTGACCCCCTGGGGTTCTTTAACGTGCACCTAAATCTAAGTACACGGGTGTTTTCGCATTTCGCCCCCATCGAAATGCGGCCGCCGTGGGAACTTGACGTTAGCAAGTGCGATGTGATACGCGTGATCGCGAACAGCAAATGGCAGGTTGCATACCTGTTAAACAATGCTCCCCCGGAATTGGTAGACTCGTATATATAGCTAGGTGTCCTCATCACCACCAACCTAGCATGGCCGGTGCATACCAACTATCTAATTAACAATGCTACCCGCATGCTAGGCTATCTGGGTCGTGGCTTTTTAGCACCCCTATGTCTCTGAATCTAGTTATTCGTAAGTTGCAGTATGCAAACGCTGTGTAACGATAAGCTTCATTATAATTTTAGAATGATTCACTTCTTTCATCTCGTGTAACTCAGTACATCTGCTGTGTAAGGTAGCTCGGCGCTCACGCCACTATTATTTTGTCGCAACATGTCGCGTTTAACTCTTTTTCCCCAGCTATACCATCATTCGCTACAACGCAAGGAGCTAATTTATCAACCACAGTACACATGTCCTCGAATTGATCATCGTTGTAATGTTGGTTTTGTACCATGTGCACTAAATAATTTTTTCTGTACTTTTTGCCTCGCTCACCCGTTGACTGCAGCCACCTTCCCGAAGAGGTTGTATCTATAAATTATAACCAGCGATTTCGAGCCGCTTTAGCTCAGAATGTATGATCAGAAGTTTTCTTTGTTACAATATAAGCAACTGTTTCTTGTGCTTATATCACCTATCTTTACAACCACTTATTGGTATATTGTGAAGTGCTAGTTAAATTTCTACGATCGCAGTAGCTTCGTAACCTCTGTTGTAAGGCACTGTACTTTGTGTTCATGCATTCGTGCTTACTGGCTGCAACCGGTGCTCTTTGTAATGGTGGGGCACGATATTTAGCGGCACAGCTGAACGCAAAGAAAACCTAGAAAGAAGAAAAAGATCAAGCGCCATATCTTGCACACGCGCTTACTGTGTTTTGCAGACGGTTGCACTTTTCGAAAGAAGACACTGATCTCTCTGGAATGAGTCCTTTCTGGTTGAGACAAGGCCAGGTTTCTTCCGCGGGTAGTGGCAACTTCGGAAACCAGTTGGGGTTTGCCTGCTTGTCCGACAGCGTACAGGCAGGAAGACCTTCTTGTCCTCTATTTTCCTCCCTCTTTTTCTTTTTTCTCTTTGTAGTTATATTCTGCGAGATTATTTTAAACGAATATGACAACATTTGCTGGTCGCCGGGTCTACAAACTGCAAACTGCCTCCCGAGTGTGGCGCCAGAGCCGGCGCATTTTACACTCACCTTTTCTTTTTCCTGCGTATGTGAAAAACGCCTGTACGTAGAAACATATTTCTCCTTCTGGCTCACGTCTTTCCTTCCTTTTGGCCAGTTGGATCACACGTTGGCTTTTCGTGGGCGCCTCGTTCGGGATTGCTTAATGGGTAATCAATTGTAATTAGCGCGCTTCGCTCACCGCTAGGCTGCGCCACGTGGGGAGGGTGGAGAGACGTCGTCTGCCTCCTCATATTTTACTTGCATTGTAGCTCGCGCCTATAAAGGGAGCAAGTTGGGCGCTGCGATGAGCAGGCTTTGTGTAATGGCCATGCCTCCCTGCGTTTTTATTTATTGCTTCGCTGTGGGGCACTGAGAATTCACTTAGCGCCGTGCCATCGTTTTTAGCGCCGTTGACCTTCGCCTCTAGCAGATTTCTTGGTTTCTCTGAACGTTCGCAAAGTGAACCCTCCGCTGTGGACGTGGCGTTGCGCTGTCCAGCACAAGGTGGTTGGTTCGATTGCCGGCAGCGGCGGTGGTCGCATTTCGATGGACACGAAATGAAAGGACACTCGTGGGACGTGCGTTGGGTGCACGTTCAAGAATTAATCCTGATTCCCCCACTACAGCGCGCCTCATAATCAGATCGGCCTTTTGGCACGCAAAAGCGCTGAATTATAATTGTGCTCAATGTGCGGGATTACGTGCAACCACTCACGTTTTGAGAACGTTTCCATAATAAGCAAATATAAGGTAGCGCAACCTGGAGCACGGACGAAGAAAGAGGACCGGACGAGTCGTCCTTTAGATTCACTGCATACGCACTGATACGATCTCGACCAGGTGAAGTGGGTCTTCACCGCAAGAATCAAGACACGACGACGAAGCCTGGCATCGTGATGACGAAAAAAAAGTAGAAAAGATTGTGTTCACTTCATCACCCAGCATCATTTGGTACGTTGACCCCGGCATTTCCCCTCTACCTGGGCTGACTGGGCGGGGGGCTTTGGTTCTGGCCAACGGTCCTTTCCGGACAAAGGGGCTGCTGTGGTGCAGCACAACTGAGTTACGGCACTCAACACACAAACAGCGATGTCGGTCTTACAAGACGCAAGCCTGACTGGCTCTCGGACTGCCTTGACGCAAAAGAGGTCAAGAGGTCAGACCTTGCGGAGGCTTACCAGAGAATTGGCAGCCGTCGCATAAATGGCGGTAGCGCAGTAGCACGATGCCCAGGTCGGAAATACGAGTCCTCCCTTATCCTTGAGCAACTTCAGCACCTGCCTAGCTCCACAACCAGTTGTCCCTTTCCAGAGGAAGCGAAAGAGGACCCTCTCCAGGATAAACATGGTTCGGGTTGCAACAGGAGACACGCACGCCACATACGTAAGGAAGGAAAACAGAGGTGAGCAAAGAATTGTCGCTCGAGCAGTCAATGGGCATGACAACGCGCTGGATTCCTGAATCCTGGTTTCAAGCTTCTCCTTAGCCTGTTGTTAGCTTCCAGGAGTGAGACTGTCTGGTTCGAATTGGAAACCTAGAATGCGCAACCGCGTTTTCACGGGGACACCATGATAGGGTTGCGGACTGGATGGAGTGGAGTTTAAGTACATGTCTACACTTTTCAACCTATTCAACCTTGCACCGCTCGCCTTGCACTAACTGTCCATGGCCTCCAAGACGGTGCAAGCTGATGCCTCGTCCCGGATGACAATAGACAAGTCATTCGCATAGGCAGAGTGCAACAGGAGGGGAACCTGGTGTGAGTAGGAACCTGCCAATTCTACTGTCACTGTAGAAGCTCTGCAGAAGCGGTTCGAAAGCGAGTACACAGAGGGCAACCGAGAGAGGGTCTGCCCTACACAACGTCCCACAATGAGTGCCTCCGAGGTGGGATCCTGTATGAGAACAGCAGAAGTTGGTCGAGAATACAAGGCGTGGAACATCTGCCGAAAACCTACACTAAAACTGGCCTATTCCAGAACACAGGAAAGGTACCTATGGCTAATGATATCGAAAGCCTTCTCTTGATCGAAGGAGCACAGAATACCTGGAACTTTCCTGGTATTTGCCCGCAGGAGAAGATCCCTCACTGCTAAACCGTGAAGCAGAGTGGAGCGCCCATGGACACAACATGCATGGTAAGGACCCAAAACAGTGTTGAGTACTGCCGTGAGTCGCATACACAGGCACCTTGTTATGAACTTGTAATCGCTGTTTAGAAGTGTGATTTTACGCCATGCTGTCAGATCGGAGCTTCTCTACTCGTCCTTACAAAGGGAAGTGATTAGACCCTCTCGTTGAAACGCTGACAAAGTCCCTTCAAGCCTGTTCACCAGCGATGTGAACGGCTTCTCTAACAGTGTCCAAAACTTCACATAAAATTTGACTTTCTGACCATTGGATCCTGGACTGCGATTATGCTTCATAGACTTCAAAGCCAAAAATAGCTAGTCCTCATCTATGTCTGAGTCACATACTTGCGGCGGCTCAGCTGGTGGTACATGGTTGGGACTCTACTCCGAGTCTCGTGCGGTTATGATTAACACAGGGGCCAAGGCGGCCTTAAGTAACCCCTCTTGCCCTCGTTAAGGGAATCCACTGACCACTCACAAACGCCGAATCGTTCACCACCTCTGTCGCCCTCCACAGTGCTGCTCTGGGTGCTCATGTCTTCAACGTGTTGCTCGTGTACGTGTGGAACTGTCCTCAACGTGTCACAATAGGAGGCAACCGTCTGTCGTCGACGCTTTCCCCCGGGAGTTCTCGACGAGCACCCTGTCACCGATAAGTGGCCACTTCGTGACGGTCAGAAGTGCGACGTTGCTGTTTTTTTTAAGAGAAGCTTTCTTTGCCTCTTCCTTGGACTTTTCCACTGCTGCTGCTGCTGCTGCTGCTGCTGCTGCTGAACCACCCCTCGGGGGGTGGTTCAGAGCGCGTATATAGATGAAAAATGCGACTAATGTTGAATTCCAATGGCGGAGTCTGAGCAGCCGACGGACTCCGCGAGCGAGCACTCGACTCTGGCGTAGAGCAACGCCTCCAGATCCGCGAGTGGAACACAGCCTTCGCCGACGGAGCAAGGCGCAAGCGGAAGTTCTATCACCAAGTTACCTAGGATACCTTGCGTGTTGTCATTTCCTTCCGCTGTTTGCTCCCAGCACCGCCGCACCGGTCACTTGTCTCTTCAGCGCCGTTCACCTGCTGTTTTTTAAAAGTGCGGAGTGGATATCTCGCCAAGCGTGCAGCAGCTTTTGCTTCCTCCCGAGTCGTGACTGGTGGCGCCTCCCAGCAGACTAACGTGGTAAAGGAAATACGTCACGCAGAGTTCCGGTCCACTCCGCCGATTTTTGCGGAGCATCTTTTTCTGCTCCACGGAGTGACTCCCGCTCTGAATCCCCTCCGACTCTCTCATTGGAACACCTTACTCCCGCCCTCACTCTGTCATTGGAACAAACTTGCTCCGAAACGAGCAGAAAAACTTGCTCCGACTCCGCCATTGGAAGTCAACATAAGAGATGAAAGGCGACAGGAGAAACTCATTTTCACCCCACCGCGTCGAATGTGCACAATGCTCTCTGGAACTCCCTGGCCGTCACCACATTAGCCGCTTGACAGCTGTAGTTATCCGTAACTCCCCTCAGAAGCCTTTCAGAAACTGCAGCAGTTCCCTTTCTACTAACGTGCGAGGCCAGATAGGACGCAGATAGAACTGTAGAGAGGAGAACAGGAGGAGAAGGAGAGAGAGGGAGGAGAAGAGGCAGTCCCCACATAAGAGAGGGGGGGGGACAGGTGACTAGAGAAGGCAAGAAAACCCCACTACTATATATATACGACAACGGTTGCGGGGAAACAGGATAAGCTTAAGTTCAAGGTACGGTACAGTAAGTTGCTGCCATTTCTGAAAAATAAACGCCATGCAAATACGTCAAGTGGCCAACTTACGCAGGGCGTGCAGAAGCAGAGCCGCAATAACTAAAGTGCACCGCAGGGTCCAGGAGACGCTACGGAAGCGGTCGACCGTCAAATCAATACTTCTGTGCCCGGCGCGGTAGCTTTGCGGCTATGGCATTGCTAGAGATCGTGTATTTGATCCCAATCGCGGCAGCCGCATTTCGACGGGGGCGAAATAGAAAACGCACGTGCACTTAGATTTTGGGACACGTTAAAGAACATCACGGTGTCAAAATTAATCGGGAGTCCGCCACTTGCCTCATAATCTGAGTGTGGTTTTGGCATGTATAGCCCCACAATCCAATTCCAGTTTAATATTTCTGCCACAATGGGATGTGCCATGTGAGGAAATGGCAACGCTCAACCCTCTCAGAGGTTATAAAATATGCCACACAGCAACGCCTCAAGCGAACACCTCTCCCTGTCTGTTCTGTGTACTACGCAGACAAACAGCAGTAGTGCACGCAATGTAACGTTTAACATCAACTCACCACTCTCGTTCTAGCCTAAAGGTTGAATAAATTAAGCTTTAGCCGTCAACATGTCACCGCTAATTATCGTCAATGTAAGCATCCAGCACGGAAAGCTTCGCTTACATCGATTCCTACAGTGCGTGGGATCTGCATAATATTTTAAGCGAAGTAAATGATGAGGCGTCAACATGAACCGTGACAGCTCCGTGTTGCTCGTAGGGCCTCCCCCCTCGCCAGATGTCGTAGTCGATGGCTTCTCGGAAAACTTAGGTCAATCATAACAGAACTAACAAGCCCTGCTACAAGTGCTGCTTTAATCTGCAGCAAGTTCGTCGGTGAAGATGAGACGCCTCCTTTAGAACCGAAGTGGCGGCAGTTCTACCAAGCCAGTTCTTTGAAAGCGTTCACTTTTCGGAGCTCGTTGCCGAGTTTCGCGTCGTTCGCTGGCGCAGACCTTGCCGGCGAGCCAGAAAGGGCTTCCTTTGGTGGAATGGCGCGCGCGATAGTGCGTGCGCTACTGCCACTAGACTGCTTTAACGTTCGCAACCAAACGTAAGCGCATTGCGTACGTAAAGGAATAGCGTAGTTCTAACTGCTCATTCTCCGTACGTTATTGCTTTTCGGCGGTTTGCGTACGCTATGATAACGTAATTTACGACCTTAACGCACCTAATGTATATGTCCGCTAAGAAATAGCGCTGTGCAACATGGCAGCACTTATGGCTCGCTCTTCAGTCATTCAATCAAGGAAACCTTTATTTCTCCACTAGAAATATAAGGATGACGGAAGAAAGGACGCTAACTGCAGCTTGACAAGGCTCCGGCCCCTACAAAGTCTAGCAGCTAGTGAGCTGCGGTACACATCTAAATAAAGTGTCTATAGGAAGCAACTAAACATGCCTATTGGAAAAAGGCACACTTTGACAAAAGATAGAAAAATAACCTATAATTTCTTAATAGAGAGCGGAATGGGTTTTAGTTTGTCATACAACGTGGAAATATCTGAGATACGGGATCAAAACGAATTACAAAGCTCTGAAATTTAGAAAAAGAAACTATAAATAAACATCTCGCAAGATATAAGGTTAAAAAATCAGTGTCGCATCGAGCAGGGGAAATCTAAACAAAAGAGGCAACGAAAAAGAGCTTGCCATTTGCTCTCACCTGTCAAATTAAATCAACTCAGTATTCTAAAGAATAAAGATCAAGAAAAAGTGTAAAAAAGATACACGGAAACAGAAAAATTTGGACGTATAGTCAAAAATTTGTTCCCACCAAAACTAAACAGCTTTCAAGAAAAATAAGGCAACCATTGACAAATACAATGTGATACAAATACACTTTTACAGCATTCTGCGACTACTGCAATAAATAATACGCAGTATTGCTGAAACTAAGCAAGCAGCAAGCCGGCAAACTACTTGATGGTCATGTGAGTTAAGTTATATCTTGACCTGATACGAACAAATAAAACGTGCGCGTGGATGTAGTCTCAGCGATTACGCCATGTTTGGCATATTTGTTGAAGAGCGCAGTTGGTCGGAATGGTAGTGAGTGATTCCCATAATTTGTGTGGCATAATCGCTGGAGCCAAGGATCCTGAATTCTTATGTTGTGCAGGTAGTGTCGCTTTGCTAAACGAAACGAACCGATTAAGTCAGCGTGAATTCTAGCGATGGTTACACCCTGGCTATCGTTTTTCGCCAGTAACTGTTCAAACGAGCGTTCGCTTCGTCTAAACTCACCTGAGTCGTTAGCTATGAGCACATAGTGCGTCCATTTTCTGAGGTCATTCGGCGATTCCGGCCTCTGCACGCCTAACGAGACGCGTCCGCATAGAAATGGCAGGGTGGTTGCTAATTGATTGCCTTGACTTCGATATACTAGGAACGAGACGGTTTTCTAACGTCTTCCCTGTGTTTGATCTTCCGTTCGCCGAACTAAAATTCTTAAAGAGACGCGCGCCGTAACATCCCGTAAGGGTATTTGCGTTTAATGTACGTAAGGCGACAAACGCTATTCCAAAATTGTCGTTTGGGGGAGGACAGGGTGATGCCCAGCTCGGTTCTCTTGAACGACTAGTGGCAGAAAGCAACCGCTGGCGGCCGCTGTATACCGTGCACTGTTGTGGCATTAGGAGGACCCCGAGACCCCCGAGCGATCCGACGAGCTCGAGATCAGCAGCTGAAACGCCTACCTCGCCAAGAAAGTATTCCTCGTGCCGGGGGAGCCGCAGCAAGGGGTTTCAGGGAGATGACTCATCCGTTCGACCCGCAGAAGCACATTGCCTTAGTCGCCACGACCGAGCGGTTTGTGCCACCGAGGTAGAAGCGACGTGCCAGAGTTTGCAAGCGTTCAATGCACAAATCACCATCACACCAAAGCATCGTCGTCATCCCATTGTCCTCACGCCGTCGTTTTCGTGCCATCTTCATCATTTACAAATCCTTATTCGGTTCTCGTTGTACAGCAATCACGCATTTGATGTCGTGATGCCGTCCTGGCTGTCCCATCGTCGACATTCGGCATTCGATCTTCAGCGTACAGTCGTCGTCGTCCCATTGTCATCGCTGTAGAGGTCGCCACCTGTGTATATAAGGTGGCGCTACAATCTGAAAGGACCTTGTATGTATAAGCGGCTTTGGGGAGTGGGGAAAAAAAAAACATTGTTTTGGTTCCCGCTTTGCCGTTAGTCCACCTCGTCCCTCGGCTTGTGTGCAGAACATGGTGTCAGGAGCGGGGTCCCACCGTTAACACCGACATGCCTGACACGGAATCCACCCCCGCCGAGACCAACGAACCAAAAGTGCATAACGTTCACGCTGGCGCATCAGAATCGATATTGGATTCCTTGCTTTCTGTTAGTGCTAAGAGCATTTTAATAAATGAACAGCATGGCTTTGTATGCCGACGACTTAAAACTGTTTGAGACTGTCAATAGTGTTCACCACTACATCGACTTCCAAAAAGACATTTTTTTTCACTCTCAAACTGGTGCAGAAACAATAAGTACTCTTAAGTGCTTCCAATACTATGCCATTAAGTTATATGCAGAAAACGCACCATGTGAAATTTTTATACACCCTACGCGATGCTGCTTCCTTTGGTTAGATGAAATGAAAGATCTTGGTGTGTACTTCGACTTAATGCTAAGCTTCTCCTCACATAGATAATTACACAACATACCCTTCACGCTCTTGGAATTGCGTGCCGTATATTGCATGATTTCCACTCACCTGTTGTGTTTCTGAAATTCTGCTGTGTGCCTCCAACTACTAGAGTATGATCCTGTAGGAGGGGGTGCAACGTGCAAATCTAATTCTGACCTCATTGAACGCATCCAGAATAAATTGATATCTATCTTAAAGCACCACTTTTGCCATTCTCGCGACCACAGTTGAGCCTTCTCAGATATACTTCAACTCGCAACTCTAGATTCAAGACCTAATTAATCACACCTTTTCTTCCTGTATAAGGTGCTCCATGACATTATACATTCCCTAAACCTTCTTGATCATATGCATTTGTTCGTGCCGCAACAGTATACCAGGTAATGAAGAAATTGCGGTCACTAACCAAGTCAACGTAAAAATAACACAGAGACGTTTCGGGACCCGTACGGGTTCTTTGATCACACTAAAACGTCTCTGTGTTATTTTCACCTTGACTTGGTCAGTGACCGCAATTTTTTCATCATCATGTTACCTGACCAGACGAACTTTCGTCGAACTCTTGACTACAGTATACCAGGTAGCATTCCACATTCGTCGCCTGGCCTTAAAGACTCGACTCCAAAACGTACTTCAGAGTTCATTTCCTGTGTTTTGTGTATCTGTAGATAATCACGGAGGATTAACTCCCTTTTACTCTTCCTCGTTTCCTTTTTTCCCTATTTGTTTCTCTATCTTGCATTTTTTTTGTCTACCACATTCATGTTTTCTGTACATTTTGTCTCGCATATTTCTCCTTAAGTGCACCAGTACAAAAGCTCTCTAGCTGTTCCTGGGCACTACAATAAACATTTGAATGATTCATTATTATCGTAGTATAAAATCATGCTTTTTAAGTATGTACTGGTGTACTATTTCAGTACAATAGGTTTTGTGCCATTACAAAAAGGGCATAAATTAAGAAAGTGCAGTAATAATATGCTATGTGCCTGATCACATGCATTGTGCTATTAATTTCTTCGGAACTTTAATAATGGCTGGCTACTGTATCCAGTGTTGTGCAATAAAATAATATGCCACAGCAATTATTGCGTTCCTCGCAGAGCAAATTGAATATATCTTTCTCAGTCAAAACATCGCAGCAGGCAGAAAACAATAAACTGCAATTTTTTTTGTGACAAAGTGTATAAATTGTCAAAATAACCTGTTTATATATTATATTATGCAAGTGAGCTGCTCCCATACATTTGAATAAGCGGTTCAATAGTACGACTTTGCAAACGGCAGCGAAAGAACCCTATTAAAACCCTCCAATTCTCAAGCTTGTATTATCTGACGGTATGTCATTTCATTAATGTACAGAAAGACAAATTTGACATGCGGGAACCAGTTACAATAGAACATGGCCTTTACAGTGTGAAAACGTTTTCTAGCAATACACTCAATGTGAAGGCTTCCGGATGCGGTGTTGATGCGTCAAAACAACCTAGAATAATAGATGTGCTCCATGGCCTAGATTTCACAGTCAAGAATCTGGGGAGACAAGCTACCAATTACATAAATTTTAGCTATTCTAGGTTTTATTTTGTGAGTGCTACAGGTGTTTCAATTCTTTCTGGCTGATTTTATCAGAACCCACTTTTTCACATTTCTTTCATGCACCAACAAGCATAATTATATTGACACGGATGATTTATCTGTGTCCGGTGACCGTATTTCACCGGTTCAAGAATGTTAAACGTTATCGCTCCATGCAGGTTGCGCCTGAACGTATCGGAAGTTTCGCCAATGTTATCGATGGCGCGCAGGCACCAGCGAATACGCTGTAATTTTTGGCGACTGATGTATGCGAACCGACGCGTTTGACCCGCAGATGAGATTTTCGACGATTGCCGACATTGCTCGCCGCTATCGTTGCGATTGAGTCTGCACTATTTTTCACTGCCACTACTACGTGACAATATTTCAAACGCACATTTTTTCAGTGATACTTTGCATGCCTAATTCTGCATAGTTGGCTGTGCAATGAGCTACCAAAAAATGAAATGGCACAACAGTTTTTGATATGATATGGCATCGTCATGCAGGTGTTTGCAAATCGATCTTGCAGACAGACGACGCGCGAGCCGGGGTGTTGATGTCGATATTTTGTGCACTATTGTCACTTCAAAAATTAAAAACAAACTGTTTCGGCAGGCGTATATTCATTCTTTAAACGTGTTTTTTATATCTAAAAGCGCAAAGCGATCACTAACTTATTGTTTCAAGCTTAGTTTATAGAAGGCTGTATTAGGCTGGGCTTTGACGGATGAAGACAAAATAGTCCAGCAAGAGTGCGCGGCAGCCGAGGAGCGAGCTTCGGCGCGCGTCAGAGCTTCTGCCCAGTGGTTGCGTGCCCTCTTCCTCCGACCAACGCGATGCGACGCGTTCGCTTGTCGGCGCGCGCCGAAGCTTGCCGACGCGTGCCAGCGGTTGGGGCATTAGACACCCGTTCCTGCGGCGAGCGTCAGCGCTGGCGTCGGCGGCGTCACCGGGCGAACGAGCACAACAGCGAAAGATGAAAGGGCGAACGCGGAGCGGGAGATGAAAGACGCGAACGGCGGAGACCAACGAGAGCGGCCCCTTCCGTGACGTTCGCGCGAGAAACTGATGTCATGCGGACCCGCTCGATGCGTACTCGTATGTGGCCTCAGCCGGACCGCTCGTTTCATACTACCGTCTGTCCGCGTCAGCTCTCGCTCGCGCTTGATTGGTTTGTTTGGTTTGAACTCGTTCGCCCTTGTTCGAGTGTCACGGTTTGCCATTGTTTTGTAATGTGATTCCATCGGCTACGCGAATTGTGTAGTACTTAGTGGAAGTCACACATCACCAGCGATTACACTGGAACCTTCGTCGAGTCATGCACAAAAGCCGACGCGCTTGGCCCACAGATCAGATTTTCGACGATTGCCGATTCTGCTACATGTCTCGCTCAAATGCTCTTGCCTCATTGTATTGCGAAATGAAAATACGTATTTTATAGCGAAGCTGTATACCTCTACCGTCCAAGGCAATTATCGTGTCGTGTTTGGCATCATAAGCAAAAAACTCCTCATGCGGGGGCTGATCCCAAAGATAGTGCAATGCAGGGCCGACCCGCGGCGGAGTTGAAGCAGGAGTTAAGCACTGCACATACGTGGGCCGATCCTGAAAATTGTCTATGCTGGGCCGGGCCGCGGCGGAGGTGACACAGGCGTTAAGCACTCCACACAAGTGGGCGGCTCCCAAAAATAGTGCAATACCGGCCCGACCCGCGGCGGAGGGGAAGCAGGCGTTAAGTACTCCCCATACGTGGACCAATCCCGAAGATTGTGAAATACCGGCCCGACCCGCGGCGGTGGGGAAGCAGACGTTAAGCACTCCCCATACGTAGGCCGATCCGAAGATACTACAATGCCGGCCCGACCCGCGGCGGAGGGGAAGCAGACGTTAAGCACTCCCCATACGTAGGCCGATCCGAAGATAGTGCATTGCGGGGTCGACCCGCAGCGCAGGTGCAGTTCGCCATTAAAGGGCCCACTTACACAGCTTCGCCCCTGATCCTTCTTCACAGAGTGAAAGGGCACTGAGTGTTTTTAAAGCTTACTGACACGTGAACTCGTTTATCTTTTATGGGTGAGCGCTTTTAACGGCTAAGAAATGTTATCGCTCAGCGCAGGACGCGTCTACATGTATCGAAAGTTTCTAGAATGTTATCGATGCTTGTATCCGCTGTCTGCTGTCGTCGAACCTTGTGTAATCTGATTGCAGGTATGTGCGACGCGAATGGTGTAGAAGTTTGTGGAAGGCACGCGGGTCCCAGCGGTTACTTTGGAACATTCGACGACTGATTTATAAAAGCCGACGCGTTTGACCCGCTGATCAGATTTTGATGATCGCCGACTGTGTTCGCCGTTGTCGCCGTTGTTTAGCTGTAGCCTGTCCTTGTGGGCACAGGTTCGCCCAATAAAAGTTAGTTTCGTCTTTCGCAGCATTGCTACTGTGTTCTTCATACGTCACTCCACGTGACATCTGGTGGAGGTGCTTCTCGTTCATCTACCGGACGTCCCCGACAAGCCGTGATCCAATCCCGGACCGCAAAGAGAACACCAACGTAGTCCCAGACCATCGAACAAGCCGCCGTCTTCAACAGCTGCCCCCGGAGCACGGACTTCTACCCGAGAAGACCAAGAAGATTGTGGCTGTTAAGAACGGCCCGCTGAGGTGCAAGTTTTGCCAGCCAGTTGCAACAGCGGCGTCAACTTTTCTTGGAAAGCCACCTTCATCCTCTACCCAAGGACGAAGCAAGGAAAAAGTGGAGAAGGAAAGGCAGGGAGGTTAACCAGTTTGGCTTAACCGGCTTGCTACCCTACACAGGGGAGAGGGATGGGGAGATGAAAGATGGGGAAGGGGGAGAGAGAGCACATAGCACAGCACACACACATCGTCCGTTGGAGACCATCAATCTGGCATGGTACGTGATATCACTGTCACAGCCGCTTGTCCAATCCCGTCTCTTTCAAAAACCGAAGTAGTCCCTTTGTCGCCTTCACCTGCGATGTCTTCTGTCGGCGGCATGTGAAAATCGTGTCGAGGGACAATGGTCTAGTGTCAAGGTACGCTATAACAGATGCCAGGGAATGTCGCTGAACCTTATATTCAGGAGAGTCGCACAGAATGTGTTCCAGCGTCTCCTAGCAAAGACAGGCATTGCAGAGAGCGTTGTCGGCCATTCCAATGCGGAAGGAGTAAGATTTCGTGAAAGCCACCCCTAGCCATAAGCGATAAAGCAGAGTCGCCTCTCTTCGGCGGAGTCCAGTTGGCATATAGAGACGCATCAAAGAGGGCAGGTGGCATTGACGGTTGCTCTGGTTGGTCTGGCAGTTTGGTGTGCACCATAGAGAGAGCGTGATCTCCTGTGCAAGCACTCGAAGTCTGCTAGCTGCGTCGGATCGTGAAAGCGGTATGGCCTCTTCTTGTGCGTCTTCAAGAGCTGCCCGAGCGGCATTATCGGCGTCTTCGTTTCCAGTGACGCCGTAGTGACTTGGCAGCCACTGAAACGTCACGTGGTGTCCTTTCTCCTGTGATGTATGGAGTAGGCATCTAATATCGAATACGAGCTGTTCGAATGGCCCGCGACGCAGAGCTGATAGTACAGATTATAGGGCTGCCTTTGAGTCGCTGAAGGTTGACCATTGTCGAGGTGGCTCCCGATTGACGAAACGAAGTGCAGCGCGGAGAGCAGCTAATTCAGCAGATGTCGATGTTGTTGGGTGGTCAGTCCTAAAACTGATCGTAGCAGCTTTTGCTGGGACAACCACAGCACCGGACGAACACTGGATGTTTGTGGAACCATCAGTATAAATGTGTTCACTGCCCGCGTACCTCTCGTGCAGAAGAAGCAGAGACAGTTGTTTCAGCACAGGCGACGACAGTTCAGACTTTTTCCCGATTCCTGGTACACTGAGATGGACTGTGGGGCTGATAAGACACCAAGGGGGTATCGATGGTTTAGATGCAGCGGTGAAGCCCGAGGGTAGTTTGTCGTTGTACTTGATAGTTTTAGAGAATGATGATTGGTGCCTATCTGAAGGTAGTGCTGCAAGGTGGTGATAGGGGGCACGTGCAAAATGTCTGATGTGCGTTCTCAGGGCTTCCACCGTAATGTGAGTTCGCATTGGATGGTCCCGAGCAATCGCAAGAGTTGCCTCTGTTGACGTGCATCTGGGCAAATCAAGGCAGACTCTTGAGTGCTTGAGCTAGTGCTGCCTGCAGAACACGAATATTTGTCTTGCAGGCGTTGTTCAGTACAGGTAGACTATATCTTAGAAAACCGAGAGAGCTCTGTAGAGTTTAAGCATTGCGTCTACTGACATCCGCCACGTATTTCCTGTCAAGTATTTAAACAACTGGGAAGTTGCTGTGAGGCGCCGTTTCATGTACGCCACGTGCGGGCTCCAACAGAAGTCTCGGTCA
Source organism: Dermacentor andersoni (assembly GCF_023375885.2). Classification (NCBI taxonomy): domain Eukaryota; kingdom Metazoa; phylum Arthropoda; class Arachnida; order Ixodida; family Ixodidae; genus Dermacentor; species Dermacentor andersoni. Next base: position 217,030,802 of record NC_092817.1, read on the forward strand.
ATAATTACGCCAAGGAATCTGTGGGTTCGGACATAGGAAATGGTCCGCCCATTGATTGAGATGACATGAGGCGCCATCGGTTTGCGAGTAAATGCTACTAGTGCGCATTTTTCTGGTGATATGCTGAGACCCTGTTTACACAAGTAGTTCGCTGTCAAAGTGGCCGCTCTTTGAAGTCGCGCACGTATCTGAGGACGTGTGACTGCCGAAGTCCAGACACAGATGTCGTCAGCGTATATTGAAATTTTGATGGTAGTTGGCGAGTATTCAGCAAGTCCAACAAGAGCGAGGTTGAATAGCGTCGGGCTGCGAGCACCGCCTTGAGGAACGCCCCTGCTGGTATGGCGTCGCGTAGTTGGGCCATCGTCAGTTACCACAAACAATGATCTTGCAGATAGGTAACTTGCAATCCACAAAAAAACTCGACCACCTAGGCCAACCGTCGGAAGGGCGTCGAGAATGGCCTCATGTAATACGTTATCGCATGCCCCTTTCACATCTAACAGTAAAGCTGCAGATAAACGCTTACGGGAGCTTTCGTGCTGGACATATGAAACGAGATCAACTACATTGTCGATGGAAAAGCGGCCACGTCGGGAACCAGCCATGGAAATCGGATAAATCTTGTAGTATTCATGGTACCATTCCAGGCGGCCAAGGATCATCCGTTCCATTATCTTTCCTACACAGCTGGCCAGCGCTGTTGGGCGGTAAGAGGTGAGTTCTAATGGGGATTTGCCCTGCTTTAAGAGTGGCACCAGGCGGCTTACTTTCGGTTCGTCAGGAACATTTCCCTCCTGCCATGAGGAGTTGTAAAGGCTCAACAATTCTATCCGTGCGGACTCTCCGAGATAGCACAAGGCCTGTTATGATATACCATCCGGACCCGGAGATGATGAGCGCCTGCAGAGAGCTAGAGCCGCTTCGAGCTCCTCCATTGTAAAAGGAAGGTCCATGCGGCAATCACGGGAATGGGGGACGTCAGCTCGGGCAGGAGGATCTGGACGAGTCGCTTGGTCTGCGATCCGCGCACAAAAGTCTTCTGCGACATCGATGTCTTGCCGCCCTTGGGAAAGCTCTAGCGCCTTGAATGGAAAACGCCGTTCCGGAAGGCAACGCAGACCTTGCACCGTTTTCCAAATGTGAGACAGTGGCTTGCGGGGGTCGAGTGTCTGGCAAAACGTTGTCCAACCTTCCGACGCTAATCTATCCATACGACGCTGAATCTTCCTTTGCATCATCCTGGCTGCCCTAAGGTCATGAATTGATTTTGTACGCCGATATCGACGTTCCACCCGGCGACGAAGTGCTCGAAGTCGCTCTAATTCTATGTCGAAGTAATTTCGCGTGGAAGAGATCGTCATCATTCGAGTGGCGTTTCGCATCGTAATTTTAATCGTTTGCTCTAACCCAGATGGTAGGCCCTCGCGGCAGGCATCTTCCATCTCAGATTTGAAGTTGGCCCATTGAATCGTCCGAATGGTATTCCGTGGGCCTGATCTAGACGACAAGCCTTTGATGTTCAGATAGGTGAGAATGAGGTCACTCCCATGTGTCTCAATGTCTGGAAACCACTTCACACATCTGGCGAGAGAGTTGGAGACGAAAGCAAGGTCGAGGCAGCTGCCGTATGTCGCGCCTCGAAGAAAGGTGGGGGTAGCATCGTTCAGTAGAGCAAGGCCATAGATCCTCTAGCCAAACGGCGTGATTAAGTCTATTGTGTACCAAGGACAATGTGCCACGTCCGCCACTCTGCGTCGTGGTATTGCCGAGATGAGTTCGACGAACCAGGCTTTATGACTGAACACGCCACCGCCGACCTGGAAGAGACGGAAGACAACGAAGAGACGGAAGACAGAAGACAACGCAGAACCGGCGGCCGCGCTGCGGGGGTCAGCTCGGGGAATAAGATGCGTCTTTGATGACGTAAGCCGCGGGTTCTGCGAAGACCGTCTGACGTTGGTGAGGACCGTGAACCTGTGCGGAAGTGTGTGTGTGTGTGTGTGTGTAAGCCCTCCCGCAGAGAGGCGGCTCGTCCACTGGTCGAACGTTTCCCTCACCTAGGGATCGAGGGAGGACCGAGTGTTTATAAACCGCTGTTGTGTGATTGATCAGTGTACTTTCTCTCGCAGTCATTCTAGACTGATGAACTGAAACGTCCTTATGTAGATACTGTAACTAAACCCATATTCCTCGTTCTCGATTAGAAGCAGTCCTTCCCTTCAACAACGTCCTCAGCGTGGATAAGTTGGACGACGGCATGGGCCAGCTACCATCTAATTCATGCCCGACTCCAATCTTGACAACTGATTACGAATAGTGGGATTGACCTCACAATCCTCGCATGGCCAAGGCAACCACAATGGCAGCCCCAGTGTCACCCATCGTATTTCAACAGCCCACAGAGCCCCCTACTTTCCGTGCAGCTACGTCGGAGGATCCGGAAACCTGGCTCGAAACCTTCGAAAGGATTTCGGCCTTCAACAACTGGACCTTTGAGGATAAGCTATGACATGTGCACTTCTTGGAAGATGCCGCGAAGACTTGGTTCGAGAACCTGGAGTCCACCCTTACGACATGGGAGCTGTTCCGCAGTAACTTCCTGAGGACGCTCACGAGCGTTGTCCGTAAAGAAAGGGCCGAAGTTTTGCTGGAAACCCGAGGCCAACTACCCAATGAGACCATCGCCATCTTCACGGAAGAGATGACCCGTCTCTTCCTGCACGCTGACCCGGAAATGTCCGAAGAAAAAAAGTGCGTTTCTTGATGCGATGCGTAAAGCAAGAACATTTCGCCGGACTCATCCGAAACCCACCGAAGACCGTAGCCGAGTTCTTGACAGAGGCAACGATGATTGAGAAAAAATTTAGAAATGCGCACTAGGCAATATAACCGCCAAGTGCTCACGCCTCAGTGCGCCATCCAAGCACTGGGCTCCGGGGATCTCCAAGAGAACATCAGGGCCATTGTGCGCGAAGAAATGCGCAAGGTCTCGCCTTCGTCGCAGTCTCAAGTGGCCTCGATCGCTGACAACGGGAAAGGTGAGGTTCAGCGATGGCTTGGAGTTCCTGAGGTGCAACCTCAATTACCGCAGCCCCAGCCGGAAGCAATGACCTACGCCGCCGTCGCACGCCATCAAGGTCCCCCTCCGCGACTGCGCCAGGTCTCTGTAACGCCCCAATTCCGTCGTCCGCCACCGCCGCCGCCAGCACGCCCACCCGTCGCCCAGCGCACCCACGTGAGGAAGACGGACATTTGGCGCGCCCCCGACCACCGCGCGCTCTGCTATCACTGCGGGGAAGCCGGCCATGTGTACCGCCGATGCCCAAACCGCGACCTGGGATTGCGAGGCTTCGCTGTCAACGCAGCGTGCCCGAGGGAAGGTTCCACTATAACTTCTGCTATAACCGTCTTGACCAACTTAGAAGGACCACACTTGAAGTTGAAAATGGCTTCACACTTCTTGGCAGATAGTACCAGCACACGTGACCTCACTGAAGGAATATTCTTCAATCTAGAAATTGCACTTGATTATCTTTTGCGAGCTCAGTTCTGAAGTTGCCAAGAGCGGTATAGAAAAAGCTTGCTTTGTGTACGTTTTAGAAAAGTCCTGCCTTTACCTCTTGAATAAGAGCTTCATGGGTCAGGTAGAAAATTTTCAAGATGCAGGTTACCCTGAAGAAGTACGCATTTCCGTATGCAAGAATTTAGCAAAGGAAATTTAAATGCCAACAGAAAAGACGACGACTTGTGAAGAGTGTAAGCCAAACACAGAACATCGGCGTTGAATCCCTATGGGCACGAAATGCGCATAACTTGAAACATGTTGGCGCTAGGTATGAAATTAATGTGTTTATAACAAACAAAAATATAAGCTTTTGGTTGTATTCTTGCGCGTTAACAGGACCAAATAATTACCGCTTTGCCTTGTGAAATACCGCAACAAATTTTCCAATTGTGCGTCTGGTGTAGTACACATGGTTCCCCTTGCCTGCGGTAAAGTGTGTGCACGAGGCAGTCCGGAAGATGCGTCAACAATCGCCTGAATGAACATCAGGCATATATAAAAGCTTCTAGATCATCACATCTTGCTGACCATTGTAAACATTGCGGTTGCCATCCGATTTTAAAGAACGTGACATTATATTTCGACATCGACATCAACTAACTCGACAATTCGTAGCATCATACCAAATCAAGGAAAGGGGAGAGGCGTGCCTGTCAAGCAACAATAATATTGCTCTTTAAGGAGTAAGCCTAGCATGATCATTAGCATTTAACTGCGTTTTTTGCTTATATTGTAAGTCCCTTTCTTTTGCGGACGGTTCTGCTCATTTAATCTGTATCTACGCTCTCTTGCATGTGCGTATGAAGTTGTGTAACTAGCTTATAGTTCGTACGTTCAATAAAAATTTTCAGTTCTGAAACAAACGCTCTCAGTTTGCTTTTCTATCAACTTCTGTCTATTTTCCGGCGCACTCTGTTCAACACGAGTCTCTGCATTATTGCTTACAGCGCAAATTTATTATTACTTATAGTGCTAATGTCTCTTGTCTTTGTCCCGGTTGATTCGTTCGCGCTGTAAATAATAAACACAGCAACTTCAGCTGACGACGAAGTGAGGTATCTTCGGAGAATATGTCATGCGTTATGCATACGGCTTGATAGAATGTTAGTTTAAGGAGGGGTTTTGGTACTTCATTTAGCCTTTCTTATACGCGTATTTCTTTGTTTTGTTTGCTTGTTCTTATGTGCTCTATATTTTTACAATGTGCCGCTTCTCCTCCGAGAAAACTCCCAATATGAACCTGAAAAAAATATATAATTAATAATAATAAAGTAATGTTACTTGCAATTGTTTTCGTTTTGCGGTGTTTTTCGCGCTTTTCATTTGGGAGCATTAACACGAGAAGAATACACTGATCCTATACTTTCGAGTGTTATCGCTAAGCCACCATTTATAGCACCAGTATGTTATGTGAGTTTCAAATCATTTTATTTGCGTGCAAATTCTGTTCTGGTGATCTGGGTCCCTTGTGAGCACTTCGCGTGAATATACCTACTAATAATTAGTTTGTCGCCAGAAACACGGTCGCAGCGAGTTTAGTATCTAAAGATAGGACGAGCGCTTTGTCCTGTCTTCACCTGCGCCCCTCACTGTGATCGTGTTTTGCGCTAAATTCATTACTATTTGAGGAGAACCAGCTGGCCCTACAATAATTGGTATAATACTACTAACTTAAAGCTTCAAGAGGCTCACTACTAATCACGAACTACGTCTTTTGCGTGAAAGCTATCAGTCTACGCGACATAGAATATCCCAGCCAGCAGGAAAGCGTCACATCTCCAACAAAGGCAGAAATCCTGACTCTTTTCAGGCAAATCTCCCCGCATCAACAATTGTTATTTGTAACGAGAGCTATGATTTGACGGGACACTAAAGTGGGAGGCTTGCCTGCACTACCAAGAGTTTCGTGGGCTGACATGAGCACAGACCCACTGCGGCACGTAAGACACAATGCGGGCCACAGTGGCTTTCTGAACAGCGACAGATCACTCAAGCTAACGTAGTTCCGGGGGCTTCTTGCACCTGGCTTGAAGTACTCATCCCTCCACCAGTGAAAGCTGAGAGAGCTGTCCATTCCTTGGATCATTTTCAGGCATCCGGTTCGGAAAATGTACGTCGTGCATGATGTAGCACATGCATTTCGGAACAGGTCGCCAGCTTCGGTGCGTTGTACTATGGTGGGCGTAAAGAGCGGCCTGGCAGTGTAATTTCATTCCAAGGTGGTCTTTGTCGCTGTGCGCCGTGCGCGCATGTTCCACAAGCAGCTAGAGCCACCCAATGCGCTCGGCCCTATAACCTTGAGCCTCTCTTTACGTCGACTGGAGGACGAAGGCCTCTCCCAGTGATCTCCAATCAACCCTATCTTGCTCATGCCGACTTGCTCCTCGAAATTTCCCACTTTCATTGCCGCACCAAATTTTCTGCCGTCCTCGACTGCGCTTCCATTCCCTGGAACCAATTCTGACATTGTGACAGCGTCTCCGTCTCATTACATGGTATTGCGCCTCCGTCTTCCACATTCCTTTGACTTTCATCCGATATCGTAGCCATCTTCACGCTAAGTCATACTAATCTGATTGCAAATATAGGGGACCGCACTTCGGCATTTAACTCTTCATTTTTACAGCAAGCAATAAAACGTGGCAATGCCGTACCAGAATACATAGGCTCGTGCACTGATCGCACAACTTTTCGTGAAAACTCGCAGTTAATTTTTCATAGCCCTCGATAAACCGCCGACGTACAAAAAGGGCACACCAAACGGCGATTTTACCTTCTATGCTATTTTCTTCGCTTGTTATCTCTATTTCTTACTTTATTCTTATTGCTGAGAATCATCTTAGACGTTTGTGTCTATCATGCACTGTTCACCCTTCTGTTGTTTTTCTTTTATTGTTGCTTTAGGTCATGTGAACCACAAACATGCGCCCTGCCCTTATGTAACGCCCTCGGGCCTTTGAGGTGAAATAAATGAAATAAAATGAAAACTCTAATGGTCCACCGGTTATCTGCCCTACTCGTTACATGGCCTGCCCAGCTACGAGGTTCCTCCTAATGCTAAATTGAATATCGGCAAAGCCTGTTTGCGCTCTGATCCATTCCGCTTTCTTCCCGTCTCTTAACGTTGCGCCTAACATTTTTTGTTCCATTGCTATTTCCGGGGTGCTTAACTTGTTCTCGAGCTTCTTTCTTAACGTTCAAGTTTCTGCCCCTTATGTTAGCACCGTTAGAATGCAATGATTGCAGACTTTTGTTCTCGTTCACAGTGGTAAGTTCCCAGTCAGGATTTCGTTATGCCTGCCGTATGTAATGCAATCCAATTTTGTTCTGTAAGTTTCCTTATTATGATCAGGGCCTCTTTGAGTAACTGGCCTAGATAAACGTACTCCTGCGCAGAGCCTAGAGGCTGACTGGCGATCATGAATTCTTGTTACCTTACCAGTCTATTGGACATTACCTTTGTCTTCTGCATATTAACCTCCAACTCTACTCTTACACTTTCTCAGTTAAAGTCCTCAATCATTTGTTGAAATTCATCCCGAGTGTTGCTGAACAGAACCGTGTAATCTCTAAACGAAAGGTAGTTTAAATATCCGCCATTAATCCTCGCTCTGAAGCCTTCCCAGTTAATGGCTAGAATACTTGTAAGCATGCAGCGAATAGAATTGGAGAGATAGCGTCTTCTTGCCTGTCCCTTTCTTGATCGGTAGTTCTTGTCGCCGTCACTCTGTGCCGTGGCAGTAGGAGCAAGCTCTCCTCGCTCGAACAGTGTGCAGCTGCGATGCGCCCGCCCGCACGGTGTCCAAGCTGCGCCACGCTACGCCCATTCCCACGGCCGTGTGCTTTAGCGCCGACCCGTTGTGTGTCTTCGCAGGCGCCGTCCAGTGCAGACCGCAGCCCAGCATGGCGGCTGTCCGCAGGCGGTAGCCGCGTCGGCTGGCGTTGGTACGTGACCGTGTGCGCACTGTCCTGGCTGTGCTACGTAAACGCGCTCAGCTGCGGATTCGTCTTCGACGACGCATCGGCTGTGCGGGACAACCGGGACCTTCGGCCGTCGACGCCCATTGGCAGCCTGTTTGCGAACGATTTCTGGGGAACACCGATTCACAAGGTAGGAGCAGTGACCGGCGCTGTGCCATTGCCCATAGTGCTTCTTACAATATACTGGAGGTAAATCTAGCACGGCAGTCGCTGACCCACCATTGGAATGATGGGAAGTGCGTAAATTTGTGTGATCTTCGTGCTTGTGGATCCAGACGTTCTTGTGGCTTTGTTTCTTACGCTTCATATGCTTCCAATGTCGTCAATTTCAGAGCAATCTATACTTTTCCAAGTGCAGGAATCGTAGCGAACATGCAGAATCGCTACTAACCGCAATGATGGAGCTTGGTGAGGTGGCCAAATCGAAACGGGCTAAGCGTCGAAAAGCACTGGCATGCCCGCGATAAATTCATAAGGGCGTTTCACATCGCCTGCTGGTGTCTCGTTATTGGCGTAATGGTTTCAAGATCAGGAATCTGTGTGGTGGTCCTGTGCTCGAATCCTGCGGTCGGACACTTTTATTAACGCTTCTTTTTTAATAATTTGTTACCCCACACATTGTTGAAAATGATGAGTTTACAAAGTGACGAAGCCATTTGAAATCTGAATGACGAAGTTTAGGCAAATACACGTACCATAATGCCATGCTGGCTCAATCATTGCAGCTCCCGCAGACACTAGCTCCAGAGTTCCCTCTGGTAATTATTTTATGAAACTGTATGTCATTGGCCATCTTCCTGTGCCTACCTTGACTGCTACATGCTTATCTTGGTTTGTGGCTAAAAACAACAGCTCGCTAAAAACGAAAACGAAGGAAGGTGTTTGGTTCAAGTGGTTTTCCTGGGCCAAACGTCCTACTCCATTTTCTTTGGCCGTGGAAGTAATCGCTGAACTCTTGTAAATAAGTGCTTTGCGCACTCAGCAGGGAGCGGTCCTAATTGCAGTCTTTCTTTTTGACACTAGTCTGAACGGAATTGCAGCCGCGTCGTGTAAACCGAGCTTCATAACATAAATTTTCATTATGGTGTTTTACGTGCCAAAACCACGATGTGATTATGAGGCACGCCGTAGTGAAGTACTCCGGAAATTTGTACCGCCTGGGGCTCTTTAACGTGCACCTAAATCTAAGTATGCCGGTATTTTCGTAATTTGCCCCCATCGAAGTGTGGCCGCCGTGGCCGGGATTTGATCCCGCGCCCTCGTTCTTAGCAGCCCAACGCCATAGCCACTAAGCAACCAAGGCGGGTACCCGAGTTTCATGTCGTTGTCACTTCGCCATGTCACTTGTGTGGCTTCTACATATGCTGCGTGTTTTCGTGGCTTTCTACTTGCGCCCAGTGTTGGATCTGGAGGACAATCCCAATTGCTCGTCCCCCCAGATTTTTGGACCTTGCCGTTGGGTGCGGGAGTTGGCCGAGGCTGAGGAGGACTTTGAGATGAAAACTGGAGGCTTATTTACATTATTTACAGTGAGAGTACAAAGAAATTAACAGTCATAATAGTCATTATGGGCCGGCAGCAACTCGGACGCTGTGGCCCGGGGCAAGAAGCTCGAAAGAGATGAATGAAGGAACGCTCCACTGCGGCTCCGGGTCTCTGGCTTTTAAGCCGTTCGGTGTCTCGAAGTCACGTCAAGTTCGGCCAATCGGCTAGCCCGCTCAGGTGACGCAATTTTCGGCCAGTCGGCGAGCCCGCTCAGGTGTCGTCATTTTCGGCCAATGGTAGGCGCCCGTGCGATTGTGTCACACCCGGCGCCGAGGGTCGCTGCTTGGGCCCCAATTGTCCGAGTGCTTACTTCTCTCTGCGGTATTGTCATCCTGACTTGCAAGCGCCGTCACAATAGGCGGATGGGGGTGACGTTTCAGTGCTACAAAGCAGCTTTGCTCGGTACTCACGTTACCTGGAACCGTGCCGGGCTCCCGCTACACTTTCGGGAAGAGTCAAGCAGTGAATAGCTCCATCTGCGGCGCACGAGGTGGGGGACGCGACCTCGTTTGCACGTGCCGCGCCTCGGGAGCGGGGTGGATCTGCTTCTGCGTTCCTTACTTAGGTGTGGCGCGATTCGTTGTGGTCTGGTGAACTCGAAGGAGGCTCAGGAAAAGGTCCCGTATCTAACAGCTCCTCCTCGCCCCGGAAGTTCGGAATGGCTGGTGAAATCAATTCGCTGACCATGAGGAACGCTGAAAGAACATGTAGGGTACTGGTGTCGAGCCTCGTTTGACGAACTTCGGGATCCTGGGTCCTGGAGAACGTACGTCAAACAAACAAAACAACACAGCGCTGCACCACGTGTAAGCGCAGGTTCTTCACCCCTGACTCGCGAGGCTATTACTGAGTCAAAATGAACCCTGATCTTTAATTTGCATAATTTTGACAAAACAGTTCCAACCACCTTTCCAAACCGCTATCCATTTCTCCGCGAATGCCGACAAGACCAGAGTGTCATTGTTGTTGCAAAACAAAGGGTCATTGTCGTTGCAAACAAAGAATGAAAACAGCCGAACATAACATAAGTGGCCCAATTTCGCTAACAGCCTGTTCTAACCCTAGCGCAGTGGCGTACTTATCTCACGTACTGTTCCCACTGAACAGTCTGGCCAGCTTCACAAGTACGTAATCACAAGCGCGCTAGCCTTGTGGTTACTATTCAGAACGCGTAGTTGCGTCGTAGGCAAACCTTTCATTACGCTAACTCACGTTTCTTCCTTTAGTCCCTATAGGACACGTAACCTAAACAAGTACTTAATTTGCGTAACTTACGCACTCCGCAGAACCCTTTAAAATATGCGTCTCCTAATAACTCGTTCCACGCACGCTTATTAGAGAAGTCAGAATACGGCTGCCCTCAACACACACGAGCAACCCAGTGAAAAATCTGCTTCCTTCCGTCCGCACAGGACACGCGCTAATGGAACTACGAACTCTTAGTGCAAATCACGCACTTACTGAAAACCTACGCGCTTAACCTTAGAAAATAAAAAAACACATAAAGGAAGGTTAAGTAATACACACATGCGTTACGATAGGCCTCTCAACGATAACCTTGACACTCATGTTACTCACACACACAAAAAAAGCCTATCTACTCATTAATTAAAGCCTCGCGAGACTAAATGTTTACCTAAAACGCATCTTTCAACTTTCGGAGCTTCTTAAACAAAACATAAAGCTTACCTTACTTACTGAAAGAAACTGTCTCGAATTGCGAAAATCTTTCATTGCTCAAAAAAAAAAAAAAGAAACAACATGCTTTACTTCTACGAAAGCTCTCTTGGCCTCCCGTTCCAAACGTTTTCTACTGACTCACTTTTGAGCTGTACTCGAGGTGGTCGCGGTTCAAAAGCTACTCTGGCTGCCAAGGAACAACAAAAGGACTGAATCACTATCAGCTCCTCCAAGACGTTACAGTCTCCTGCCAATTTGCGTCCTGGCGCCCCTCTTTCATCATGAACTCGATTGACCCCGTCGCGACTTCCTACCACCTGGTCTCGTCTTGCCACCTTGGGCTTCTTTGTACTACACGCTGAACTCCGAAAAGAACGACGGACCAACAAGGAACATAACTGCCCCGCGCCCTTTGTCCGCGTCCGTGCAGAACATGCTTCTCGGTCTCTTTTTGACTGGTGGCTCGATCGGGTTTGATGCGCCAACATCGTCAACGACGATCGCACCTTACTTTTCTCCGCGCCCTGCCTTTTCGCGCCTGTCGCCGACTTTGCCTGCGCTACCTTATTTACCGCCTTTCGGTCTTGACGGCGCTTCTTCCTGCGGCGCTTTTTCCTCGCACTCACTTTCATGCCGTCCTCTGGCGCCTCGTGCTGGCCGGTACACATCTCTTCGGCCAGGATTGGTCTCCTACCCGCACAGTCTGAGCGATTTTTATTTAAGTCTACTCTCTCTTGGCTACCTAGACTGGCGGAGAGCTGCACCGATCCCTGAACAATGCAGTTGTCTTATCTTGAGCTACGCAGCTCGCAATCCTGAGAGCTGCCCTCAACAGCATCGTCCAGCTGGCACTGCACTTTGGCACGCAGATCCGACTCGACAGTTATGTCGACATGGGTGCTCGCGTCTGTCGGGCCAGCACTACTCTGTGCTTCGTTAACTACCTCGTTAACGTTACATGCGACGCACACGCATGGTGACTGTGCCAATTCATTCACAGCTGCCCTAGCTGTCTCTACAGTGCTCTTTTGGCACAGCACCTCGTCGCTTTCACTACGGCCTTTAACGGCCTCTGTTTCCACTAAGGCATCGCTAGCGGCTAGTCCTTTCCCTTCACCTATGAATGTACAGCCAATCTCACTGGCACTACTCTTCTCGTCGGCTTTTGGCGAAAATCCGCCAGATACTTCCTCATTTTTTTGCTGTGTACTACCTACAGAATTTTCAGACAGCCGTTGTCTCTGTGCCTTTAACTGCTCACAATATTCTATCTGTTTTATCAATGCTGCCTTCTCTCTCTCGTACTTTTGCTCGCGCTCACGCTTACGCTCTTGATACTAACGTTCACGTTCATTGTAACGTTCTTGACGCTAACGCTGACGTTCGTGACGCTCACACCTAAGAGTAAGTTCTTGAAGCTCACGCTTCCGTTCATTCTCGCGTTCTTGATGCTTACACTTACTCTCACGTTCACGACGCTCACGCTCCCGTGGTTCTTGTATCACCTCCCAAGCAATCTCAATGCTTTTATCATCATTGCTACTATCTTGAATCGCCTTTATGATAGCTGGTTTTTCATCTTGTCGTCCGCCTCAACTCCCAAATCATCGCACACCAACAACAAGTCTAACCTCGTCAACCTTCTAAGATCCATGGCAGCTGCCCCGACTGGTGGTTAGAACTGTTTTCCTTAATTAATTTGTGCAAACAAACAATATGCAACAAATTCCCCATTCCTAGAACTATCAAAATAAACACAACATTTAAAGTCAGGCGAATCAAAAGGAAAAAAACCACGCGCTCACTTACGGTTGCAGCACCCTGCCATCTGGTTCATTGGTCCGCTGTTCCCGGTTCCTCAGGACTCCCTGGGTCGAAGCCTCGCTCTTCTTCGCTACTCCCAGTTCCTCAGGACTACTTTGAAAGAAGGCTCTCCCTTCTTCGCTGTTCCAAGTTCCTCGGGACTCCTTTTGGACGAAGGCTCTTTTTCGCTGTTTCGGGTTCCTCAGGATTCTCTGGGTCGAAGGCTCTTTCTTCTTCGCTGTTCCCAGTTTCTTAGGATTTCTCTCGACGAAGGTTCATCCGTAGCGCTGCCACCAGTTCTTGGATCTCTCTGGGCGAAGGTTCATCCCTAGCGCTGCCCCCAGTTGTTGGATCTGGAGGACAATCCCAATTGCTGTCCCCCCAGATTTTTGGACCTTGCCGTTAGGTGCGGGAGTTGGCCGAGGTTGAGGAGGACTTTGAGATAAAAACTGAAGGTTTATCTACATTATTTACAGAGAGAGTGGAAAGAAATTAACAGTCATAAGAGTCATTACGGGCCGGCAGCAACTCGGACGCTGCGGCCCGTGGCAAGACGCTGGAAAGAGATGAATGAGGGAATGCTCTACTGCTGCTCCCGGTCTCTGGCTTTTAAGCCCTTCGGTGTCTCGAAGTCACGTCAAGTTCGGCTAATCGGCGAGCCCGCTCAGGTGACGCCATTTTCGGAAAAACGGCGAGCCCGCTCAGGTGTTGTCATTTTCGGCCAATGGTAGGCGCCCGTGCGATTGTGTCACACCCTGCGGCGAGGATCGCTCCTTGGGCCCCAATTGTCCGAGTGCTTACTTCTGTCTGCGGTATTGCCATCCTGACTTGCAAGCGCCGTCACAATAGGCGGATGGGGGCGACGTTTCAGTGCTACAAAGTAGCTTTGCTCGGTACTCACGTTACCTGCAACCGTGCCAGGCTCCCGCTACACTTTCGGGAAGAGTCAAGCAGTGAATAGCTCCATCTGCGGCGCACGAGGTGGGGGACGCGAACTCGTTTGCACGTGCCGCGCCTCGGGAGCGGGGTGGATCTGCTTCTGCGTTCCTTACTTAGGTGTGGCGCGATTCGATGTGCTCTGGTGAACTCGGAGGAGGCTCAGGAAGCGGTCCCGTATCTAGCACCAGTCATTCCAGTAGTCGAAGGAGCAAGAAGGTTATACAGAATATGAGTGCTCATAGCTATGAAGGCAAATGCGTGCGCAAAGTGAAAGTCGTAAGAATCAAGACGGCTGTTGTGCTAGCACATGGTTTATTGCTCGAGAGAGCGAGGGGTATAAGCTGAAGATGCCAGCCGTGCTGCACGCAGGCTCTTGTTTTAGATAGAGGTGACAAATGATTTCACAAAGAAAGTAAATAAATAAAAACTTCTTTCGCTATTGCAGGCCACCAACGCATGCTCCCACGTGCATTCTTTTCTTATTCTTATTTTCTTTATTTTTATTGCTGTTTCAGAACCAGCAGGGGTTGAACCTGCAGTGACATAAGTGTGGTGACTGTAATATACTAGAGCACATTAACGGTCACTGTATGCAGAAAAATCGGACAAGCAAAATTAGCTTTTTGAGCTGCCTATGTTGGACGCAAACCGTACAGCGAGAACAAACAATGGGCCCTATACCATAAAACTATTCCAATATGTTTTGATTCCAATCTCCTGACGTCAAATTCGCGTAACCGCCAACGCAATCACTGGCCGGTCACCCGGAGGGTTGTCTGAACAGACCAATGAAACGCGCTCCTCGTTCAGGGGAGGTCACTTTTGTTTGCTTGAAAAACGAATAACATTGCCTGCACTGAGCGGCTTGTATTATCTAATTGGCTGACAAGAGGCGAGGAGCACGCTCAAGGGGAGTGGGATTTGATAGGTGCGAGCCACTGCACTAAAAGTGGATAAAGGGATGAAGCAGGTGGTGCCGGCGTTTGAGATTGGTCCGCTTTCCCTTAGCTTGCAGTGGCTGGTCGAAGATGGCGGCGGCATGCAACGGAAGCTTAAGAATGACGCTAAAACGCATCCTCAGCAAGGAAGTGTTGGCAGAATGAGGTCATAAACGTGCCGAAAGTGCTCCAAAACGTTACACGCCCACACAAGAAGATTTATTACATGCAAATAAACCCATGCTCTCCGGCAGGTGCGAGTAGGAAGCGCCTGAGCGATCGGCGGCAGCCATCTTTTAGTCCTTTCGGAACATGGCAGCCTGCGGCTGTTCATAAGAAAATTCACTTTTCTTCGGCATATTAATGCATCTTTACTGCCTGCACGTAACTTTGACGCGGTGAGTTCTTGCGGTTTTGTGACGTCGCGCGACAGGCAGGTGAAGTGGGTGCAGCCCGAAAATGTTTGACCAATAGCCGGGGGCTAATGGCGAAAAGGCGTCGAATCATAAATATCTATTGCTTCTTTTTTCGGTGAAATCGTGCATAATCAGTCTGTTCACGTCATATCATATGGGGAGCTATCGCGGTTTTTGTGACGTCGTGTGACAGACAGGTGAAGTGGGGGTGGCCCGAAAAAGTTTCTGACTAATCGCGGAGGGCTGATTACAGAATTGAAATAGAAAAGTTTGGAATAATTTTACGTTATAGCGCCCAATGTGTGTGTGTGGGCAAACCTGCCGAGTCCCTGGAACAGCGCCATTTCCTGGCATGCTCTGCAGCATTTTTTGCTTCTAGTGGAAAAGTACAGCCTGCTCTCCAAAAAAAGAAGATAAATGAAGCAAATCAGTGGCAACCATTCTTAGGAGACAGAGGGACAAAATTCAGTACCTGGTGTATGCATAAGAGATGCACAAAACTGCTGGAGTTGACGCGATTGAGAACTACTTGAAATAAACCCTTACCTCAGACAGTCAACAATTTTCAACATATATCTTGTAACAACCACCATCGGCTTACCGTTGTATCCGACAGCCCAATCTCGGCCAGTGCACGCAAACCGAAGCACAATGTTGCTATGTCTTTGAAACTCAGCATATGTTGTTGAACATTCTGCAGTAAAGTAGAGCCAGTTCTTGTAGACTAATTGCAAAGCAGGCTCTGGACAGCCGGTTAATTATTCCGGGGCAGCTAAAATTGCGCATTGTGAGCGACTGGACTAACCAGTGCTGAAAATATCCTATGAAATTTCGTAGCAGACAGCATGATTACTAACGCGTCAGCCGGCCTTCATTTGCCGTGGCGCTGCCTTTTCAGAGATTCAGATTCAGTGTTCAGATTAGCGTGTAGATTTAGCAAGGTCGAGTTTGTACAACATACAGCGGGCTGGAAGGTAAAAGAGAAAAGAGGTTCTATTCCGGTAACGGTGTGTTTGTTTCTACACGTCTTCCTTTAATAAAGACCGAGCACCGACGCCTGACATCAACAGATTTGGACATATATTCGCCTAATCACCTAACAATGTACAGTGCGACAAGCAGGGCTTGCAAAACCGCGAATGAATGCTCTTCGCTTCGGCAACTCTCGGCGTTTGTAAGATCGCTGCAGCGGCTTCCTATTCCGCAGACGTAGCAGCCGACCCGGCATGCGGCACAAGCAAGCCTGTCGTGGCCCTGGCGAGAAAGGCGAAGGCCGGCTTTGTTGTTGTCTTCGTTCGCGCCCAAACGAGGAGCCGCGCGCGCCCACGCTACCTTCCGCTCGTGCACGCTGCCTTCATGCCTCCCATGACGTGCCGTTGCAATCGTCGCCGGTGGCTCATTCCCACGTCGTCCTGCATGTGGCGTCATCATTTTCTTTTTTTTTTATTCGTTTCGCGACACTTGAACCATTTCACCTATCAGTGGCTTCTCTACTCTGTGCAGCGGTTGGTGGCATGAGAAGCCTGTTGAACTTCGACTTCACCTCGCCTCCTTCTCCCTTAACCTCATTTATATCTATATTTCGAAAAAAAGAGCGCTAGCTTCAGGACCAGAGGAAGGAGAGACATTAGGACTGCTGGCTATGAACTGGTGGTTTATCGATAGAAAAGAATATTAGAGGCGTGATAAGGATAGCCAACATCATAATGCTAAAATATTCGTGCCATCTACGAAAGTGAGCAAAAAATGATGGTCGGTCAGGCCGCAACAGTGGTAGAGTGAAGTTCAATCTATCACGCAAATATATTCACACCCTTTTGATAAACAAACTGTTAGGATCGGCCTGCAGGGTTACTGCCCTCAAAGCTATTTCAGCCCGCTGCAGGTGCGTCGATCGATCCGGGGTGGGGGCGCCCTTCAGAGAACCAGCGAGGACAGCGCTAACCAACCGTGAACTTCCTTTGGAGAACTGCGGACTACGTCCGCTCTGGAATTTAGAGGCGCCGGCTGGGTTCGGGCGTGACCACCTGACTACGGGGACGCAGGACAATAAATACCGCGATGACTACGCTGCAAAGGTCGTCGGTCCTCGAGAGAGCACTGAAACCTGTGCGGCACGTGTGTCTGAGCCCTCCTCCTCCAAAAAGGCGTGTAGTCTGCGATGACGTCGAACAATGACGTCGAACTATGACGTCGAGCGGAGTGCTTATAAGCAGCGATTGTCGGCTGCTAGCGTGTGCTCGTTGTCGTTCTCGAAATGTACTCGTGAGCTGTGTTCTCGTTTGCTGTAGGTTCGTCTTGCGGGCCCCATTTGGGAGTCACGCATAGACTGTGTAAATGTATCTCTTGTTCAAAATGTTAATATGTAAATAAATCCTGCTCGCCTATCTCCTGACGATGACATCAAGTCTCACTTCAACTACGGCCGCCAACTCTAATCAAACTCAAGGGAAAGTAACAAAGCTAACAGAAAACTCCTGTAAAGGAACGAAAAACACAGCAATACTAAAACTGAAGTGGCAGTGATAATTAACCCAAGCTTCTTCGCAGGTGTATACCAGTCTGTGACAGCAAAGCTATATAGGCAAGTTACCACACCCTTCGGAAGTACTAGTGATCTGCTTGTCGACCGTTCGTCGTAGTGGCTTTTCTTAACGACCGGATTATAGGCAAATGCCTTTCCTTTCTGGGCGTCAGGGCCTCACTTGTTTGGCGTATCAGCATGAAGCATGAATTAATAAGAGTCTTAGCGCTGATTTTATTGTGCCTATACATGCCCATTTCTTTCTCTTGTGTCTGTATATGCCTACTTATGAGTCTGGCATCTGAAAATGCATTTTGGGGTGCTCTTTCTCTTTCGAGAGCACATCATTGACAGACGATATCCCTAATAGCAACACACCTCACCATGTGACGTAGCGAATAAGCGATTGTGTTGTCAACGTTAGTCGAGCTTTTGATGGCCTCTTGCCATCTGCCTGACATTCGTCATCAATGTCACATAAAATTATTATCAAAACTCTCTTTTTTCTGTAGTGGCCGCACTATTTTGTGTTACACTGCAGGGGGAAATTATAATTTTGCTGCAATTAGGCTGGCGCTAACAAAACGTCATAGAGGGACTTTAATTTTACTACAACCCTCGCTCGTATTACTGCGCGAGCAGTGGTTGGAGTTCAGCACCGCAACGGCATAAGAACCAAGCGGGACCAAGGGACGAGAATATTTCTATTGCACCTCCTTAGTGGCGGCTACAAACTAAGCAGTCTTTCTCTGAACGGCGAAACGCTAGAACTGAACATCCTAAACGTTTGAATAAACATAGGTACCACACTGACACATTCGGCTATTAATTCTCTCCACAGGCAATCGGGATTCGTTGCCCAGTTATATTTTACGTTGCTCACTTTACGATTTTCTTCCTGTGATTGAAAAATATGTCCGTCACTATGTAGCAAGATTCTAAAGATCGCCTATAGAACACCGCATATTGTTTCAAATTGGTTTTTATGTACTTTTTGTTGATGTTTTGCTTCTACATTGTTATTCTTCAATAATCCTTAAGGGCTTTCTCAGGAACCTGGAAGGTCACACCCTCTTACTGTACTGCTGCAACTACGTTTTGTTGTTAGCGGCAATATTAGCAAGTGTATAAGAGCTTGTCATTCACATTTTGATGAAATGTATTTTCCCACGTCCTGCAAGAGCAACCATGTGGAGGCTACAGTATGTATGAAATAAATAAAAATCAAAAGTAAATTACTCTTGATAAAGAAGTGGCCCACATTTCGTGTGCAGATTGCCGAGCTTTACGTTTTAAATAACGCATGCACGTTAATGTGGAGGCGTAGTGTTAAAACTGCAGTTTCGAAACGCTTGCTTGAGAGTACTTTGAAAGAATCGTTGTGGTTCCCTCACAGAGACATGCGATGCGCAGTGTCAGCGTTTACAGGAAGGCCAACATGCTGTCCATGAATACGCAGACTGGAGGCCTCGAACTATCGGCTGAAAAGTCCTGCTTAATTCAGGTCGCTAATAAGCCTGGCAAGATGGCGGCGGCTCAGGCTGACTCTCAACTGACGATTGGCCAGACAGATATACCTGAAACAAAGGAAGTGCGGTTTCTTGGACTAAAATTCCACCAGTCTGGATCCGGTGTTTCGTGGCTTCAAGATATCCGCAAGAACATCGGCGACAACTCTCCAGTCAGCGCGGACGTTTGCACCGACGAGCGGAGGGTCGTGTACACTGCGGTGGCTCATTCGTTCAGTCCGCCAACCACTCATTTTCTACCAGGTGCGATTTCACCGGCTTCCTGCTCGGCATTGGGCAAGTCTTGAAGCGATTAAGCGAGAGAATGCCGAATAACGTCGCCGCAATTCTTCGTCTTACGCACACTCCGATTAGGCAGGAGCACGCTCAGCTGAACTCTGTTTCAGAGCTCGCGACTCAGCCAGAGAAAGCCAGAATCTGTAAAAGATAGCACATTACGGAGGCCGTTGCTTTTAATAATCTTTTCACTAGAGGGTGACCACGACTCAAAATGACCCTCCTCCGTGGTGCGACACTTCTATTACCACAAACAAGACAACCATAATTAGTGATCTTGTACAAACCATTCTTCGAGGCTATCGCACAGGTGCAACGGCAATCATTCCCCAAGCAGGACGTGACATCGATGCTTAAGCTCTAGTCTTCCCGGAATAACATAGTCTTTCGACCTATGCCACTGAAACGCCGGCTTTCTTGTTATTCCAACTACAAGCAAAGCACGATTTGTCGGCCATTGCTGTGCGGAAGGCGTTGGTTAACGCCACGTCCAACCATAGTCTGCATAAGAGGGCTTCGTATGTTCGGGACAGTCCTAGCTTATGGTTGCATTTTCTCTGAGACCTAGCACCGCCGTGAGCATGTGATGTGGTCATGCAAGTACATAAACTTAGTGCGGCTTTGGCATATCGCCAAACGTCAATTAAAGCCAACCATGACATTGTGGACCACCGAAGAACAAGCTTTATGGGGGCATTGAGAGACACTAATATTGCCATTGTGAAGAAGAAGACGCGCCTCGCGACTCAGACACATCGCCAACGCGCGGCTCGGCTCCGCTCGCGCTGTTGATTACTGTCGCCTTTTTTGGACAGTGCTTCGAGCTGTCTCGCCGTTCCCGGTCGCTGCGCTTTTGCCTTAGGAGCCGCCAATAAACCTCTTCTCAATTGGTGGAGGTGCTGGGACTCAAACCCCGTCGCTTGTAACCCTGGAGCTGCGATCAAGAACGCTATCGCCCGCCATGACCGACAGCTCATCCCAAACGGCGCCGACGCCACAGTCCGTCACTTGCACCGGCGTTGCACGACAACGCGACCCCAAGATCTTCAGCGGTGCAGACGACGAAGACGTAGAAGACTGGTTGGCGTCATATGAACGGGTGAGCGCGCACAACAAGTGGGATGATCCAGCGAAGTTAACCCACGTCATCTTTTATCTGGCTGGTGTTGCCCAACTCTGGTTTCACAACCACGAAAGTGACTTACCCACATGGTCCATCTTCAAGACAACCTTTACGGAAGTGTTCGGCCGACCCGCTGTTCGCAAGCTGCGCGCTGAACAACGCTTGCGCACCCGAGCACAGCAGACGGCAGAAACATTCACGAGCTACATTGAAGACATCGTGGACCTGTGTAAACGAGTCAACGCGGCAATGCCCGAAGCTGAGCGAATTCACCATATACTGAAGGGCATCGATGACGGCGCTTTCCAGATGCTTCTAGCCAGGAATCCGCGCACTGTGTCCGAAGTCGTCAGCCTATGCCAACGTTATGATGAGTTACGGAAGCAACGCGCTTCGACTCTGCGTGCTCTGGGCAGCGACGACTTGGTGGCAAGCCTTGACAGCATGTACGACCCATGCTCGTTACTTCAGCGGGTCAAGGACTTCGTGCGTGAGGAAGTTGCCCGCCAACTTTCTTTAGTCCCCTTCACTCAGGAGCCCACCTCCCATCTTCCAAACACGCTCCGCACTCTCATTTCCGAAGAGGTCGCCCAAGTTGTCCCTTCTGCACACCATCAGCCGCCTGCTGCCGCGAATCTCAACTCTACGCGAGCAGTGCAGCCTGTCGCCACGCCTCTCACCTATGCGCAGCCAGTCCTGCCTGTGGCCGCGCCTCTTACGTACGCGCAGGCAGTACGCAGGACTCCACAGGCGTCTTTCACGACCCAGTCCCAACCGCTGCCACCGGAAGCCCATGCTACATCTTGGACCGCACCGCGAGCTAATCCTTGGAGGACACCTGACAATCGACCCATCTGTTATTCTTGCTGCACTCCCGGACACGTCGCCCGATATTGCCGCCGTCGCCCTCAAGCGTTCGGCGACGCCTCGCGGCCCTTCCAGTACGGCAGCCAGCCATTTCGCCAATACGCCGCTCCTTCCCCCCAACCGTACGCTCGTGCTGACATCCCAGAATTTCCTTCGCGTCGCTCGCCATCCCCTCGCCGACGCTCGCTCTCCCCAATGCGTCGGCGACCCGCACCAACTGACCAGGAAAACTGAACGTCGCAGTTCAAGAGGCAAGAACTGCGCCCCATTCGAACTCTCAAAGTCCTCGCGCCTCTCCTGCTAACGTGGTCGAAATTTGTGTAGAAGGTGTTCCTGCATTCGCTCTTGTGGATACCGGCGCAGCCGTTTCTGTGATAGCCGCCAAACTGTGCCGTTCGCTGCGCAAGGTAACCACGCCGCTTTCTGGACTGTCGCTTCGTACGGCAAGCGCGCAGCACGTCACTCCGCACGCAGCCTGTACTGTACGTGTGCTTATTCACGGCATTGTTTACATCGTCGAGTGTATTGTTCTTCCCACCTGCTCGCATGACGTCATCCTCGGATGGGACTTCTTATCCAGTCATAAAGCCGTGATCGACTGCGCACGCGCCGAAGTTGAATTTTCTCCTTGTGACGCACCCTTGGACGAAGATTGCGACCGCCCTTCTAAACTTACCGTGCGCGAGGACACAGATATTCCACCTGGCTCCTTCGCCCTCGTACCCGTCTCTTGCGATGCCATCGCTGATGCAACGGTCCTCTTCACACCGTCCGACGTCTTCATGAGCCGTAAATCTTTCCCACTACCCTTCGCGACGCTTGACATGGCTGGCAGCTGCAGCAATATATACTTTTACAATCCCCTCTGTGCGCCTATTACGTTGCTTGTTGGTGAATGCCTTGGCTTCGTGGAACTCCTCGACTCTTCATCTTTGGTTGACGTCCCTGGAGACTCTTTTGATTTCGACCCCGGCCAACCATCTTCGATGTCCGCGCTTGAGGAAACGTCCAGGGATGCGTTCTCGAATGCCATCGCCGATACCCTCACACCTGCCGAACGCGCCGACCTTCTTGATCTCCTGCACAAATTTAGAAGTTCATTCGACGTTTCACAACCTCACCTGGGCCGCACGTCGGAAGTGCAGCACTACATTGACACCGGTTCACATCAGCCGTTACGTCAACGACCGTATCGCGTCTCTGCCGAAGAGCGTCGTGTCATTACCACCCAAGTCGAAGATATGCTGCGCCGTGATGTTATTCAACCTTCGCACAGTCCCTGGGCATCTCCTGTCGTTCTCGTTCGCAAGAAGGACGGGTCTATTCGCTTTTGCGTCGACTACCGTCGGTTAAATAAGGTAACGCGCAAAGACGTCTATCCTTTGCCGCGCATCGATGACGCCCTCGACAGTCTTCAGGGAGCAGAATTCTTCTCGTCCCTTGACTTGCGGTCAGGGTACTGGCAGGTCCCGATGGCTGCCGCCGATCGCCAGAAAACCGCGTTCATTACGCCTGACGGCTTGTATGAATTTAAGGTGATGCCTTTCGGGCTTTGTAACGCCCCTGCCACCTTTGAACGACTCATGGACAACACGCTGCGTGGCCTCAAGTGGTCTATATGTCTGTGTTACCTCGACGATGTCGTGGTTTTCTCGCCTGATTTTCCTACTCACCTGCTCCGCCTCAGACAAGTTTTGACCTGTCTAACGAACGCTGGCCTTCAACTGAACCTCAAGAAGTGCCGCTTCGCCGCGCGAGAGCTCACCATTTTAGGCCACGTTGTGTCCAAGCACGGCGTTCTACCCGATCCTGCAAAGCTTCGAGCAGTCGCTGAGTTTCCGAAGCCTCAGACCATCAAAGAACTTCGAAGCTTCGTGGGCCTATGCTCATATTTCCGGCGCTTTGTTCGAAATTTCGCATCGATCATGGCGCCATTGACTCAGCTTCTACGCGGTGACGCCGCCCTCTCCTGCTGGTCCTCTGCATGTGACTCCGCCTTCGCTACGCTGCGTCGTCTTCTCATCTCCCCACCTATTCTTCGCCATTTCGACCCGTCAGCTGCAACTGAAGTACATACAGATGCCAGCGGGGTCGGTCTCGGCGCCGTACTCGCCCAACGAAAGCCGGGCTACCCCGAATACGTAGTCGCCTATGCGAGTCGCACACTGACGAAGCCTGAGGCCAATTACAGCGTGACCGAAAAAGAGTGCTTGGCCTTAGTATGGGCACTTGGCAAGTTCCGACCATATCTGTACGGGCGCCCATTCGACTTGGTCACAGATCACCACGCGCTTTGTTGGCTCGCCAACTTGAAAGATCCCACTGGCCGCCTAGCCCGTTGGGCACTACGCATCCAGGAGTACGATATTCGCGTCGTATACCGCAGTGGACGCACACACTCCGACGCAGACGCCTTGTCTCGTTCACCTTTACCTCCAGACTCGGCCTGCGCAACAACTTCCGCACATTCCGTGTCATCTCTCGACATGGACTCCTTTGCAACCGCACAACGTCGTGACCCGTGGATCGCTTCTCTTTTCGACTATCTTTCTGGATCGTCGACCATCCCTGTATCCCGAACCCTCCGACGCCAAGCAGTTCATTTTGCCATTCGTGACCAGCTGCTGCACCGACGCAATTACACTCCTGAAGGTCGTCGGTGGCTTCTGGTGGTGCCCCGCAGCTTAAGGTCTCAAATATGTGCCGCTTTCCACAACGATCCGCAGTGTGGCCACGCCGGAGTCTTCAAGACGTACGAACGAATTCGCCACTGCTACTACTGGCGCGGCATGTACAATTTTGTACACAAGTTTGTTGGGTGCTGTCTTGACTGTCAACGCCGCAAATCGCCGCCTTTATGCCCATCTGGTGCCTTGCAGCCGCTCCCGTGCCCTGCCACACCCTTCGATCGCGTCGGCATCGACCTATACGGCCCGCTTCCTATGACGCCGGACGGCAATCGGTGGATTGTAGTTGCTATTGATCATTTGACACGCTACGCCGAAACTGCTGCTTTACCAAGTGCTACAGCGCGGGATGTAGCCTCTTTCGTCCTACATCGCTTCGTGCCTCGACACGGCGCACCTCGGGAACTCCTCAGCGATCGAGGTCGCGCCTTCCTCTCCGAAGTCGTCGAAAGTTTGCTTTCGGAATGCCATATTATTCATCGGACAAGCACGGCATACCATCCACAGACTAACGGGCTCACAGAGCGATTTAACCGCACACTTGGTGACATGCTCGCTATGTACGTGGCATCTGATCATGGTAACTGGGACCGCATCCTTCCATTCGTCACGTTCGCGTACAACACCGCGATCCAGGCCACTACGGGATTTTCACCTTTCTTCCTCCTGTATGGCCGCGAGCCTACGCATACCATCGACACGCTCCTTCCATACCGCCCTGACGCCTCCGAGTGTCTACCTGTTTCCGACGTCGCCCGACAAGCCGAAGAATGCCGCCAGCTAGCGCGCTCCTTTACGGCAGAGCAACAGCAGCGCCAAAAAGAAAACCGCACCGACACGCATCCAAACACCACCTACGCTCCAGGCGTTCTTGTGTGGTTGTCGGTCCCTTTCCAGACTCCGGGGCTTTCCTCGAAACTCGTCCCAAAATTCGAAGGGCCTTACCGAGTCTTGGAGCAAACATCTCCGGTGAATTTTCTAATTGAGCCACTGTCACCACCTGAAGACTTGCGCCGGCGTGGACGTGACATTGTCCACGTCTCGCTTCTCAAGCCCTACCACGACCCTCTGCCTCCTGATTTTTAAGGCGCCAGGATGGCTCTTTTTGTCCGGGGGGAGATTGTGAAGAAGAAGACGCGCCTCGCGACTCAGACACATCGCCAACGCGCGGCTCGGCTCCGCTCGCGCTGTTGATTACTGTCGCCTTTTTTGGACAGTGCTTCGAGCTGTCTCGCCGTTCCCGGTCGCTGCGCTTTTGCCTTAGGAGCCGCCAATAAACCTCTTCTCACCATCATTAACATGACGTGTAGCGTTAGTTTCCCATGCGACTGGGCTAGCCGCAATACGTGACCGCGGACTGGAGTACTTACTCCGTGGAGTACTTACTCCGCCGACGAAACAGCTAGGGGCAAAACGCGAGTGAGTAGAAGTATACGTACTTAAGCTGCATTAATGGTTATGCCTGAGGCTTTCGGCGCTTGGCAGCAGTGTACGAGAGCAGGTAGGATGAAATTGTGGCTGCTAAGGTAGTGGAAAGAAACGAGTGTACGCATCGGTGCTCTTCTTGTGCTGATGGGCAGTTCTCCCGCGCTCTAGCCAAGTTTCAGCGACTTGAGCAATTTAGCCCGGAACATAATGTTGCTTGCCGAACTCTCGACGCTGCCATCAGCGGCGCTCTTAATACGTGCCACGTATTCTGGCGCTGTTCGCTTATTTTTTTTTCTTTTTTTCTAACTCCGTGTCTTTCGTGAATAGCGGTGACCGTGCAGACTGCCACCGTCTTACTGACGAGGCCGGAGAAGAGCTGCGCCTGCTCGATTATTATGAGGCAGCTTTCTCACCCTGACCGGCCAGGCACTTTTCGCAAGCCGCACGAGTCCATTGCACCGCGCGCCAGCTTCGTCGATGATTCGAGCAAGAACGAGCGGGTCAAAGCGCACTGGGCCGGCCGTCTTCGGCGAACGACCCCTGCGCCTGTGCATTTGTTGTCGTTTGTTTCCGCACGCATTGGAATGTGCAGTGGTGATTATGGTGCACTCGCAAAAGGCAAACAAGCAAACCTACGGGACAGTCTCGAACGTGAGCAGCTGGTGAAAAAAGCCCAGACTGCAGAATGCTCGCCGGCGAACTTGTTTGGCAGCGTGGAAAGAAGTTATCGGAGAGTCGTAAACGTGGGCGACACATTGGAGCGACCCGTTTTGGAACCCTTCACGATAGCCTGGTCGGTCGCGCCTCCCACCGGCTGTTCGCTACGCGGCTCCCGCAACTTCTGCTCGGTCACACAGTGTGAGCAGGCTTCTTTTTACGCGTGCGGCCTGTTTAACGGTCAAGTCTTTCGAACCGTTTTCTTTGAATCACATAGCCGTCTCTACTCTTGATGGCATACGAAGCGCGAGCGGACTTTTCGCCGTGTGTCTTTTAGTTTCACCTTGACAACGTTGTTTTCCGAATGTATGTTTCCCCTTAGTGGTCGGCGCTTCGCATACGTGTCGCGGTTCCAAATCGTTCTTATTGTTGTTGCATGACTCGTGCCTGCGTTCCTGTGGGTGTTGCTTCTCTCGTGTCCCAAAGGCCTAGATTTGATCGCCGTGTGGTTTCCGTACGTTTTCATCCTCCGTGCTCGACTTTCCTTGCTAGCTCGTTGAAAATTGGGAAACCTTGAACGAACTATTTTGATAGCACTGCTCGCGAGAGGTGGTTCTTCAAAGTGGTCATCTATGTCGTGCACGTGAACGAATTTGTAACTTCACTTCCTTTCTCACCGATTGTAACGCAAGCTTATCGTCGTGCCGCGGGCTTCGTCACATCTCAGTTCTTTGGCTGTCGCGGTGTTTTCTGAACCTGCAATTTCGGTTCCTTGATGATTCCTCCCACTCATCATGATATGGCAGCCTCTGGTGTGCGTATGGCATCCAAAATGGCGGGTGTTTCGGTGACGGCTGTTGAAGCCTGGCTCCCCTAATCGTTTCGATGTCCTCCACTGGTGCCGGTACCCGTGGAATCCCGAAACTATCTGCAAGGAATTCACAAATCAAGAGAAAACATCCACATTGTCCCGCGAGGGTTCCAGATACTGAGATTGCCAGTCGATATCCTATGTCTCATCCGCATTTTCTTTTCCTTCAATCCAGCGACGCTTGAGCATTGGAGGAACCTGGAGAGCGCAATCGCGCCAGGAGCCACTATGATTTTCTGACACCTCCTCGACTTCTACAGCTGTGCACTGCATTGGCTTGTCGTCAACGCCTCCTTCACGTTCAAGCGCCTCGGCTTCCCCGTTGTAGAGGCCGTCTTGAATTATGTTCTCATCTTCCACATCAAGTGACAACGGTTGCGCGCCTCTGCTTCGTGTTCACCTTCTCCACACATTTAGTGGATGACGCTGTCGTCACCTTGTTTGTTTCAAGGATAGACTGACCTCAGGTACCTCAGGACCTCAGGGACCTCAGGATCAGGTAACAGCAGATTTGTTGAAGGACGGTGGGCAGCTTGTTCTAGAAAAACTGGCCACCCTGTATACACAATGCCTCATGACCTCGAGCGTACCGGAATCTTGGAAGAACGCTAACATAATCCTAATCCATAAGAAAGGGGACGCCAAAGACTTGAAAAATTATAGACCGATCAGCTTACTGTCCGTTGCCTACAAAATATTTACTAAGGTAATCGCAAATAGAATCAGGAACACCTTAGACTTCTCTCAACCACAGGACCAGCCAGGATTCCGTAAAGGCTGCTCAACAATAGACTATATTAACACTATCAATCATGTGATAGAGAAATGTGCAGAATATAACCAACCCTTATATATAGATCCCATTGATTACGATAAAGCGTTTCATTCAGTCGAAACCTCAGCAGTCATGGAGACATTACGGAATCAGGGTGTAGACGAGCCGTATGTGAAAATACTGAAAGATATCTATAGCGGCTCTGCAGCCACCGTAGTCCTCCATAAAGAAAGCAACAAAATCCCTATAAAGAAAAGCGTCAGGCAGGGAGATACGATCTCTCCAATGCTATTCACAGCGTG
The DNA here is from genome assembly GCF_023375885.2 of Dermacentor andersoni. NCBI lineage: Eukaryota > Metazoa > Arthropoda > Arachnida > Ixodida > Ixodidae > Dermacentor > Dermacentor andersoni. The sequence continues at coordinate 217,058,711 of NC_092817.1, forward strand.
TTTACAGGAGGTGTTCAGAGACCTGGATTGGGAAGAATTGGGGACAAAAGTTAATGGAGAGTACCTTAGCAACTTGCGATTCGCTGATGATATTGCCTTGCTTAGTAAGTCAGGGGACCAACTGCAATGCATGCTCACTGACCTGGAGAGGAAAAACAGAAGGGTAGGTCGAAGAATTAATCTGCCGAAAACTAAAGTAATGTTTAACAGTCTCGGAAGAGAACAACCGTTTACGATAGGTAGCGAGGCACTCGAGGCACAGCGAGGTAAAGAAATACATCTACTTAGGGCAGGTAGTGACCGCAGATCCGGATCATGAGACTGAAATAATCAGAAGAATAAGGATGGGCTGGGGAGCGTTTGGCAGGCATTCTCAGATCATAAACAGCAGGTTGCCATTATCCCTCAAGAGAAAAGTGTATAACAGCTGTGTCTTACCAGTACTCAAGTACGGAGCAGAAACATGGAGGCTTACGAAAAGGGTTCTACTTAAATTGAGGACGACGCAACGAGCTATGGAAAGAAGAATGATAGTTGTAACGTTAAGGGATAAGAAAAGAGCAGATTGGGTGAGGGAACAAACGCTAGTTAATGACATCTTAGTTGAAATCAAGAAAAAGAAATGGGCATGGGCAGGACATGTAATGAGGAGGGAAGATAACCGATGGTCATTAAGGGTTACAGACTGGATTCCAAGGGAAGGGAAGCGTAGCAGGGGACGGCAGAAAGTTAGGTGGGCGGATGAGATTAAGAAGTTTGCAGGGACAACATGGCCAGTGGCGTAGCCAGAAATTTCGTTCGGAGGGGGGGGGGGGGGGGTCTCATATTGCAGCTCGGTGTCCTCCTTAAGCGAAGGCTTTAGCTCGGGTGCTCGTATCTAAATACATGTAGAAGGAGAATTCGTTTTTCTCGGCAACCAATTCACCAAATTTGGCAAGGTGTGTTGCATTTAAAAGAAAAACGTAAATTCTAGTGACTGCTGTTTCCAATTTTTCATTTAGGTTGTCAATTGTTTATTAAAAATTCACCGAAATCGCAAATTTTCAGAAATCTTAACTATCAAATTTAAAACCATGTAACTCAGCAATGAAAATGCTATCACAATTATCTGAATTGCACCTAATAGTACATCTACAGCGGACAAAATTCTATGTTACACGTAAATCTGAAGAAATTTAGCATTATGGAAATGCAGCTTTCGCAGAATCCTTGTGCACAACGTAACCAATTCACGTAAGATACGAATTGACACACCAAATGTGTCCGCTTTGACTGTTTAAATAGATGCCGTTTACTGAACAGCGACATGTGTGCTTTATGCAGAGCTATTAGTTTGTAAACGTCGTGCTTCTATTTTTTTTTTTTCGAACTTTCGAGTTTTTCAAAATATTTAAACACTGTTCAGGCCCTAAATAGAAATTCCGCTTCCAACAGACACTAGAATTTAACTTTCTCGCTCAAATGCAACAAATGTAATTAAAAGCGATCCGGGGTTAATCACAGAAAAGCGTTTCTGCGTTTTACGTGTATTTCAATAGGCCGCGTTGGAGTTGGGTGCGAGCTAAAGCTTCCTCTTAAAGGGGCCCTGAACCACTCCTCGGGCTTGGTGAAATAACATACTCGGCGGGTAGCATACGCTGTTGTGAACATCTCAGACAAGTTCTGGTATCGCACGCGATCCGTGGAGCTCGCAAACGGAGCGCGAAATCACCTTTTTCTCAAACGCTCGCATTTCAAAAACCCCATGATCCTCGCTCTTTTCTGTGTGCTTTATTTCGCCAGAAAGCACACTCCAATACGCGGCTGCTATTGGTCGCTGCGCTCGGCTACACCGCGGCCGCCACGATTCCTGTGGCTAAGCGCACTACGGCTCTCTGAGGACAGCCGCGTTTGGCTTGCGTTTAGCACGGCATGGGCACCAAATCGGAAATTTGAACTGCGCGCCACGGTGACGTCTCCGCCGTAGCTTTCGCAGCGCAAGGCATTGGAGGAGGAAGTGGAGCACAGCTGAGGCCGCGCTTGGTTGCCGATAACTCCGCTACTGCTGAACGCATTGAAGTACTTTCTGCGGCAAGGTGGTTCTGAAATAGCCTATCTTCGCTTCAAATATATTTCTCCACTTCGATAAAAAGTGGTTCAGGGCTCCTTTAAACAATTTGTCTGGGGATCAAATACATGAATAATAACTGCATTGTCATTGCTAAAGATGCTGCAAACGAATTCTTGAACGCTACGCACTGTCAAAACAAGTAAAATTCATAAAAGAATATATTTGTATGTGCCAAAAATTGTACCGAAAATAACCGATATCAATGCTTCAATCTTCTTTCTCTATTTAATAAGTAAATAAAATAACACACGAACTTTAGAACTACATCAGTTCGAAACCAGCAAGGCAGTGCACGCCGCTGATATGAAAAATGTAATGGCCATGAAATTAACAAGCTGAGGAGAAATATTGCAATGAAACTTTGTCATTCAAGAACCTTGTTTAGATTCTTGTACATATGCAATGGCCAGTGAAAAATCTCTATGACGCTGTCATTTCTTCCAATGTATTACGCAGGAGCAGCTGTCACCGGTCGTGTATCGTGAGTAATTGCACCGAAATTATAGCCGCAACAGAGAGCACGTATAAAAAGCAGGAGTTCTGCAAAATAAACGAGGGCGAGTCAAATGAAAGTCAGCCAATGCGAATATTGCCACGACAAACTTGGTGACACTCAAGTTGCGCGCCCTTTGCATTGAGCACTGTGCACGCAGTACAGTGGTGTTGTTCAGCAACAACAGGCAGCGATCTTCGTGGCACGGGCAGCCAGTTGGACTCGGCTCGCATGCGCCACGCGCACGAGGTGTCACGCGAGGAGAAGAGGAAGACGGTTCGAGCCCAGTTTGAGAACGCGACTGCCGCGGACTTCTTCACGACCGCAGTGACTTTTACTTGTGGGCACAAGTTCGCCTTTAATAAATATCGTTGTTTTACTAACATCGTTACATTTCTGGTGGAGGTGCGGGGTATGAGTCGAAGCCCCACGAACGAAAATCAGCGTAGCCCCGACAACCCGCGAGTCCATCCCGTGGAACTGACACCTGCACACCAGCTGACCAGCCGCCGTCTTCGAGGTGACTCGCCCGAATTCGGCCCTCTTCTCTTCTTGCCAAGAGAAACTCCCACAACGGACGCCGCCACAATGACTACCCAGGTAACACCGGCACAGCTAGTCATAAGCCAACCTCGCAAGCCGCCAACATTCCATGGTGACTCGTTCGAAGACGTGGAAGATTGGTTGGAACTGTTCGAGAGAGTGGCAAGCTTTAATGAATGGAATGAGAGCCAGAAGCTCCGTAACGTATATTTCGCTTTGGAAGACTTCGCAAAAACGTGGTATGAAAACCACGAACCCTCTTTGACCTCTTGGGAGGAATTTCGACGACAACTGCTAGCAACGTACGCCAACACGGATCGTAAAGAAAAGGCGGAAATCGCACTTCAAGCCAGGAACCAGCTCACAAACGAGAACGTGGCGATGTACATCGAGGACATGTCCCGCCTGTTCAAGCGTGCTGATCCCACCTTGAGTGAAGATAAGAAGCTGCGCCATCTCATGCGTGGAGTAAAGCAGGAACTCTTCGCAGTTCTCGTCCGCAACCCACCGCGCACGGTCGCCGAGTTCAGATGTGAAGCAACGACCATCGAAAAGACGCTGGAACAGCGGGCTCGGCAATACAACCGTGAGGCAAGCTGCACACATGTCCATGTCTTCCCTGGAGGCCTGCCAGACGACCTGGAAGCCCTGCGGGAGCTTGTCCGGTCAGTGATCAGGGAAGAGCTCAACAAGTTGCAGATACCTCAGGCTCCAGCTGCACTATCTATCGTCGACGTTGTCCGGGACGAACTCAGGAACGTCATACGGGATCCAGAGCGTGAGCCACAGCCGACGCGGTGCACCCCAACGTACGCCGACGTACTCGGGCAACCCGCGGTACATAGTAGTGGAGCAGTTGCGACGACCGTTCCCTACCCGCCTACAGTACGCAGTGCACCTCGTCTACTGGAACCACCGGCTGCCTATCAGCCTTCAGCACGTAGTGCACCTCGTTTTGTGGAACAAAGGCCCCGGAAAAGTGACGTCTGGCGTGACCACGAGCGCAGGCCTCTGTGTTTCCACTGCGGAGAAGCGGGTCACCTTATAGGTATTTGCGTGGCCCGGGGCCTTGTTCAGTTAAGCGATGGCCGTGCAAATGTCGCAGTTACAAATTTCGGTAATGAATTCGAACACATCGCACAAGGAACAGCTATTGCCTATTTCCACGAGTTCTGTGAAGCGACCGAATTATGCAGCCTAACTACGTCAACTGCCCTGCCAGGAACCTGCGGTGTCGACAGATCAATTACCGTCAACCCGAGACTCCCGGAAGCCCAAAAGAAACAGATATATGCCCTGATAACGGATTTTTCGGACTGCTTCTCCACGTCCTCGAAGGTACGGCGCACGTCTGTTGCGAAGCACAGAATCATAACAGAGGACGCCGCAAGACCGGTATGCCAGCACCCGTATCGAGTTTCACCAAAAGAAAGGGAGATCATCAAGAAGCAAGTAGAGGAGATGCTTTCAGATGACGTTATTCAGCCTTCCAGCAGTCCTTGGGCGTCTCCGGTAGTGCTCGTTAAGAAAAAAGATAACACACTTCGATTCTGCGTCGACTACCGTAAACTGAACAGCGTAACCAAGCGGGATGTGTGCCCCCTTCCGCGTATCGACGATACGTTAGATCGGCTCCGATGTGCAAAGTTTTTCTCCTCCCTGGATCTCAAGAGTGGATATTGGCAAATAGAGGTGGATGAACGGGACCGTGAAAAGACAGCATTCGTCACCCCTGATGGCCTCTACGAATTTAGAGCACTTCTGTTCGGCCTCTGTCCCGCGCCCGCAACGTTCCAGCGAATGATGGACTCTGTGCTTGCAGGATTGAAATGGCAGTCATGCTTAGTGTATTTGGATGATGTGGTCGTATTTTCCACCACATTTGACCAGCCTCTAGAGCGCCTGAGACTAGTATTAGAAGCTATCCGCGCAGCAGACTTGACAATTAGCCGGAAAAATGTCAACTCGGCTTCGATGAACTTCAGTTTCTCGGACACCTCATCAGTGCTGAAGGCGTTCGGCCAGATCCCGAAAAGACAGCAGCTGTTGCGAGGTTCCCGACACTCACAGACAAAAAGTCAGTGCGACGTTTCTTGGGTTTATGCGCATACAACAGAAGATTTGTGGAAAACTTTTCAAACATTGCTGAGCCCCTTACAATACTGACAAGAGAAGATCAACCTTTCATGTCGAAAAGCGAACAACAAGACGCCTTTGACGAGTTAAGGAAACGCCTGCAAGCTTCTCCAATCCTTGCCCATTTTGATAAGACAGCCGACACTGAAGTTCATACCGATGCGAGTAACGTCGGCCTCGGCGCCATACTAGTGCAGTGGAATAACGGCCAGGAGAAAGTAATTGCTTATGCCAGCCGTAAGCTCTCCAAAGCAGAGGCAAACTACTCCGCAACTGAGAAAGAGTGCCTTGCAGTCATTTGGGCAATATGTAAGTTTCGGCCCTACCTCTATGGTAGACCATTCAGAGCAGTCAGCTATCACCATTCGCTTTACTGGCTGGCGAATCTCAAGGATCCATCCGGACGACTAGCAAGATGGAGCCTTAGGCTTCAAGAGTATGACATTACTGTCGTATACCGATCCGGGAGGAAACACAGCGATGCCGACTGCTTGTCACGCGCACCCGTCGAGATAACTGTGTCAGAGGAAGAGGATTTCCCGTTCCTTGGCATTGTTGACGCGTCACAAATTGCTCAACAATAACGAGATGACCCGGAATTGCTTCCACTTATACAGCGCCTGGAGGGACTCAACGTTCAACTCCCGCGTATTTTCTCTAGGGGGCTATCCTCGTTCTGTCTGCGAGGAAGTGTCCTCTACAAGAGAAACTTCGAGAACAGTGAGACAAAGTTTTTACTTGTCGTACCCACATCTATGCGAGAAGATATTTTGCATGCATGTCACGATGAGCCGACGTCTGGACACATGGGCGTGAGCCGTGCAGTCGCCAGGATTCGTCTGAAATACTACTGGCCCAAGTTATTAGCATCAGTGCAGCACTACGTCAACACTTGTCGCGAGTGTCAAAGGCGCAAGACTCCATCCGTAAAACCGGCCGGCCTCCTCCAGCCTATAGAGCCACCAAAAGCCCCATTCCAACAAGTTGGTATGGACCTCTTGGACCCTTCCCAACATCATCTTTAGGCAAAAAGTGGATAGTTGTGGCCACCGATTATCTGACCCGTTACGCAGAAACTGATTCCATGTACAATGCAACGGCTGTAGAAGTTGCAAAATTCTTTGTCCACAATATCGTGCTCAGGCATGGCGCTCCCACAGTTGTAATTACAGATCGTGGAACGGCCTTTACTGCGGACCTAATGAAATGCTTGTTGCAAATGACACATACTGATCATGGGAAATCTACGGCGTACCACCCTCAGACAAACGGTTTAACTGAATGCCTCAACAGAACGCTGACCGACATGCTTTCGATGTATGTCGACGTTGAACATAGGCTGTGGGACGAAATTTTGCCATACATCACTTTCGCATATAATACGGCCGTTCAGGAAACAACACGAGTCACCCCGTTTGAACTTGTGTTCGGCCGAGCAGTAGCCACAACTTTGGATGCTATGTTGCCGTTAGATGAAGAAAACCATAACTCATCTGACCTAGATGATTTCTTACAACGAGCCGAGGAGGCACGACAGATGGCGCGGTACCGAATACGCCGCCAACAACGCATCGACTCCAGCCGGTACAACCAGCGCCGTGGTGAAGCTCATTACCAGCCCGGTGACAAGGTGTGGGTATGGACCCCAGTGCGACGCCGTGGACTGTCTGAAAAGCTTCTGTGCAGATACTTCGGCCCTTACGAAATACTTCGTCGCATAAGCGACGTCACTTACGAAGTGAAATCCGCTGTACACGAGAGCCCAAGACGGCGCAACTCCACGGAAGTTGTGCATGTTGTCCGCATGAAACCCTACCAGGAGAGGTCATGAACAACAAAAAAAAGTGAGAGCCCTCAGGAACCCCTACTTCCTCTCTCGCATCGGGCCGATGCGGTAAGGAAGGGGATAATGCCACGACAAACTTGGTGACAGTCAAGTTGCGCGCCCTTTGCATTGAGCACTGTGCACGCCGTACAGTGGTGTTGTTCAGCAACAACAGGCAGCGATCTTCGTGGCACGGGCAGCCAGTTGGACCCGGCTCGCATGCGCCACGCGCACGAGGTGTCAAGCGAGGAGAAGAGGAAGACGGTTCGAGCCCAGTTTGAGAACGCGACTGCCGCGGACTTCTTCACGACCGCAGTGACTTTTACTTGTGGGCACAAGTTCGCCTTTAATAAATATCGTTGTTTTACTAACATCGTTACAATATATAACAAACGGGGTACCTTGTTTAAATGTAGTCTCTATGATCATTGAGACATTTGTCCCTTTGTTTAACGAGTCGCGTGATTCCCGTCTCATTAAGTTTCTTGGGTTGCTGCTTCAAAAAGTCTGCAACTGACTCTTTGACGTCATCGTCCGACAGGAATCTGGTTCGCTTGAGCTGTTTTTTCAAGTGCTCCAAAAAGTGGAAGTCGCAAGGTGACAGGTCTGGGCTGTATGGCTGATGTTGCAGCGTTTCCCACTTGAACATTGCCAGTTTTGTATTAACTACATCAGCGACGTGGGGATGGCATTGTCGTGGAACAAGATGACCCCATTCGTCGATTTTCCACGTAGTTTGTTCTTGATTGTGACACGCAGCCGATCTGGCGTTTTACAATAACGAAACAAATTGATAGTCTCTCAAGATTTAGCAAATTCTATCAGTTATGGCCCCTGACGACCAAAAAGAAGGTCAACAACACCTTTCCGGCGGAAATGACGGCTTTTCCATTCTTGGGGGTGCTGGATTCGAGTGTTTCCACTGTAACTTTTGCTGTCGTATTTCATGATCATAGAAGTGGCACCGTAGTTTGTCCCCGATCCAATTGGGGACAGGAAGCTTTCGCTGTTTTGTGACGTAGCGAGAGAGACAGGTGAAGCGGGCGCAATCCGAAAACATTTAACCAATAGCAGAGTGCTAATCGCAAAAAGGCGTCGACTCAAAAATAACTCTTTTTCTTTTATTCAGTCGAACCATGCATGATCAGTGTGTACATCTCATATCCGAATCGGAGCTGTCGCGGTTTTCGTGATGTCGCGTGACAGACAGGCGAAGTGGGGGTGGCCCAAAAAAGCTTTTGACCAATTGTGCCGGGCTCATCGCAGAATTAGAATAGGAAAGTTTGGAATAGCTTTACATTATAGCGCCCTTCTTGTTTTCGTTTTTCACTTTTTCACGGCCTATCTCATCCTGTGCACAGCTGCTGCTACGTAGCGGGCACCTTGACCCTGTCAACCCGTTTTCACGGCATTTATCCCAGCGAACCTTCCATCATATTGTCTAGATTATTAACTTGAATTCAATCGAATTTGCTAACCATGATATAATAAATTTCAGAAAATCCAAACCAATTTATCGGTACGTAGCTATGACGCGATTCAAAGGGCAGTTTTTGTGGCAATCTGTACAAAAGCAGGATAGCTCATACTCAGAAGATAAAGGGGTGTCTCTCCGCTTCACTTCACCACCGAGAAGCACAACCGCCACCTGTCTTGCTTCTCGAAACTTCGCGTGCAACTGCGAATAATGTATGCCTCACAATTGCGCGAAAAGGCGCAACACTTGCTCCGCGTTTTATTTCGCCAGCTATCGCTTCGCTGTTTCGCATTACGGGCGAAGTGGCTTATTTCCTTGGTTTTTTAGACGATCGTCATCATCAGCAGCAGCCTGGTTACGCCCACTGCAGGGCAAAGGCCTTTGCTACACTTCTCCAACTACTCCGGTCATGTACTAATTGTGGCCATGTTGTCCATGCAAACTTCTTAATCTCATCCGCCCACCTAACTTTCTGCCGCCCCCTGCTAAGCTTCCCTTCCCTTGGAATCCTGTCCGTAACCCTTAATGACCATCGCTTATCTTCCCTTCTCATTACATGTCCTGTCCATGCCCATTTCTTTTTCTTGATTTCAACTAAGATGTCATTAACTCGCGTTTGTTCCCTCACCCAATCTGCTCTTTTCGTATCCCTTAACGTTACACCCATCATTCTTCTTTCCATGGCTCGTTGCGTCGTCCTCAATTTAAGTAGAACCATTTTCGTCAGCCTCCAGGTTACTGACCCGTACGTGAGTACTGGTAAGACAAAGCTGTTATACACTTTTCTCTTGAGGCTTAATGGCAACCTGCTGTTCATGATCTGAGAATGCCTGCCAAACGCACCCCAGCCAATTCTTATTCTTCTGATTATTTCAGTCTCATGATCCGGATCCGCAGTCACTACCTGTCCTCAGTAGACGTATTCCCTTACCACTTCCAGTGCCTCACTACCTATTGTAATCTGCTGGTCCCTTCCGAGACTGTTAAACATTACTTTAGTTTTCTGCAGATTAATTTTTAGACCCACCCTTCGGCTTTGCCTCTCCAGGTCAGTGAGCATGCATTGCAGCTGGTCCCCTGAGTTACTAAGCAAGGCAATATCATCAGCGAATCGCAAGTTACTAAGGTATTCTCCATTAACTCTTATCCCCAATTCTTCCCAATCCGGGTCTCTGAATATGTCCTGTAAACACGCTGTGAATAGCATTGGAGAGATCGTATCACCCTGCCTGACGCCTTTCTTTATTGGGATTTTTTTACTACGGTGGCTGTGGAGCCGCTATAGATGTCTTTCAGTATCTTTACATATGGCTCGTCTACACCCTGATTCCGTAACATCTTCATGACTGCTGAGATTTCGATAGAATCAAATGCTTTCTCGTAATCAATGAAAGCTATATATAAGGGTTGGTTATATTCCGCACATTTCTCTATCACCTGATTGATAGTGTGAATATGGTCTATTGTTGAGTAGCCTTTACGGAATCCTGCCTGCTCCTTTGCTTGACAGAAGTCTAAGGTGTTCCTGATTCTGTTAGCCATTACCTTAGTAAACAGTTTGTAGGCAACTGACAGTAAGCTGATCGGTCTATAATTTTCATGTCTTTGGCGTCCCCTTTCATATGGATTAGGATTATGTTAGCGTTCTTCCAAGATTCCGGTACGCTCGAGGTCATGAGGGATTGCGTGTATACAGGGTGGCCAGTTTCTCTAGAACAATCTGCCCACCATCCTTCAAGAAATCTGCTGTTACCTGATCCGCCCCAGCTGCCTTCCGCCTTTGCATATCTCCCAAGGCTTTCTTTACTTCTTCCGGCGTTACCTGTGGGATTTCGAATTCCTCTAGACTATTTTCTCTGCCATTATCGTCGTGGGGGCCACTGGTACTGTATAAATCTATATAGAACTCCTCAGGTACTTGAACTATCTCATCCATATTAGTAATGATATTGCCGGCTTTGTCTCTTAACGCATACATCTGATTCTTGCCAATTCCTAGTTTCTTCTTCACTGCTTTTAGGCTTCCTCCGTTCCTTAGAGCATGTTCGATTCTATCCATATTATACTTCCTTATGTCAGCTGTCTTACGCTTGTTGATTAACTTGGAATGTTACACCAGTTTTATTCTAGCTGTAGGGTTAGAGGCTTTCATGCATTGGCGTTTCTTGATCACATCTTTCGTCTCCTGCGATAGTTTACTGTTATCCTGCCTAGCGGAGTTACCACCGACTTCCACTGCACACTCCTTAATGATGCCCACAAGATTGGCATTCATTGCTTCAACACTAAGGCCCTCTTCCTGAGTTAAAGCCGAATACCTGTTCTGTAGCTTGATCTGGAATTCCTCTATTTTCCCTCTTACCGCTAACTCATTGATCTGCTTCTTATGTGCCAGTTTCTTCCATTCCCTCCTCAGGTCTAGGCTAATTCGAGTTCTTACCATCCTATGGTTACTGCAGCACACCGTGCTGAGTACGTCCACACCTTGTATGATGCCAGGGTTAGCGCAGAGTATGAAGTCTATTTCATTTCTAGTTTGGCCTTCGGACTCCTCCACGTCCACTTTCGGCTATCCCGCTTGCGGAAGAAGGTATTCATTATCCGCATATTATTCTGTTCTGCAAACTCTACTAATAACTCTCCCCTGCTATTCCTAGTGCCTATGCCATATTCCCCCACTGCTTAGTCTTCAGCCTGCTTTTTGCCTACCTTGGCATTAAAGCCGCCCATTAGTATATTTTATTTTGTTTTCACTCTGCCCATCGCCGATTCCACGTCTTCATAGAAGCTTTCGACTTCCTGGTCATCATGACTGGATGTAGGGGCGTAGACCTGTACAACCTTCATTTTGTACCTCTTATTGAATTTCACAACAAGACCTGCCACCCTCTCGTTAATGCTATAGAATTTGTGTATGTTACCAGCTATATTTTATTAATCAGGAATCCGACTCCTAGTTCTCGTCTCTCCGCTAACCCCGGTAGCATAGGACGTGCCCGCTTTTTAGCACTGCATATGCTTCTTTTGGTCTCCTAACTTCACTGACCCCTATTATATCCCATTTACTGCCCTCTAATTCCTCCAATAGCACTGCTAGACTCGCCTCACTAGATAACGTTCTAGCGTTAAACGTTGCCAAGTTCATGTTCCCTCTTCAAGTCTAGGCTAATTCGAGTTCTTACCATCTTATGGTCACGGCAGCGCACCTTGCCGAGCACGTCCACATCTTGTGTGATGCCAGGCTTAGCGCAGGGTATAAAGTCTATTTCATTTCTAGTCTCGCTATTCGGGCTCCTCCACGTCCACTTTCGGCTATCCCGCTTCCGATGAAGGTATTCATTATCCGCATATTATTCTTTTCTGCAAACTGCTAATAACTCCCCTGCTATTCCTAGAACCTATGGCATATTCCCCCACTTGTCTCCAGCCTGCTTCTTATCCACCCTGGCATTGAAGTCGCCCATCAATATAGTGTATTTTGTTTTGACTTTACCCATAGCCGATTCCACGTCTCCATAGAACGTTTCGACTTCGTGGTCATCGTGACTGAATGTAGGGCGTTAGACCTGTACGACCTTCAATTTGTACCTCTTATTAAAGTTTCACAACAAGACCTGCCAGCCTCTCGTCAGTGCTACAGAATTTCTGTATGTCTCAGTTTCAGATTATTATTCTTTAAATACAATGCATTGGTAAGATACAATATACAGACGAGGCTCCCAAAGTCAAAGACTGCAACGTGACCCTCGGTTAATAATAACGATGGAGAGATGTATTAAAGAAGAGCAAGCTAACTAAAACAAACGAACACAATCGCTAAAATACAACCTTGAAAACTAATATAAGTGAAAACAAATTGTATTTATATCAGGCTGTAATGCATAAAAAAACTGTCAATGCATACAAATGATAAATATAGTGTAATGAATGACGTAAACTTAGTTACACATATAAAACAGCTTAAGAGCATCAGTAAGTGTATGAAAGGATGAAGATTTAGTGCTAACGGGTAAACCATCCCACAGTTTTATAGTAGCGAATGATGGTGTCATTTTTCCATATTTAGAATGAGCCATTGGTAGTAGAAAATTAGAGTTACGTGCAAACCTGGTATCATTGTTATTGATGAGGTGCATGGAATCAATGAATTGGTATGAGAGCTGTTTAGTAAGTAATTTATAAAACATAATTATAAGATTATATGTGAACAAGTTCGTTACAACAAGGATATTATTTTATATATAACAACGCCTCGAGCAAACTGTTACAAATGCGGGCAGCTAGGCCGCACCGCAGTGAATGGACAGGCGTCCACCAGCAAACGACGTGCGTTCATTCCGAACACGTTAACCTATAGAAAAACGGGGTGCCCCATGGGGAGAAAGGAGGAACCATGTAACGAAGCATTCGCAGTGGTCCACTGCTGCCTTGCAGCGTGCCACACAAACGCCTCCACTTGTGTATTCTGTGTGCTACGCAGACAAGCAGCAGTGGTGCACGCAAGGTAACGTTCAACATCAACGCAGCTTTCTCGTGTTGGACTAAGCGTTGAAGAAATTAAACATTCGCCGTTAACATCAGCGCTGCATACCGTCAAACATCGTGAACAGCACAGAAAGCTTCGCTTACATTGATTCCCACAGTGTGTGGCATGCGCTTTTTTTTTCATGTCTCGGCACCGCCGTAACGGGGCCTCTGTGACGTGCCTCTGTGATGCCCTTTGTGACGTTCTGCAACGGTGGATATGCATTGTGCGCCGCTTGAGGCGTTCGTTTCTCGACATCGCAGCGCCTTCCTTCATGCGCTTCAAACTTCACTGATTGCATTCGGTTCAACTTACGTCCGATTAATTGTTTTTCGGCTGCACTTCCGCCTCCAGGCTCTCGGCATAACCGAGTCTTCGCTAGACCGTCGCCTTTCTTACCTCCGCGCGCGCTGTTCACCTTTATGATGCTCGCTACGTCTATCTCGATTCTATAGCGCAAATTACACTCTAGCCTAATACGCGCACTCGTGCGTATCGGACTCAGTGCCGTCGTGATGGCGAAAAGCTTGCGTTCCAGAGACACGACGCATATGCCGTAACTGGTGTTGTCAAGCGCTAATCAATGTCGCCAGCCTGTGGACAGCTCCTTAGAGTTTCCTGCAATAATTACAGCAGGGACCTTAAGCGCTGCGATCGTTCGGCCGCCATGGGAGTGATGGTTAGTGCATGGATTTGTGTGACCTTCGTGCTTGTGGCTTTAGATATTCTTGTGGCTGCGTTCACTACGCTTTATCTGCCTCATTTGGCCTGAATGGAAAAGTAGTCCATGCTTTCCTAAATGCAAAAGACTCTGCGAACAGACATATCGCCAAAGTGGCCAAATCGAAAACACGCCCAGCGTCTCAACGCGCCTGGCTTGCTCGCGAGAAATTTGTAAGCGTATTCCGTGCCGCCTGTCAACAATGCGTCGGTGGCGTGATCGTATCCATATCGCGCTTATCTGATTGCGGTCCTGCGTTCGAATCCTCCTGTCTAAAAGTTTTATAAATGCGAATTCGAATATTTTAGGATAGCTGCCCATACTGCCTGGCTCGAGCGACCGCGGCTACAATCAAACACCTGTTCTGGCTGTTAGGCTGATCCTAAGAGCCTTTTCTGGGACGAGGAAAGTCATCTCGACATGGTAACGCCCGCTTGAACCTTTCCCACGCTTGTGAGGTCGAAATCCAGGCTGATTCTAACAGCCTTTTCTAGGACGAGGCAAGTCATCTCGGCATGGGAACGCCCGCTTGGACCTTTCCCACACTTGAGAGCTCGAAATCCAGGCTGATCCTACCAGCCTTTTCTAGGACGAGGCAAGTCATCTCGCCATGGGAACGCCCGCTTGGACCTTTCCCACGCTTGAGAGGTCGAAATCCAGGCTGATCCTAACAGCCTTTTCTAGGACGAGGCAAGTCATCTCGCCATGGGAACGCCCGCTTGGACCTTTCCCACGCTTGAGAGGTCGAAATCCAGGCTGATCCTAACAGCCTTTCTAGTACGAGGCAAGTCATCTCGACCATGGGAACGCCCGCTTCAACCTTTCCCACACTTGAGAGGTCGATGATAACACCATCAATCACATGCTGGCTGAGCCACACGGCTTGCACCTGCCGTAAACACCAGTGCCACAGTTTTCTCTAATAATTATAGTATAAAACTCTATGGATAGGTCCTCTCCTACTTTGCACCAGCCGCGCTGGGTCGCGTCGGTCAAAAGTCCCAGCGCTGCTGGATAAATGCTTTAGTTCTAATATTTTGGTGTTATTTTGAACATCAACAGGTGCTGGAGATCGGCAGTGTGCGCTGGGACGAGCTCATGCGCTATCATTTTGTCAGAACGGACGTCGGTTGAACTGGACGAGGATGTGGAAGCAGCGGGAGACGAATCGTCTGCAGCAAATGCAGAAATGGCATGCTCATCGACAGAAGAGACGTTATCCAGAGCCATGCCTACCGGGATAATTTGCGTGGACCAGCTAAAGTTCAGGATGGGCAATGACACTGTGTTATTAGTGATGGTAACGAGCGTGTGTGGAACGGTAATATTTCGAGCCAATAGAACATTGGTAATTGGAGTCCACAAGTAATCACAATCAGAAACGGAAGCTAGGGAAGTCAAGTTCACGTAATAACAGCTTGAGGTGGCAGTCGAATGTGATCGAGGGAGCAGAAACGCGATTGGCGTGTGGGCGGAGCGTGAGAGTGAAGGGCAGGTCGAGCTGGAGCACACCACTTCCACAATCAAAATAGGGCGGAATGGGCTGATAGAAAGTCCATGCCGAGGATGAGTTCATGGGAGCACTGCTTGAGCACAGCAAGTAGTACAGCCGGGGAGCAGTGGGCGACACTGATGTGTACTGAGCACACGCCGATGACAGGAAACGTTCCACCATCGGTGACAAAGATGGTTGACAACGTGGGTGGTACGAGGGCCTTCAAGCGACGCTTGAATGCCCTCGTCACAGATTTCTGTGTGCCCCTGTCAACGAAAGCAGCGATGCGTACACCGTCCACTTTAACGTCTATTAGGTTACGTCTAGTCGGCAGAGTAGTCAGGTTCTTCCGGACAGGTCCTTAATGCAACTTTGCCTCCTGGCACTGCATCGTCTAGTTCTTGGAAGGCAGACGTCCAATCGGCGACGGGCGGCGGAATTGGCGCGAGCGAGACGAAGGACCACGAGAGCAGTGAACGGGACTGGTGTCCACGCGGTTATGATGAGCGTCAATACGACATGGTGGGAGCGTCATTGCCATTGGTATACGATTGTCCGACGAGAGGCTCCAAACGGGCAGTATTGCTCTCAGGGCGACGGTTATGGGCATAAAGTGCAGGAGGAGGCCAGGACCAACGGCTGTTGCAATAATGTGCGATGTGACCTGTACGATGACAGCTCAAGCAAATAATTCGTTTATTGGCTGTCCTCCATTTGGCCGGATTGCGACTTCATACCCCACAACAAGTAATAGCGTTGGCCTATAAATCATTTGTGAGATCGAAACTTGAGTATGCATCTCACATCTGGAACACATATCAGATTTATATCATTAGTGCACTTGAGGCTGTGCAAAATCGTGCTAGTAGGTTTATTCAATCTTCATATTCCTACGGTATCAGCATTTCATCGATGAAAGCGGAATCTGGCTTGCAAACGCTTTCTTTCCGTCGACAGGTTGTCACCCTCTCTCTCTCTCTTCCGTTCATTTTTGTTCAGCTCCCTAAATCACCCACCGTACATCACGCCCCCTTCATACATATCTCATCGCACTCGTCATCCGCTTCAAGTTGCACGCGCACGTGCCGGGACCACCGCTTTTCAAGCATCATTTTTTATTCGAGCATCAAGGGACTGGAACGGCCTTCCACACGCCATCGCAGCCATCACAAGCCCATCTGCCTTTACCGAAGCTGCTGTCATATCTCAAAAGAACGCCTGTTTCTAATGTTTATTTTATTAACCACCCCTTATGTAATACCCCTCCAATGGGGTTTTTAAGGTAATAAAGTGAAGTGACGTGTAGCGGTGGCCTCAGCCCTTGAGCATAGAAGACTTGGAGACGGTCAGCTGGGCGGGAAGAAGTGACGGCACGCTCAGAGTCCAAGCCAGGAGGGCTACCTCGCGGCTACATTTGGATATCGTCGGCGCGCAAGGAGGAAGCGCGGAAACTTGCACGCTTGCAGTCTCGGAGGGACGCGCATGCTTGCAGCTGTCGGTCTCGACACCAGGGGTCACCGCTGGAAGGGGAGGAGGGTCGCTTTGCCACGCGCTCGCCCATCCCGCAATCTTTTGCTGTTGACTGTACATTTCAGCACTAGTGAGAACCTTGTCCAGCAAGTTTTGTATTATAAAGGGATATGTAATGCAATGTCTTGTTTGTAAAAATTACTTCGTCCGTTAGTTTTCAGAGTAGGGGTCACCCGGACTTATCCAAATTAACTTTCGTTGAAATTTTGACTACAATTAGGTGTCGTGCAATGCTTTGTTTCTTTTAGGACATGGTACTGGTTTTTAGTTTCAGTTATTGCACGAATAAACAATTGTGCGTGCAGTTTCAACTCCTTCTTTTCTTTTTAATGGGTAGACGTGTCCTCCGGCCTGGTGTTCGGCTGTGTGATGGGGGTTCGCATCTCCAATGGGGCCTACAGTGGCTCTGGCGAACGTTCCGCACGTTTTTTCTCGAGGTCGCTCGGTGCCCATTTCTATCGACCGCGAATGGCCTCGCTTTAAAAGGAAGCTTCAGCTCGGGCCCATCTCCGGCGCGGCCTATTCAAATACATGTAAAACGCAAGAACGTTTTTCTCAGATAACTCCTGGACCGATTTTAATGAAATTTGTCGCATTTGAGAGAGAAAGTTAAACTCTAGTTACTGTTGGAAGCGGAATTTCGATTTAGGTTCTGAATTTCGTTACAAGAATTTTCGAAAACTCGAAAGTTCGGAAAATATAGGAGCATTAAGTTTACGAATTCATACCTCTGCATCAAGAGCAGATCTCGCAGTTCTGTAAACGGCATCCATTAGGTCACTGCAAGCGGACAAATTCGATATGTCGTTTTATATCGTACGTTAATTTGTTACGTTGTTCACGAGAGATCTGCAAAAGCTGTATTTCCACATTAACAATTTTTTTAGATTCATGTCTAGCGTATGAATTTTGTCCGTTTTAGACGTTCTATTAGATGCAATTCACAGAATTGTGATATCGCTTTTCCTTATACAGTTACAGAGTTGTAAACTTGATAGCTTCATTTTCCGATAGGTGCTCCGATCTAAATGCACGCAAAAAGCACGCAAAAAGGAGCGACGATCCCTTTTTGTTACTGTTCCCGTGCCCACGGGTTTGCTGTGATATTGCTTGTGATTGTTTTTCGTTGGTTGTCTTGCTATTGCGCTCGGGTGACATTGAGTCGAACCCGGGTCCTACAACTCGCTCCGAGCCCCTCCTAGATGTGGATAGCCTACCGGACGATCCATCTAATCAAATGAAGGTTATGTTTCAGCTCCTGAAAGAAGTACACTCTCGTACGCTGCAAACCTCTAAAGGTCAGGCTAAAATGTCTGCGGACATAAAAACCGTTAAATATAGTCAAAAGAACGTTGACTCAAAGTTAGTTGGCATGCACAAGAGGCTTGATGAACTCGAGGAAAATGCCAAGAAATTTGACAGCATTAGTCAAGATCTTTCATACTTAAACAAATCGATTGATGAGCAGGGTGATCGAAATGATTCTCTGCAGTCTCGTCTTGACGAAATTGTAGATAGATCACGGCGTGAGAACTTAATATAGGGGGGTGTATCAGATAAAAAAGAGTCTTGGACAGACACCCAGTCTGAACTGTTGGAAGCATTGACTGAGGTCGTCGACTCGTGCTCTGGTGCTTTAATCCAGCGTGCACACCGCCTGGGCATTTTTTCGCATGATAAGTGTCGTCCTATCATAGTCAACTTTACCGACTCAAAAATGAAAGAACAGATACTCTCCTTGCGTAATGAATTCAAGTCGAAAGGCATCACTATCAGTGTAGATTTCTCGCCTGACACACGCTTGGCTCGAAAAAAGAAACCGTTTGAATTCGGTAGCACCCACGCTGGCCCTCGCTCTTTTCAACTACGATACAACAAGCTATGCTTCAATAACCGATGCTTTATGTACAACGCAATCATCGGCAACGAGGTCGTGACACGTGGCAAACATGGTGTGCAGGGGACAGTGACCGCTGATAGTGCCAATAGGATTGTGACAAGTGGCGAAGCCAGTGGATTGGATACTGATATGCATCGCAAGTTGTATCGTAGGGAATTGCGGGGGGCAGTGGGAAGTTATCTCCTGTGCATGTCCTTTATACCAACGTCAAAAGCGTTCTTAATAAACACACTAACTTATCTTCCGCCATTGATACATGTGCACCTCACATTTTTGCACTAACAGAAACCTGGCTCCCAACGCACGTGTCTGATTTTGAAATCTTTCACGACGCTCATCGTTACTCGATGTATCGTTCCGATAGGATGGCAGGTGGTGTTCTGCTTGCCATTTCAAAAGATATTACTTCTACGTGCATTCAAATCTGCAGCGAGTTGGAACTAGTTTTCGCTTTGGTAGTCATCGACCATCTGAAAGTAATTATTGGTGTATGCTACCGCGCTCCATCGTATTCGTCCACATTTACTAACGAACTCCACGATGCTGTAAACTTGGTTCCCACACGCTATCCTGCATCACCGCTTTTTATACTCGGAGACTTCAACTTTCCAAGTCTGTTGTGGACTGCTCATCCTCCTTATTCGTCGCCGCCCTTGTCACAAGCTAAAGATTTCTTAGATCTATGTACATTGTTTTCGCTAACACAGTTGGTAACGCAAGCCACTAGGACTGTAACAAGTATTGCAAACACTCTACATTTAATCCTAACCACAAATGCAGAGCTAGCTACAGATCTAACGTATATGCCAGGTATAACTGATCATCGTCTGCTCAATTTCGTCATAAATACGCCACGTCCTAAAACGAATAAAATTAAAAAAAAAAAACATCCTTGATTACAAACGGGCTAACTTTGGCTGGCTGACAAAATATTTGACCATGTTTTATATTCTAATAAAGAAAGAAAGAACTTTACCGTTATTAATAATGAACTATCTGTATTTATTGATCATTTTCTTGTTAATTTCGATACTGGCTCTGTCGAAAAAAATTGGCTACTGTTCGAAACGAAGGTGCACCAACTGTCATACTAACATATTGCTAAGCGCGTCGTCGCCTCTAACCCTCAAGCACCCTGGTACAATTCATACGTCAGGTGACTATCTAACAAAAATAAACGTTTGTTCCGTATTGCCAAACTTTCACCTTCTATTGAGCGATGGTCGACATACAAGACTGCTTCCGACACATACGTGAAAACACTGAAACTTGCAAATAACAACTTTTTGTCTTCTACTCTACCATCTATTTTGAGAATAAATGCTAAGAAGTTCTGGCGCATCATACTTCCTGCACATGACCCTTTAATTACATTGCAAAATACCTCCGGCAACATAATCCCAAATAATCTTTGTGCTACCACACTGAATATAAAATTCACTGGAAGCTTTTCCTCGAGCATGACAGTTGATCTTCCAGATATGCCGCACCACAGATATTCTATTATGTCACCAATAACTATTGATGCTCCTGGCAATGCTAAATTAATAGTCTTTAAAACACGATTCATCTCCGGGGTGTGATGAAATTAGTTCTAAATTCCTAAAAAGTACATGCGCTTATAGTTCAATTATACTAACAAAAGTGTTCCAGCAGTCCTTCGATTAATCAAGCCTCCCTAACCACTGGAAAATAGGGAACGTGGTCCCACTTCACAAATCCGGTAATAAGCACTTGCCTCAAAATTATCGTCGCATTTCACTCACTAGCACATGCTGCAAATTACTAGAACATATAACTTTTAAAAACATCGCCACCTTTCTTGATGATAACTCGTTGTTTTCTTCAGCACAACATGGTTTCCGTCAAGCATATTCCTGCGAAACGCAGTTACTGTCAATCACTGATAAATTACATTGCATTCTTGACCAGTCATCATGCGCCGATTGCATCTTCTTAGATTTTTCGAAAGCTTTTGATAAAGTGTGCCATCAATAGTTGCTTTATAAATTAAGTCATCTTAATCTTGATCCACATGTCTTTAGATGGATTCAATCTTTCCTTCTCAACCGCTGGCACTTTGTTTTCACTAATTGCACAACATCACCGCTTACTAACGTGCTATCTGGTGAACCACAAGGATCCGTCCTCGGATCACTTCTATTTTTAATTTATATTAATGACCTTCCGTCCACCCCATTTACTGCCAGCCACCTGTTTGCTGACTACTGTGTAATTTTCCGAGAAATACGTAACCTCAACGAGATTAATACTCTCCAGACCGATCTTAATTTGGTCTCTAACTGGTGCAAAGCTTGGAAAATGGAATTAAATATTGACGAATGTAAGTTCATGCGCGTGTCTCGCTGCTCTAGCACTTTTCCTTTTCATTGTCTTAATGGCATCCCTCTTGATTCCGTCGCATCATATAAATATCTAGGCGTATATATATCACAAAACTTAACATGGAATGCCCATACTGAATACGTTACCAAAAACGCTAATCGCATGTTAGGGTATTTATATCGCAACTTCTCTGCTGCTCCATCGTCCTTAAAACTACTTTATAAATCACTAATACAACCTAAACTTGAATACGCCTCATCTATATGGCACCCTGGGCATGAAAATCTTGTATCTTCTCTCGAACTTAATCAAAATAAATCCATTCGCTTCATCTTTTCAAATTACAACCACTTAATATCTAATGACTGCTGGTTTTCAATTCTTGATTTAGATCATCAATTTTTTATTAAAAATTGGCAAATATCAAAAATTTTCAGAAAGCGTAACTATCAAGTTTACAGCAAGGAAAAATGATATCACAATTGAGTTAATTACATCTGATATTACATATAAAGCGGTCAAAATTGATATGTTACACATGAATCTAAAAAAAATTCGCTACTATGCAAATACAGCTTTTGCAGAACCCTTGTACACAATGTAACAAATTCACGTAAGATATAAATTGAGATATTGAATTTGTCCGTCTTGAATAATCTAACGGATGCCGTTTAGAGAATCGCGACATATGTTTTGATGCAGACCTAATAATTTATAAACGTAGCGCGTCTAAAATTCGCGAACTTCCAGATTTTTGAAAGTCCTTTTCACAAAATTCAGGCTCTAAATCGTAATGCTGCTTGCAACAGTCACTAGAATTTAACTTTCTCCAATGCAACAAATTTCATTCAAATCGGTCCAGGGGTTATCTCAGAAACGCGTTTTTGCGTTTTACATGTATTTGAATAGGCCACGTCGGAGTTGGGCCCGAGCTAAAGCTTCCTCTTAAGCAACTACTTTAATTGGCAGGCAGTGTAATAGACACAAAACAAGCAGGTGTCTACAGCAAAAAGGTGCGAGGACGCTTTTGGTCAGCTGCCCCGCTTTACGAATCTCATAACTCGGGGGGCATACCTATCCTGTGAGCCTCACCGGCCTTTACACGACAAATGGCCTTGAATTGAGCACCTGCTGTGGCTTGTTGTAGGCTAAAGTTGAGTGGCCACCCACCGCTAATGGGTAACATGTCCTTTGGCGTGGTGTTCGGCTCTAAGAAAAGGAGGCCGCATCGAGAAGGGGGCCCTACACCGGCTCTGCCTCGGACTTCAGATGCTGTGGATTCGCATGTCCAACCAAGTGAAGCCTTTGGTAGAGCATCCGCTGCGGGTGTCCGGGACATTCTGTATCACCGGCGTCGCCGGGAATCTAGCAGTAATACAACTACGCTCCCCAGCCTGCTGTTCCACCACTTTCACGGGGACCTTAACGCTTAGGACAAATAATACCCACCTGTTGGGAAATTGCTGGTGTGAAACTGGCAGCCATTCTTTTGACCGCAGCGATGGTCTAGTGGTAGAGCATCCGCCTAGACCAGTGGCAACGCCAGGAGGTGGCACAGCTGTCATGACCCCCCCCCCCCCCCCCCTGGCCAAGTTTGAGCCTCCCTCCTTCGAAAAAAAAATTATGGCTATTGCGCTGGCTTAGGCTGATAGTTGAATAAAGAAAAAAAAGGTATAGTGTGTGATGTTGGATCTGGAGGACAATCTCACCGCTGTCCCCCAGTTATTGGATCTTGCCGTTGAGTGCGGGAGTTGGCCGACGTTGAGGAGGATTTTGAGATGAAAACTTGGGGTTTATTTACATTATTTACAGTAATGTGTGCAAAAGAAACTGCAGACGTTAGAAAGAAACTATGGGAATCTGCCATTTTAGAAAGGGACAATAAGCAAAAGGTGTCTCTGGCTCATGATAAGCTTAAGATTGATGACCGTCTATATGCCTGGGATCACAGTCGCAACGAGCGTATTCTTTTCCAAGAACGCCGTGATAAGGGCCGCCATAGCAATCGCAAAGTGTCGGGGGAAGCTTGCAATGACAAGGAGAGCATGCCTTCCTGCAGTTCAAATACAGCATAGCTCAGAATCGTTTCGTTCAATGCCCGCAGTATTCTTAACAAGGTTACCGAATTAGAATGTCTGTTGCTATCTGAGCGACCGCACGTCGTTTGCATTACGGAAACATGGCTCAACAGTGCTATTTCTTGTGACTGCGTTATCCCACCTGGCTACACAATGTTCAGGTGGGATCGGGACTCTCGTGGTGGTGGTGTGGCCATTATTGTTAAATCATCGCTGACAGCCTGTACGGTTATGTGTGACATGTCGGAATCGGTGTGGTGTAAAATCATGTTTTCTGGAATGTCGTACCTCATAGGAGTCGTTTATAGGCCGCCAACTACTTCACCTGATTTTCTAGATATGTTAAATACGTTTCTTTGCTCACATGTAAACAGGAACACCAGGCTAATAATGACTGGTGATTTTAACTTGCCACATATCGATTGGGAACTTATTTCGCCTGGAAATACAGAAATTTCTAGTACCGAAAAATTATTGGATATCACATTTTTTCATAACTTACGGCAAATAGTGAAGGAAAACACACGTATAACGTCCCAATCGCAGTCATTGCTTGACTTGGTGTTCCTTTCCCATAAAGTAGGCGATTATGAAATGGCAGTCACCGATGGTATATCCGATCACAAAATCATTTTGCTGAATGTGCTTTCTTGTACACCACCACCTACAAAACCTACTGTACGTGTTGAAATCAAAGACTATGCTAAGGCCGATGATACGTCTATTCTAGATTATTTAGAAAAGTGTTTCAACGAATTTGAAAATGTCTCCGGGGTCGAAACAGTTGAAGATTTGTGGCAGCGCTTTCAGGCTATTATTAAAGTCTGCATAGATCAGTTTGTTCCGACCCGACTCAAGAAAACGAAGCGGAGTAACCCATGGATAACTAGGGATATTGTTCACGCGAAACGGAAATTAAAAAGGCTGCGCAAAGGCAAAGCAGATCCTAGGGAAATACACGCAGTACGTCAGAGAATAAAGACTTTGTTACTCAGTTCGAAGCAAACATTTTTTAATCGCAATCTAAGTGATTTTCTTAAGACTTCCCCAGAAAAATTTTGGCGTTATTTAGACCGCAGAAAGGAAGAAATAAAGCAAATGACGGTAGGAAATGTTCTAGTAGAAGAAAAAGGTGTTATCGCTGATGGATTAAATAAATATTTCCAATCAGTATTCACGCGCAGTGATCGACCATTTCCAGTAGATGATGGGGCATCTTTCAGCGAAAATTCCATGGACGCTATCAACTTTACTCAGAGGGGCGTATTCCAGCAGTTGCTACAGTTAGATGACAAGAAGGCTTCTGGGCCAGACGGAATACCTACTGGCTTTTTAAAAAGGTATGCTGAGTGGATATCATTTTATTTGGCAATTATTTTTCAGAAATCACTAAGCACCCATTCCGTGCCACAGGACTGGCGTTGTGCTGTAGTTATCCCCATATTTAAAAGTGGCAATCGTACTCTAATGAATAACTACCGTCCTGTATCCCTTACGTCAGTTTGCTGCAAGGTTATGGAACACGTCATAGCAAAACATATAATTATCTTCCTAGAATCAAATGGCCTCCTTTGCGCATGCCAGCATGGGTTCCGACGGGGACTTTCCACAGTGACACAGCTCATTGAGACATTACACGATTTTTCCAAAGCTATGGACAACCGTGAACAAATGGATGTTATATGCGTTGATTTTGCCAAAGCCTTTGATAAGGTTCCCCACCGTAAATTACTTTTTAAACTGTACAAAGCAGGTATAAATGGCGACGTTCTAAAATGGATTGAAGATTATTTAACTAACCGCAAGCAGGCAGTTCGCGTTGATAGTTCCGAGTCTGGTTTTGTAGATGTATACTCGGGAGTACCACAGGGGTCCGTGTTAGGACCAACACTTTTTCTGCTTTACATCAATGACGTAGCAACCGCTTTAGATAGTTCTGCTAAGATAAAACTCTTTGCAGATGACTGCTTGATTTTTGCGCCGGTATCTTGTTTAGAGGATCAGATTAAGCTCAACCGAAACCTTCAGGCGTTTGGGAGTTGGTGTGACAAGTGGGAAATGCGAATTAATTTTGATAAGACCACATACACGCATATCACTACAAAAAAGAATATTGTTACTTTTCAGTACGATATTCAAGGCTACAATCTAGTTAATGTTCCTTGTTTCAAATATCTTGGTGTCTCTATTTCGCATGATTTAAAATGGCACAATCAAGTAGAAAGAGTGTGCTCTGCGGCACAGAAGAAATTGGGTTTCTTAAGGGCAAAACTGGGGAGGGCAACAAAAGATGTTAAACTGCTGGCTTACAAGTCTCTTATTCGACCATCCCTAGAATATGCGTTAGTAGCATGGGCGCCCCATCAAAAGGTATTGTGGGCCAAAATAGAGAAGGTGCAACGCCGGGCGGCGCGCTTTATTTGTTCGAAATATAGAAGGACAGACTCAGTTGCGGCGATGTTAAAGTCTTGCGGTCTTGAATTATTGGAAGATAGGTGCAAGAAGCAGAGAGTAAAAACGTTATTTCAAATAATTCACGGCGAACTAAAAATTAATAAAGATTTGTATTTAAAACCTCCAGGCAGACTGAGCTCCCGCTTAAATCATAGTGAAGCTATTCAACCGTACTTGTCCCGAACCAATGCCTTTCGTTGTTCGTTCTTCCCAGAGTCAATAGAGCTGTGGAACAAGCTGCCTGCAGAAATTGTTCGCAGTTCTGATACTGCATTGTTTACAAATGCAATCAAGGTTCTTTACTAAAACTGTACAATATCTATGTGGTAAAGTGTTTTTCTTTCCTTTTTTCTCTTTTTCCTTTTTTTCTGTTTGTGTGCGTGCGGCAGCTGGTTGAACATTTGAATACATGTCTTATAGTCTGTATATCGTATCTTGTATTGTATCCGTAGGACACTGTAGTGCATGTGCATATTTCTTTTGTATCTGGCTGTCTTGTACTAACGTATATGTAACATCCCTCCCTGTTATGACCCTCAACTGAGGGTTGACAGTATTTCTAAATAAAATAAATAAAAACATGAAGGAAATAACAGTTATAAAGTCATTAATGACCGCTAGCAAGTCGGACGCTGCCGCCCGTGGCAAGAAGCCCGAAAGAGATGAATGAAGGAATGCTTGCTTGCTCTCCGCTTCCGGTCTCTGGCTTTTAACCCCTTCGGTGTTTCGAGGTCACGTCCTGTTCGGCCAATCGTCGAGTCCGCTCAGGTGTCGCCATTTTCGGCCAATGGTAAGTGCCCGTGCGAGTGCAGTCACATTCGGCTCAGGGGCCGCTTATAGTAGGCTTCAATGTCCGAGGGATGACTTGCCTCCGGTAGTGCCCTTCTGATCTGCAACTGCCGTTACAATAGGCGGGTGGGGGTTGCTCCCAGGGCGTCACGGTGAATTACAGCCGTCGTTCCCTCCGAGTTTGCAAGCGCTCAGCGGGGGGAGGCGGGTTGTTCTTGAGCGACCTTTGAGAGCCGCAACGCAGCTTTGCTTGGGACCCAGGTTACCTGGAATCGTGCCAGGCTCCCACTACACTTTCGAGAAGAGTCAAGCAGTGGCACGATAGCTCCACATGCGGTGCACGAGGTGGGGGCGCCAACTTGTCTGGACGTGCTGCGCCTCGGGAACGTGGTAGGTGCGCTTCTGCGTACCTTAATTAGGTGGGACTGCGATTCGATGTGGTCTGGTGAACTCCAAGGGTGCCAGGAAAAGGTCCCGTATCTAATAGTGAGCATCCCTTTTCTATAACTGTCAAACACTCTTAACACTTTTAAATGTTGATTATTCCGCATGTGGCATCGAAGCCAAATTGATGTTATATGTGTATATATCTATAAATATTTATGTATTCTCGCACCCTGTTTCAAATAAATGATTTGTTGTACCCTTCTTCTGTCCTTGTTTTTCGTGCTTCTCTTGCAGTTGTGAAGCAATAATGTCCAGAGCTGGGCCATTTGGTACACAAGTGAAGCTCATACACGCGCTGCTTACGTCACGTTCTGAAGTATACATAAGCTTCCGCGAACATTCCTTCATTCCATTGTGAACAAGGCTTCCGTAGGGAAGCCGAAACGTCTTTTAGATTTATTTCTTTTTTAGTGCTTTATTTGGTCGGTGTCCGTCGTCGTATTGCTTCATGCTTCATCCCGACCAGACCGGCTTCCGTCGAACCCTCGACTTCAACAAGTGAAGCTGAACAACGGCTGTGAAGCACGACACATGTAAGACTGCTGTAGTTGACGGGACGACATTAACGGGGTAGAACCTGCAGCTTTGTCCCGTTGTTGTCTTGCTTGTGTATATAGTTTCCTGCCGGATATTTACCTTCAGTAAAGGGGCTGCAGATATTTTGTTCTTCAACAAACCATTGCCTTTACAACGCAGCTTGACAAAAAATATACCCAATCGTTCCTTGCAGCTTCCAACGTGCTGGAATCGAAACAAATATACAGAAGCAAACAGCATAAAAATGTTTTATTTGCCGATCGACATTATGAACATAAAGAGAGTCTTTGCTTTGTGTTTGTCATATCCTCTTCCCACTGACATGCTGATCATTGACACTGACATGTTGATCGCGGTGCAACGTATTTTTAATGTGGCAATCTTGCAGACGGACTTGACCCACTTTGGAGGTGTCTAAGTGAAAATGTGAGCCGATCCCTAAGGCAGTGACGTCTTACACATCGTCTCAAAGCGCTAGCTCTAACGAGGGAAGAATGCGAGGACCGTGTACTTAGATTTAGGTGCGCGTTAAAGAGCCCCAGGTGGTCGAAATTGCCGGCGTCCTCCACTACGGCGTGCCTCATAGTCAGAAAGTGGTTTCGGCGCGTAAAACCCCATAACTTAATTTTTAAGAATGCGAGGAACTTGCAGGTGATGCATGCGCCAGGCGTTTCAAAGAGCGGCTTTCGCACGACCCAAGCACGCACGTGGCCCTCTGGCTGGCGCATGTGTGCCTCGGTGCTGGAAGACAGGTTTGGTCCCACTATCGGCAATATAGGCGGATTTGAGCCGCTTTGGAGGTATCCAATGGAAAACTCGAGGTTTATTGAGTGCATCCGAGTGGGCGTCGCACTGTGTACCATATCGCGAGTTTATAAGACGTACGGAAACGTTGATAAATGAGAGTGTGCAAAGTCGCCCGTGAGGCACACGCGCGCAGCTGTCGAGTCGTGAGAATCATCGCATTCTTAGTACGCGTACTTTGAGGGTTAGCGGTGCTAAACTGTGACCTAGTTCTTTTTCTTGCTACGCTTATTGTCGCCTAATAATGCACTCCATTTCGACTAATGCGCACGTATGTGTAGCCTAATGTCGGCGTCCCTCGTCTGACCGTTGGCCAAACGCGGTTGCAGGAGCAGAGCCACAAGTCCTACCGGCCGCTCTGCGTGCTCACCTTCCGGCTCAACTACTGGCTGCACGAGCTGCGCCCCATGGGATACCACGTGGGCAACGTGCTTCTCCACTCGCTCGTCTGCGTGCTCTTCCTCAGGTGAGCCACTCGCCAGAGACCTTGTCACCGGACAATGGTTCACAATGCCCAAAAAGCAGGTAATCATGCAACGGTGCTTGTTTAGCGAATACTGTCATAGCCAACCAAGAATATTACAGCATGGGTGAGAGCTAAAGAAATTCCACCATTGAAAATATAGCGAAAAGGAAAAGAATTTAGGGACAACTTCTAACATGCATAGAAAACGCGAAAGGCAAGAGAATCCTTTCTTGTGTTTCTTGCGTTTTTCTTTTCTTTCTGAAATTTCGCATTGGAGTGGTTTTCGTCCCTAATAATAGTTGTGATAGTGACCCTATAGCCATTGGCACCTACGAACTCGGTGGGGTCGGCCAAGAATTCAGCAGATGATAGACATCAGTTAGGAGTACACGTTCCGAAAAATTTAATTATGATAAATAAGTAGAAGGAAATAGAATATAGAGGCAACTTCCCTAAAAATGTTGTGAATTGCAATAAAGACGTTTCTGTAGCTCAAGCCTATCTAAAGTGGTCCCATGGAGACAATGGCTGTTGGATTTGATGAAAGCCCAAGGCTACGAAACGTAATTTCTGAACGTTTTCTTTGTCTCGGTACTCGAACATGAAAGAAAAAAAAAGCGCAATATATTAACGTATAGGGCTACAGCAGCACTAAGCAAAAGGCAATTATGAGTATTCCCAGCTATGATCTGTACCATCTAGCAGGATAAGTCAATAACCGGGTAATAGGAGGAACCATAGAAGCAGCGAGTAGCATGCAAGAGAAAAAAGTGGGCATGGAATCCCAATGATGCTAAGCTCAGAGGGCACACTACCTGAATTAAAAAGTTCCTGTAGAAATGTGCATAGTGCTGGTGGACTAAATAATCCGGGATAAGAAGAATTGAAAGAGCATTGAGTGGAAAAAGGAAGGCAACGTAGAAACAGTTTCACTTAGCTTATAAAATTAAACATAGCACACGCTTCTCTCTAGCTATAGCCGAGATCCGAAGCTCAAACAAAGCATAAAACAGACACTTCAGCGTCAGCCAAAATCACGAAGTGGAAACTTTTTGTGTGGATCTAAGACGAGGCGATGGAAATTTCGATGTTGATTTAATTTCATGAGAGATGAGACAGCTCCAGACCAGTTCTTCGCTAGTAAAGCTTTAAGGGAGGTATGCACCATCGTAATATTTGGGAGCGTTTCATTCTGGTACACCTTGAAGCAGCTGCTCATTGCGTATATATATATTGCCACGAGCTCTGTCATGAACCACGGCTGCCGCGCAGAAAACCAGGTGGAAGAAAGAGAACGACGTTAGCCAAGCTGCAATGTTTTTACTGCAATGAACCCGAAACTATGGATCCTTTCTTTATAGAGTGTCGTAGGTTCAATGTGCTTATAAAACGGCTTCTAGAAGGTCCCTTCCGCCAACTTGGATTAGCCGTTACGCTACCTATCATTTTGTCTCTGGGGGCGTCGGCACTAGGACACTGTAATAGGAACGTATGTGATGCCATGCATAATTTTGTAATGGAAACAAGGAGACTTCCATGCTAACTTTACTGTTTTATTTTCCACAACAAGAAACCAAAAATATTAACTTCTAATTTTAAGAAACTATAGCATGGAAATTATTATTAACGATTAGAATTCATTTAATATCTCATTGCCATTGTAAAAAAAAATCCTATTTAGGTATTTATTCTTTTTCGACCCACTGCCGCCCGATTCATGGCCAATCCCCGTAGTGGGTTGTGCTATAACTACAGGCACCAAACCAAACCAAACTGCTCTCAAAAACGCGCCTATCAACCAGATTCATCGGGTACTTTCTTCTCCAAAGTAGGTCTTCTGGACGGTGCATCGGCCCTCTCGGAAGTGGCTTCCTGAAGTGGAGTCTCCTCGCCACTGAGTGCGCAGTGTACGACCGCTAGACCGCATAGTCGGCGCTGATGGTCCCTGGTTCGATGCTCGGCGTCGTCTACAGTACCTAGCTATATGGCCAGGCATGCCGCAGAAGTAACACACTGGCAAAGAACGAACTTCGGAATGCGGATTGAAGTATTCTGCCGAAGACATCGGTTGAGGGTAACGAGGCTCTTCCCCTTGAAAGTCGTAGGTAGCAGCAAGTCTTCGTGGACGAAAGTTGCGTGGGCGTGGTTCAAAACGTTGAGGGGGCGAATCATTGTGTGGCGGTTCGGTCGTTCCGTAATGCCGTTCGTCTCTGGAACCGTTAAGATCTGCGACGTTCACCGAGTGGTTCCAAGTAGCCGAAGGGAGTACCCAAAGAGTGTCTCGGAAAACGGAGGAGCTGCAACGTGGCGTCGCATAACGTGCCTGTTCGTCATGCCGCTGGAGCTCATCGCGGACTATCTGGCGGATGGCGGACGAAAGGTCTGAGTGCGTAGGAATCGTGTCAACACTTGCTACGGTCGTTACATTGGCCAGCCGTCCAAACTTTGGTGTAATTCGGCGAGTCTTCAGCGCCTCGAACGTACGGCATTGCCGTATCAGTTCTGATACAGTGTTCAAGTTCTCTTTGCCAATGAGAAAGTTATACACGTCTTCCGCTATTCCGTTTACGGCGTCCACCACTTTTCCTCTGTCATTTGAGGGTTGACGGTTCGGCACAGCTTCAAAATTTCTTCGACATAGGTAGTGCAAGTCTCGCCGGGTACCTGAGCTCTCTGGGCTAATGTGAATTACGCACGTTTCTTCTTTGCGTCCGAATCACCGAAACACTTCTTGATCTCCTCAACGAAGCGTGTCCATGTAGTTAGCATGTCCGCGTGGTTGTCATACCATACCAACGCCGTGCCGGCCAAGAAGAAAACAACGTTCCTAAGCTGAGTGGCAGTGTTCCAGTTATTTTGTTGGCTTACCCTTTCGTAATGGGTTAGCCATCTGCCTTCGCCAGGAACGCGCGTGGCTCTCGTAGTGCTGGATAGGGACTGGGCTCGCCAAGGCACTGCTGGTGAGGGTATTGTGCTGTGTGGCCATGATTGGGCGCGACGGCGAAAGTCCGATGAGGCGACGGCCTCGGCGTAGTTCTTGAGCTGATGGCTTCGTTGTAGGTCGCGGGAGCTGGCGAAACGAGGAGTCGCAATCTGCAGTCCACTCAAAGGGAACGCCTTTTTGGAGAAGGCGTGTTAAGGGATGAGCCATGTCAGCAACCCGGGGAATGAATCAGCGAAAGTAGGAGCACGAGCCCAAGAAACTTTTTAACTACTTGACAGAGTTGGGTACCTGAAATGCTTCTACGGCCGCAGTCTTTTGTGGATCTGGTCGGATGCCTTCTTTAGCGACCAGATGTCTTAGCGCAAGAGTCTGTGGTTCCCCAAAACGGCATTTTTTTTTTCATTGAGCACAACACCCGCTTTCTCCAAGCAGTTCAAGACCAAATCCAAACGTTTGTTGTGCTCACTAAACGTTCGCCCGAAGATCACAACGTCGTCTAAGTAGCACATGCAACCTTCCCATGTTAAGCCGCGTAATATCGTGTCCATGAACCTTTCGAACGTTGCGGGCGCGTTACACAACCCGAAAGGCATCACGTTGAACCCGAATAGTCCGTCGGGTGTTACAAATGCTGTCTTTTCTCTGCCGTCCTTGTGTATAGGAATTTGCCAGTAACCTGACCGTAAATCGATTGAGGAAAAGTAAGATGCCGCAAAGAGACAGTCGATCGCGTCGTCAATTCGTGGGAGCGGATATACATATTTCTTAGTAACGGCGTTTAAGCGACGATAATAAACGCAGAACCGCCACGTACCGTCTTTCTTCTTCACTAATATCACGCGGGCTGCCCAAGGACTAGATGATTCACGACTTACGCCTTTGCGTAGCATTTCTTGGACTTGATCGCTGATTATCTTGCGTTCTGACGGGGACACACGATAATGTTTTTGTCGGATTGGCTGGGCGGCTCCTGTGTTGATGCAGTGACGAGTTCTGGACGCAGGAATCGATGGCCGGCCATCGTGCTGCGCAAAGTCGAATACCGAGGTGTGTTTTGTAAGCAGGGCCATCAACACTCGACACTCGTGATCACTGAGTGGTTTATCAGTCATGGAAAGTATCTTCGAGCTCCCGAGGCTCGAGACACTGGTTGCTCCTCCATCCGGTAGCTTTTTAAGTGCCGCCACCGATACGGGCGAGTCTTCCCGAAACGTGGCAATCTTTAGGCCTTGAGGTAGCACTGCCGCTTCAGTGGAACAGTTTAGCGCCCACAGCCCCGCGCATCAATTGGTCATTAAGACTACGCAGTGCGGAACCAACACGTCCATGACAGAGCTCGGGACAATATCTATGTATGTATGTATGTATATATATATATATATATATATATATATATATATATATATATATATATATATACCAGAAAAAAAGCAGTTCTGGGTCCGGGTAAATATTCAGTGAAACAGACGCGCGTATGAAGCGGTTTATTGACGTTTCGGCCGTACCCCGGCCGAAGCGTCAATAAACCGCTTCATGCGCGCATCTGCTTCACTGGAGTTGAATAACACAGTAGCAATACTGTGAACGACAAAACTAACTTTTATTGGCCGAACCTGTGCCCACAAAACAGGCTACACTTATAGCACAACGATAGCGGCGAACACGCTCGGCGATCGTCGAAAATCTGATCAGCGGGTCAAGTGCGTCGGCTTTTATACAGCAGTCATCGAAGGTTCCAGACTAATCGTTGGGACCTGCATGCCTTCCAGAAAGTTCTACAACATTCGAGTCACGCGATGAAATCAGATAACACAAGGTTCGGCGACAACAGACAGCGGATAGAAGCATCGATAACTTTCCAGAAACTTAGGATACATGCAGACGCGTCCCGCGCTGTGCGATAACATTTGTTAGGCGGCGAAACGTGGTCGCCCGTTAAATAGAAGTACACGTGTCAATACCCCCCTCTTAAAAAGCATGCTGCAAACAAACAAAAGTAATAAAAAAGAAGCACTCGTAGCAAAAAAAAACAACAAAATAAGGAAGTTCGTCAGCGTCCATAAAAGGGTTTAAGGCGCACCACGTGGACCACATCAAATCGTGCGCGGCGCCGCTGTGAATGCGAAATGCCGTCTGGCACGACCTCATAGTCCAGTGTGCCAATACGTCGGATGACCTTGTAGGGTCCGAAATATCGTCGCAGTAGTTTTTCACTGAGTCCTCGTCGGCGTATCGGGGTCCACACCCAAACACGCTCGCCGGGCTGGTACTCGACGAAGCGTCGTCGGAGGTTGTAGTGTCGGCTGTCGGTCATCTGCTGGTTCTTGATCCGCAGGCGGGCGAGCTGTCGGGCTTCTTCGGCGCGCTGGAGATAGGTAGCGACGTCAAGGTTCTCCTCGTCAGTGACGTGCGGCAGCATGGCGTCGAGCGTCGTCGTCGGTTTCCTGCCGTAGACCAGCTTGAACGGCGTGATCTGTGTTGTTTCTTGCACCGCCGTGTTGTAAGCGAATGTTACGTACGGCAGGACGGCATCCCAGGTCTTGTGTTCGACGTCGACGTACATCGCTAGCATGTCGGCGAGGGTCTTATTCAGCCGCTCCGTAAAACCATTCGTCTGCGGGTGGTAGGCCGTTGTCCTCCTGTGCCTTGTCTGACTGTATTTCAGAATGGCTTGGGTGAGCTCCGCTGTAAAGGCCGTTCCTCTGTCGGTGATGAGGACTTCTGGGGCGCCATGTCGCAGCAGGATGTTTTCGACAAAGAATATCGCCACTTCGGCTGCGCTACCTTTCGGCAGTGCTTTTGTTTCAACGAAGCGGGTGAGGTAGTCCGTCGCCACGACGATCCACTTATTTCCGGTTATTGACGTCGGGAAGGGTCCCAGCAAGTCCATCCCGATCTGCTGGAATGGTCGGCAAGGAGGCTCGATTGGCTGTAGTAATCCGGCTGGCCGTGTCGGCGGTATCTTGCGTCGCTGACAGTCTCGGCATGTTCTGACATAACGGGCGACGTCGGCGGTCAGGCGCGGCCAATAATACTTTTCTTGTATCAACGATAGTGTCCGGGAAAATCCGAGGTGTCCAGCGGTCGGATCGTCATGTAGGGCATGCAATACTTCTGGACGAAGTCCTGACGGGACAACAAGAAGGTAATTGGCGCGGACTCGTGCGAAGTTCTTCTTGACGAGTAGATTGTTTTGAAGCGTGAAGGAAGATAATTCGCGCTTAAATGCCCTGGGGACAACCTCGGTGTGCCCTTCCAAATATTCGACGAGGCCTTTTAGCTCCGGGTCTGCCCGTTGCTGTTCAGCGAAGTCTTCCGCGCTTATAATTCCAAGGAAGGCGTCGTCATTCTCGTCATCTTGCGGCGGTGGGTCAATGGGTGCGCGTGATAGGCAATCGGCATCGGAGTGTTTTCGTCCGGACTTGTAGGTTACAGTGATGTCGTATTCTTGTATTCTGAGGCCCGGATTCTGAAACACTCCTTTCCTTACTAAGGATGTCTCACACGCTCTAAGGCGACCTGCCGTCAATTCTGGAACGTACCTTACTAAGGGGCACTAAGTTAGGGCCTCCTTGGTGCTTCCCCGCGCTTAGGGAGCGGGAATGCTACCTTCATGCTTCCTAACCATGCTCCTCTAACTGAACACATGCTTTTCCGCACGACTTTGTACGCGCTACGCTCGGCCAGAATAGGTGCCGTGCGCAGCCAAGGCCGCGGTAGCCAGCCGCCGTGTATTGACGTTTAGTTTGGTTCCGCAGACCGCGTTTTGTGCCATATCTTTTTACTTTGATTTTGTGAAAAGCGAGCGGCGAGAATGACGTCCTTGCGATATTTATCCGAAGACGATAGCTTCGAAAGCTATGCACGGTTTCATCGACGAGCGAATGAACTTCTTTACGGGACTTTGTACAAGCCTCCGCCTTTGACTCCAGCCCGGCATCTGATTGACAGGCAGAATCCGCTGGAATACTACGACGAAGTGGACTTTCTAGCTCGGTAACGTTTTTCCAAGCGAGCTGTTACAGCCATACTGGCAGAGCTGCAACTTCATTGTAGCCTTGACAACAGAGGAGAGCCGCTGGCTGCTCTCTTGAAGGTAGTCGTCGCACTGCGTTTTTACGGAACGGGTGCCGTGCAAACTGTTGTAGGCGACCTTGTGTGTGTATCCCAACCCTCTGTGTGCCGATGTATTTGGGTGGTGACACAGCTGATATGCCTACGTCTGTATCCCAGTACGTTTGGCTGCCAAGCGCCAGTGAAGCGAGGGTGGTCATGGCCAGGTTCTATTCAATCGTAGGATTCCCTGGCGTTACTGGGTGCATCGATTGTACTCATATACCCATTAAAAGTCCCGGCGGAGACGACGTAGAAGTCTTCCGAAACAGGAATGGGGTTTTCTTGGCAAATACGCACACACGAAACAAAACGCACGCAACAACAAAAAAGAAAGCGACGCCTGACCAACCGAACTCAGATGTTGCCATAGTTGCTAGACTGAGTTTTCTTTACTGCCATATGAAACATTCTTGAACTATTTTTACGTTATTAGCCAAAGAAATAGAATTTATGCCCCGATATAGAAGTAGAAATGCAATTTTAACAGTCCCGGCACTTTACCTTGGCAATTAATTACAAATATTTTGCATTTTTTGTAAGTAATCTCGAAACCAGAAGCGTCTAACGTTACACTTCCTTTGGTGAGGCGCTCCTTCCGCAGGGAAGGCGAAAGGAAGCTTCAAGAATTCGCGGTGGCCTTCCGAGGGATCCTAACGTTTAGGTAGCATGTAGGACTCCTTGCGGAAGGTAGGGAAACGGTCTAAGATTAGGAGCATTTCAGAATCCGGCCCTGAGGCTCCACCGCGCCAGTCGTCCTGAAGGATCCTTTATATTGGCTAGCCAACACAGCGCGTGTACATTGACATTGACACGTGTACTTCTATTTAACGGGCGACCACGTTTCGCCGCCTAACAAATGTTATCGCACAGCGCGGGACGCGTCTGCATGTATCCGAAGTTTCTGGAAAGTTATCGACGCTTCTATCCGCTGTCTGTTGTCGCCGAACCCTGTGTTATCTGATTTCATCGCGTGACTCGAATGTTGTAGAACTTTGTGGAAGGCATGCGGGTCCCAACGATGAGTCTGGAACCTTCGATGACTGCTGTATAAAAGCCCACGCACTTGACCCGTTGATCAGATTTTCGACGGTCGCCGAGCGTGTTCGCCGCTATCGTTGTGCTATAAGTGTAGCCTGTTTTGTGGGCACAGGTTCGCCCAATAAAAGTTAGTTTTGTCGTTCACAGTATTGCTACTGTTTTATTCAACGTCACCACCACGTGACAATATATATATATATTCACACAGATGAAGAAGATGAAGGGGTAATATAATGCTCCCAGTTTCCCCCGCGCGTGGAAGCGGCCAACCTGGCTGCTGGTTATGGCGGCAAACGCCGTGTGAAAGGTTTTAAACGCGAAACATGCACAATCTCTGTGGAACGGCAGCGGCCGTCCAAAGGCGGAACAACTGGAGTGACACGATAGTTAACTGGCGAAGTCTGTTCCAGAACAATGTAGGGCCCGATAAAACGGGACTGAAATGTCTCGCATAGTCCAGAAGCGCGAACTGGGGTTCACAGTAACACTTCGTCTGCAGCGTGGAAGGAAACGACACAGTGAGATGCATCATAGCGACCTTTGCGGTCTTGTTGACTGGCGTCGGTGTTGAGGCGGGCACGTTGGCGACGCCGGGCAATGCGCGAAACAAACTGCTCACACACTGATCTGGGCGAAGGCACAGGGACACCGAAGAAAGAAGCGTCGAGGATAGTGAGCGGTTGGCGACCATACACGAGGAAAAAGGGCGAGTATACCGTAGTGCGTTGGACGGCCGTGTTGTATGCGAAAGTGACGAATGGTAGAATCAGATACCAATTGGTGTGGTCAGGGTTGATGTACATAGATATGTTGTCGGACAGCGTGCGATGAAAGCGCTCTGTGAGACCATTAGTTTGAGGGTGGTAGCTGGAAGCCGTTTTATGGATGGTATTGCACGCATGGAGAACATCGTTGAGAAGTTAAGAGAGAAAGGTCCTGCCGCTGTCACTCGAAATGACACGTGGGGCTCCGTGCCGTAAAAAGGTGGCTTCCAAGAAAAAGGCTGCAACCTCCTCTGCGGATCCCGAAGATGGTGTGGCTGTTTCAGCGTACCGTGTCAAGTGGTCTACAGCAGTGACGATCCATCGTTTACCGCCAGTGGTTAAGGGTAGCGGTCCATATAGAGGTCGATACCAACGACTGCGGAAGGACCTTCAGGACACAGGACAGGTTGGAGCAGACCAGTCGGAGGTGAGGCCAGTCGTTTGCGGTGTTGGCAGAGCGAACAGGAAGCCACGTATTTCGCTACGCTGGTTGCAAGTTCAGGCCAAGAGAAGCGGCTGCGAATCCGCTCGTAGGTTTTGTGAAAACCAAAGTGACCGGCAGTGGGATCGTCGTGAAAGGTTCCTGATATCTGGGCCCGAAGTGATCGGGGAACGACAGGAACTCAACGGTGTCCTTCGGGATGAAACACGTACCGGTATACTATCGAATTTTCGATCTTGAAGTTCTTCAACTGCCGACGGAGCCGAGCGTTAGGTGGGCGAGATGATCCGCGAATACGTTCCATAACGGAGTGACAGTAGGAGTCATTACGTTGGCTAGAGGCAAACGTATGAGAATGGCTAGATGGGAGCTGGTCGAGAGCGGCGAGCGAAGGGAATGCAGGCGACGCGCCCTGCGGTTTCCTCACGGAAGGTAGTAAGCAAGCGGCGTTTGAAGACGGTGGTAAGGGACAACGGGAGGGAGCATCGGTATCCTGGTGTTTCGTTCCAGACTTGTAGGTGACGTCGAAGTCGTATTCTTGTAAACGGAGTATCCAATGGCCGAGACGTCCCCTTAAATTCTTTAGCGTCGCCAACAAGCACAAGGCGTAGTGATCAGCAACGACCGTAAAGTGGCGGCCGTGCAGATAAGGCCGAAATGTTTGGACGGTCCAAACAACGGCGAGACACTCTTGCTCGGTAATCGTATAATTTTTCTCTGCAGCTGTTAGCGTTCGCCTTGCGTATGCAACCACACGTTCTTCAGAATTTTGCTGACGTTGCAGAAGAACAGCGCCGATACCGTGTCTGCTGGCGTCAGTATGTAGAAGAGTGGGTGCGCTTTTGTCGAAATGACAAAGCACAGATTCGGACGTGAGGGCACGCTTGAGTGCGTCAAAAGCAGTTTGGCATTCGTCCGACCATACGTAGGGAGCTCCAGAAGGAAGGAGTGGGTGGAGCGGCGCCGCAATGGTGGCAAAGTTACCTATGAAGCGCCGGAAATACGAAGCTAGACCAAGGAAGCTACGCAAGTCTTTGGCGCGGTGAGGCCTGGGGAAGCGGAGGACAGCGGTAATCTTGTCGGCGTCGGGTCGAAGGCCCTCCTTGCTGAGAAGGTGTCCGAGCACTTTAATGGTTTTGCTGGCGAAGTGGCACCTTTTTGTATGCAGCTGAATGCCAGCAGCTGAGAGGTATATCAGGGCTTCGTCGAGGCGCTGCAAGTGCTGATGGAAGGTCGACGAAAATATGATGATGTCGTCAAGG
This sequence comes from Dermacentor andersoni, assembly GCF_023375885.2. NCBI lineage: Eukaryota > Metazoa > Arthropoda > Arachnida > Ixodida > Ixodidae > Dermacentor > Dermacentor andersoni. Next base: position 217,097,953 of record NC_092817.1, read on the forward strand.
CAGCATAAGCAAGTCTTCCGCTTTAGGCTCCGTAGTACGGTGTCAATCATCCGCTGAAATGTGGCGGGAGCAATACACAGGCCGAAAGTCATTACGTTAAATTCGTAAAGTCCATCGGGTGTGGCAAAGGCTGTTTTCTCCTTATCTGCTTCGTGCGTGGGTATCTGCCACTATCCGGAGCGTAGATCAAGGCTGGAGAAGTACTCCGCTCCTTGTAATGAATTTAACGCATCATCGATTCGGGGCAGTGGATATACATCATTGCGGGTTATTTTGTTCAAGGCACGGTAGTCTACGTAAAATCGCACTGAGCCGTCTTTCTTACGCACCAAAACGACAGGTGACGACCAAGGACTTGAAGATTGGCGTGTTATGCTACGTTTCAGCATGTCGGCAACGTGGGTATCGATGATCTGTCGGTCAGCGGAAGAAACGCGATATGGCCGCCGGCGCACGATGGTAGTTCCATCTGTGTGTATGCGATGAGCCGTCGCAGAAGTCTGTCCCAGAAGAGGAGAGTGGACGTCGAAGCAGTCTTTATGCTTGGATAACAACGCTAGTAAGTCCCCCGTCTGCTGCGGCGTTAGATCGGAGCTGATGGTACTCGGAGCTGATGGTGATCGGAGCTGATGGCGATCAGAAGCAGGGACCGGATCCATAGCTGTGGGTGGTTGTGAAACAGCAGTAGTCGAGGTAAGCACGGAGACATGCTGAGTGTCCAAGCCGCACATGAGAGCGGCGCCTTTAAAAAGTAGGACTGGCTCATTGGTTGTGTTGAGTACAGCCAAAGTGGCCATGCCGTTGGTGAAGCGAACAAGGCTGGGTGCCCGAGCAATCCCTTTGGATAAGCAACGGGCTGACGGTACAACTAAAACGTCACCATCGGTGATGTCAGAGTTAACTGCAAGGAGTTGTTCGCAACCAGGGGGCACCATACAATCGTCAGCAGTTCGTAAGCGAAAGCGCGGTTCGTGCACATAGTCGGAATTGTCGGTCTCTGTCAAGTGAACGAGGCGTTCACGGCACGCGACGAAAGCCGACGCCGAAGAGAGAAAGTCCCACCCTGGTCTAAGCATGTGAGCACAGGAAGTCAACACTGCGAACTGGATATGGTAGCGTATCCCGTCGATCGAAACTCTAACGGTGCATTGCGCCGATGGCCGAATCACAACATTATTTGCACCACGAAGAAGAGCTCCACTGTAAGGTGTAGTTACTTTGCGTAGGCGAGCGCACAAGCCAGCGTGAATAATAGAAATAGCGTCCCCCGTATCAAGCAATGCTGGGACTGGTACACCTTCTACGCACACGAATAAAGTATTGGCCGGGCACGCTGGAGGAATTGTAGTCTGTGCGAGCCATGCAGCTTTCCCTCCAAAAACTGCACCATCTAGTTTTCCGATCGGTAGTCAGGAGTGCGGGTGGCCGGTTGCAGGGGTGATGTCGAGCGTCGGAGAGGGGAGGGCGATTGGCGGCGCTCTGGACGGTAGTTGCGAGGCGCTTCGGGAGGTGGAGAAAGTGAGCGTGGGGAGAGCCCGCGCTGGTAAGGGCTCGGAGGAAGCAACGGGTCTCTCTCATAAATATCTTAGCCACGGCGTTCGTCCAGTTGTCTTCTTCGGCAAAAACGCGATATGTGACCGCGAATACCACAATAATAACAAATGGGACGGGGCCTAGGCCGGGTAGTGTAAAATCCTGTGGCAGGCGGACGGGTTGGTAGAGTCGCCAGATGGTTGGGGGCAGTAGCAGGAGCAGGAGGCGCTGTCCGAACGAACGCTGATTGCATAGCCGCAACCTGAGCATACGAGGTGGATGGCGAAGGAAGGCCACAGCTCGCCGCGCAGGTCATGGAGGATAGCTCCTCTTTGATGATGTCGTGTAGGCCAGGAACCGAAGGCTGAGGCTGGAGAACGGGAGGATTGAGCAGGCGACACGCTTGGAGCTCTTCGCGTATGAGAGTCCGAATCAGCATACGCAGGCCGGTATCCGACGAAGGAGGCGTGTCACCGGCGACAGGTTGTAAACTGATGGCCTCCAGTGCGTCCAGGTGTTGGCAAGTCGCGATCACATCGTTAACGGTATTAGGATTCTTGATCGCCAGTGCGTTGAACGCGACTTGAGCAATGCCCTTTAGGATGTGACGAACACGACCAAATTCCGTCATAGTGACGTCAACACGGCGACAAACGGCGAGGACGTCCTCGATATAAGATGTGTATGTTTTCCCGGGAAGTTGCGTGCGTCCATCAAGCTTTTTCTTGGCCACCTCAGAGCGGACGTTGGGCGCGCCAAAAACCTGTCGAAGCTGGTGTTTCAATGCCGCCCAGTCAGGCAAGGTGCTCTCGTGGTTGAGAAACTAAGTCCTGGCAACGTCAGTGAGGTACAATGCGACATTGCGAAGTTTGTGCATGTCATCCCACCGGTTAGACTCACTCACGCGGTCATAATTGTGCAGCCAGTCATCAACGTCGTCACTACGAAGGCCAGCGAACATGGTGGGATCGCGCTGCCGCGTGCTTACGGTCCATGAAAAGAGAGAGAAAAAACTTTTATTTTTACGCCAGCGTCCGGCGCTCAACCCGTGTCGGTCAGCTACCAGTCGTCACCCAACACGTCTCTGACGTGCTGGATAAGCACCGGCAGGAGAGTGTTAGTTGCATGGGGTGGTGGAGTGAGCCAGTCCGTCCATGACCGTGGCTTGACGTTAGTGGGAATGGTGGACAGGGCTAACTGCAGTTTGGGTTGAGTGTGAGGGCAATGCCATCGACAATGCTCTAGGGACGGATATTCCATGCAGTTCGGGCATTTCGGTGACCCAGGTAGGCCTTGAATATAGTGACGGAAAAGAGGAGTCACTATTGAGTTTGTTTGAAGTCTTCGGAGAATAGCGCTGTCTTCTCGCGAGAGGTTAGCAGGTGGAGTAATAAAGGCGACAGCATTGGCGCGAAGTTGCTTTAAAAGTGATGTGCGCTCTTTGTGCAAAGTCTTTCTGTGTTCCCTTGGGTTAAATTCGGATGGCCATAAGCACGGAGGACCCGGAAAACTAACTACGCGGGTGAGCTCATGAGCTCGTTAGTTCCTCCCCATGCCTTGGTGCCCAGGTATCCACTGCAAGGTAACACAGAGCGAAGGGTGTGCATCCAAGTGACATTGAAGTAGGCTGTGTATATGCTCAGGTAGCAAGTTGTCGCGAAACATGCGGCATGCATCTTGGCTATCGGTGCGAATAAAGATGCGTTGGGTAGGATGATGAGGCCGGGTGACTGCTTCGAGAATAGCCAGAGCCTCTGCGTCGGATTGGTCGGGGACTGCTATGTGTGCGTTTACATGTTCGTAGTCAGGGCCGACTACTGCAGTTAGACATCTACCCTCCGAGTGACTGGCGTCCGTATAATAATACGTAGTGTCTGGTAGTGGGTTTTCCCTATTTATTCGTTTGACTAACTGGGGGCGGCGAGCTTCGTGTTTATGCGGCTGCTTATGTTGTGCTACGGGTAGGACCCTTAATCTGGGTAGTGAGTCCCATGGTGGTGAATACAACGCTGGAAAAGGGGGTAGGGCGCCTGTCTGGTATCCTTGATGTTGGAGCAGTTTGCGCCCTTGTGGGGATGTTTGAAGCCTTTGAATTTGCGCTGGTCTGCAAATTGTAATACGTTCATCAAGTGTGTTGAAAAGCCCAGTGGCGGCCACAAGGTCGTTTGCGGCAAATCGGGGTATTTCTAAAGCTAATCTCGTATATTTGCGGAGCGCTTTTTCTAATTTGGAGTGCTAGGTCTTGGCGAGAGATTGATATAGAAGTTGGTAGAGCACACGGGAGTAGACAAGCGCCTCAATAATCCTTGCAAGTTCTTGCTGCTTTAGTCCTCTGTGTTTACGTCTTACTCTAGATAGCATGTGGTATATCTGGTTTAGTTGTCGGATTGCTTTTTCCAACCATACTTCAGCTCTACCGTCATCCTGAAGGATGAAGCCTAGTATTTTGATGTTAGATCGGCGCGGTATTTGAGTGTGTTCGATATGGAGACTGATGCTTTGGCGCTGCTCTTCCGCGCGGCGGCCTATTTGATTAGTTACTACTATGTACTCAGATTTTGTTGGAGAACACTTAAGCCCAATACCGTTAACGTATTCGTGAATGGTATCTAAGCCTGACTGGATGATGTGCTCCTGTTCTCCAAGGGACCCCTTGCAACACCATATAGTAATATCATCTGCATAAATATTGTGTTCGAGTAGTGCGATGGAAGAGAGCCGGGCAGGCAGATCGAGCAAAGCAATATTAAAGAGAGTGGGTGATAGGATTGAGCCTTGAGGGACTCCTATACTAAGAGGGTATGGCGCTGAACGCTCTCCATTGATTTGAATTTCTATAGAACGACCGGTAAGAAAATATTTAATATAATTGTAGAGGCGGGCGCCGGTTCGTAAGGTCAAGAGGTTCTTGAGGATAGCGGAGTGTTTCACGTGGTCGAACGCCTTGTGTATATCTACACCTGCGATTACTCTGGTTTGTACGAGACTGTGATTTTGATACACATCTTCTGAGATACGAAGCATGGTATCCTGAGTGCTAACATGTGATCTAAAGCCTGTCATTGTGTAAGGAAAAGCACTACTGTTCTCTAAGTGCCAGTTGAGACGGTTAAGGGCCATGCGTTCCATCAGTTTGCTTACACACGACGCTAAAAGATATAGGACGTAGGTTCGTGATACAGTTGGCTGGTTTGCCGGGTTTCGGGATTGGTATTATTATTGCCGTTTTCCATTCCTCTGGAAGGATTCCGGATTCCCAAATATTATTGATGTATTCTAAAAGTTGCTCTAACTGAGAAGAGGGTAAGTTACGAAGTGTACTATAAGTAATCCCATCTTTGCCAGGCGTTGTGTTTCGTTTCAGCGATGAGAGAGCCGTAGGTAACTCAGCTAAAGTAAACAGGCTGCTTATGCCTGTTGTGCTCTCTTCGAGTAACTCAGTTGGGTAATCCGGAAGTTGTCCTGCATTTTGGTCTAAGGGATAGAACGTCTGACGAATTTCTTCAGCTATTTCTTCGCGTGTCTGGCCAGAGCTCATCATGATCTTGTCCATAGTGTGTTGTGGTTTTCCTTGGCCCAAAAGTGATCTTAAGATATTCCACACTCTCGCAGTATGTAGGCGGCCGTTGAGCTTGTCACATGTTTCTAACCAGTTTTCTGTGCAAAGATTTTGCGCGTATTCTTGTGCTTCTAATGTTATTTGCTCTATAAGTTTGCGAAGGCCATGATTATGTTTGTTTCTTCCAATTCTGCACTATCCTGTGTCTTTTATCCCATACGCTAAGCAGATGAGAGTCTACGTGTGGGTTTTCAGCAGTACGCGCAATCATTTTGGTGTACTTTTTCCTCGTCTCTCTAATATTCTTCACCCATGAATGTAGGTCCGGCTGTTCGTCGGCCCTATCTAGGTCTGATCGGAATCGGTGCCAGTCAGTAAGTTGTGTATTAGAAGTTGCGTTAGCAAGGCGAGTCTTAGAGCGAGGAATGCTTAGAGTAACTTCAATGATGTAATGGTCACTTCCAAAACTTTCGTGAAGATTCGCCCAAGTTACATTCCCAATTCCGCGGCACCAGCTTAAGTCGGGGTTAGAGTCACGTTCGACACTGTTTCCTTGGCGCGTGGGCTCGGTTGTGTCATTAAGGAACGTATACTTGTTATCTTGCATTTTTCTTTCGAGGCGCTGCCCTGCTTTCGTTGTGCGCTGGTAGCCCCATGATATGCTATGTGTATTGAAATCCTCAGCTATAATGATGTCTTTGTCCTTATGTAGCTTTGTGTTCATGTCCAGCCATTTCAGAGAAGAAGGACAGTCGAGCCTTGGGGCCCAGTATGCATAGATAATTAGAACGTCACGGCTGCCGAAGCGGCATTGGACAGTAACGTCCTCCTGAGTCGAATTGTTTATGGAGTCAGTATCGATTTGTATAGCTGGAATATGTTTGGCAACATAAGTTATAGTGGTAATGGGAACGGTCACACCCTGTGGAGCTCTTTTGTCTCGTTTAGTAATACTTCCTTGGGTAAAGTGTTCATATCCTGGTCATGATATAAGTCCGCAAGCTTCTTGAATTAAAAGGATATCTGGTTTCTGTGCTTCTCGGCAGATGAATTGTTGTAAGGAAGCCTTCTTCCTTCGAAGGCTCCTGCAATTCCATTGCCATATTACTAGAGGTCGATTAGGACCTGCCATATTACAGATTTGCCGAGCCGGAGGGCTCATCGACCTTGGACTGCGTGGATGTCTGTGCACGTGCGAATATTTGCGCGTTGGCTACTAGCTGTTGAACGAAGACATCAGTGCGTGCAATTTCTTGTTTTAGCTATTGCATTTCAGCCTGTATCGTGCGAATCACTGCAACCTCATTCGCGAGGCTGTCTACTTTAGCCGTTAACACCTGGACCGCTCGTTCAAGGCGCTGCATGCTTGTTTGGTCCGGCATGTGAGATGGTGTTGTAGATGGTGTCATAGGGCGCTGAAGAGCTTGAGAGTACGAGTAATGAAGAACTGGAGTCCGTAAAATAGAACGGATTGACTGTGAAATGTTAGGTGAGGATTGTGAGGAATTAGTAGGTAGGTTTGGACGGACTGGCTCACCGTTATCAGAGGCTGGCTGGCTCTTGTCATTTCTGGAACGTTTCAGCTCCGGAGTGGTAGATCGCTTGGCGATCTTAGACGGCGGGCTTCCATTTGGAGATTTCTTTTTCTGGTGGTTTGGTTGGCACTGCGACTTCGGCTGCGGTTGCGGCTGCGACTGCGGCTGCGCCTGTGACTCCGGCTGCGACTCGTCGGCCGAAGAACTGCAAACCGGTTGGAAGTAGCGATGGATGTGTCTGGGGTCTTGTCACTTATAGTGACTCTTGTGTCCTGTTGACGGGGACGGTGTGTCCCATGTGGCAATTCAGGGAAATCTGATGTATGCAGTAGGGGCTTCGTGTTGCGCATCCGTCGGCGACGGTGCTTGGATGCCCGCGAACGCGCCGCGCGTTCCGAATCTTTTCTTGCTGGGCAGTCTTTCGAAGTCGGCGAGTGTTCACCGCCACAATTATGCCAGTAGGGAAGCACTCGTGGGGGGGTATGCTTTCCGCACTGGGAAATGTTCTACTGCATTGATGGCACATGCAATACATCGAACGCTTTGGGCATACCTCGGTGGCGTGACCGAGCGTGAAGCAGTGCGAGCACAGCGAACTTCTGTGTCGAAATGGGTAGAGGCGCTGGACAACGCGATTAATAAGGGCAAATCTGGGTAAACGTGGGCCTTCCACCGTCACCATCACGGTGTTGGACGTGCCTATACGGCGAATTGTCAGGAGTTTCGCTTGTTCTACTTCCACAATACTCTGCAGCTTTCCGTCGCAGACCGATGTGGGTATACCATGTATGACGCCGCGTGCGTTCATAGGATCAGTGGCCACGTAGGTGTTTGTCTCGTAAGCTACATCGTTGATAGTGATGCTCTTTAGTTCCACGAGCTTGTCGGCAGCAGATCGACGATAGGTGTCAACGGCCAGCAGGTTTTGTGTGGTGCGGATATTGAAGTACGTGTCGCTGCGTTTCACTGTGTTGAGTCCTGCCGCCGAGCGGATAGCGTTGCCCAGGCTACCGACGTCGATTGCGGCAAGGTTCAGGCATGCCGTGAATTTAACCATCACAGTGGTGGCTTGTTGCTGGCGCGGCGTTGTCCCTACGGTGCGCCAGTGGCCGAGTGTCGCAGCGGACGCCGCTGCTTGCTCGATTTCCATGCTTCAGAAGCCCGCGAACGCGCGTGGCGTCGGTGGTGTCGAGGTGGCGTCCAGCGAAGGACTAGGCTTAGTGGCCGGCGGCCGGCTAAGCCGGCCAAGTTCTTCCATTAATTGCGCAGAAACGATGAAAAGTTCGTCTCACCAGAAGGTGGGTACCTTGAAACGTCTTCCTAGCACAAGTTTTGAGTCCTATCGAAGAAGTTTCCGTTGATAGGGTGAAAACTTCGAGGACCAGATGGGGATCCGTACTGACTCAGCGACCGCGTCTCGCGTCTCTCACGGTCCATGAAGGAACGGCCGGTGGGGACCCAGCACCTCCACCACTTGCGAGACAGCTGTTAGCCTCAACGGTTTATTGCGCCGGTCGCGCGCTGAAGCCGATGACGCTGGCCATGATGAATATACACAGATGAAGAAGATAAAAGGGTAATATAATGCTCACAATATATATATATATATATATATATATATGTGTGTGTGTGTGTGTGTGTGTGTGTGTGTGTGTGTGTGTGTGTGTGTGTGTGTGTGTATGAACGGCACGTTACATTGCCATTGGTGGCTGATAAGAGCAACGAGCTTGTCAGCGATAATTTGATGCCATCACTCTCAGGCTTTTTTCTTTGCTGAGACAGCAAGCCGCAGCAGGCAAAACATGGATCACATGCTCATAGAGGGACGCTCAGGCTACTGTCGCATTTAATTCACTCGTAAGTATAACCAGCGGTGGGAGAGTGGTTCGTGTTGTATCAGTAGCAGTAGTGCCTTATACGACAGTGGCACGTAACCATGTGGGATTCGTCAAAAAGCGAATAGCACAATTATAAACTTAAGTATATTTAAACGTAAAAGTAATCGTATGGAATCGTCCAAAGCGTACGAACGTAATGTATGAATTTGCCCTTTAATTGAAATGGTTGCAATGTTTACGAGGGTTTCGCAGAAGTCCTGCTTACACATTGTGGCGTATTTCATAGTGGTGTATAATAAATTAGTATGTTCCCGCTTTAGATTGTAATGGTTGTGGTCGCGCATGAAATAGATGGCAGCTGGCCCATACCGTCGTCCAACTCATCCACGCTGAGGACGTTGTTGAAGGGAGAGACTTGTTCTCATCGAGAACGAGGAATATTGGATTTATTTACAGTATCTATATGAGAACGTTACAGTTAATCAGTCTAGCATTACTGAAAGAGGAATGCACCCCCAGCAGCCGCGCCACGGCTGCTTATAAACACTCTGTCCTCCCTAGATCCCTAGCGAGAGAAAATGGCCGATCAACCGTCGACCGATTCGGAGCGTCCAAAGTCATCGTAACCGACCCGGCTTTGAGGGGGAGGGTTTACACACTCACTTTCGCACAGTTTTCACTGACCACACTGAGGTGAGAGGGTTCCCGCAGATACGGGTCCTCCTGCCCCAAGCAGGCTCCTCTTGGTCCCAGAGTTGACCCCGCAGACAGTGGCCGCTGCGTCTGTCCATTGACTGACGACTTCTAAGACCTGTGAGGCGATGCCGCAAAACACCTTCTTCCAGGAGTTCCACCGCTTCAAACAAACCGTGACGGTGATGGCGAATCCATTAACAATACTTGGTCCGCCGACCGCACCCGGACATGATGGCGCCGATGGGCTGGGGACTGTCGTAGTGTCGTCCTTTCAAAGTCAGTCGCCGCAGTAGACATGGTGGCGCCGTTCGGTTGGGGACAGTCGTTTCCCCGAAGTCGTCAGCTTCCGGAGGTCGAACGTAACAAGATGTACTATTAGGCGCTGCTTACAGAATTGTGTTGTGTTCTATACGCGGATCTACAGAGTGGTAAACCTAATTCGTTGGTTTATTGAAATGCCGTCAATTTCAAGAATTAAAAGAAATTGTAGCCTAAACGAAAGATTTCACTATTTCCGCGATTCAGTACGTTTTACTTTTTTTTTTCTTTTAAATGCAGCGAGCCCCATCAAAAGTGGTGCAGTCGTTGCCGAGAAGAACGTGCCCCTGTGCTTAGATGCAGCCTTGGAAGCAGTCGTGTGAAGCGCGTTCGTCCCTTGTTTTCTCTCAACCGCAGGGTCTGCTCCATGGTGGTCCCCGCCAGGGCCAGTGTCGCCGCTGCTCTGCTCTTCGCCGTTCACCCGGTGCACACCGAAGCGGTAAGTGCGCGCGCGAGGCATCCGTGAGACCCGCGAGCTGCCGGAGTGAGTACCGTGGAGACGCGTGAGCCCCGTCTACGTAACAGGGCTGTCGTGTCCAGTTTCCATCTCGGCCTCTGTCGCTTGCCGTGCACCACGGCTTCGTCACATTCGAGCACGCGGTGGCGTGGTGCACTTGGCTGCTCCCTACTTGCCGCCATCACTGCCGTGTTTGGCCTAGACGTGCAGCCGCGTGCTGGTGTCGGAAGCAGTTAAGAGAATAGACATATACCAATTTATAAATGTAAGTAGGCAAGAAGAAAGGCTGGAGAATCGGGGAATGTCACCCGCATTCGACGTTTTGTCTTTTTCGTCGTTTGCACGATACTGAAGCTTGCAAACGGCGTTTTCCGTCTGCTCTTTTTGTTGTATCACATAAAAAAATGCAGACTCATGCGCACATCCCTCCAAGTCACGACTACCTTGCCTAGTGTTTTCGTTGTGAGGTCTGCACTGACGTTTACGAAGCCCAATCAAACAAATCAGTGACAGCTGCGGCGCAGCTGCGCTTGCTTCGGAGCTTGCACATCACGTGCGGAAGTTTTTGCTTTGTCAGGCCGTTGGTGATCTAATCGTCGAATGGTGTTCGGCGTGGTCGCGCATTCGTGCGGATTTGGTCGTGTTTTCGAATTCACATTCATATCCTATCTTCAGGAAAGTTCCAGGATTTATTTTTGTTACTTTTTTTTCTGAAAGTAAAACTCGAGAAATGGATGTTGTTGAGTCGCTTTGTATGTGCTCGGAGTAGGCATAGTCTTGCAAGGGGCTTCCATGGTAACTCATTAGGAGGCACACCTCTATCTCATCATCATCATCAGCAGCAGCAGCGCCGCCGCCGCCGGCGCCTGTTTTATGTCCTTTGCAGGACGAAGGTCTCTTCATACGATCTCCAATTACTTCTATCCTGCGACAACCGATTCGAACTAGCGCACGCGAATTTCCTGATTTCATCGCTCCAACTATTCTTCTGCCGTCCACGACTGCGCTTCCCTTCTCTTAGCACCCATTCTGTAACGATAATGGTCAAACGGTTATCTAAGAGGCGCATTACATGAACTGCCCAGCTCCATTTTTCTCTCTTGATGTCAATTAGAATATCGTCTGTACCCGTTTGCTCTTTGATCCAGACCGCTCTCTTTCTGCCTCTTAACGCTATGCCTAGCAATGTTCGTTCCACCGCTCCTTGCGCGGTCTTTAACTTATTCTCAAGCTTCTTTGTCAGTCTCCAAGTCTCCGCTCCATATGTCAGGCCTGGTAAAATGCACTGATTGTACATCTTCCATTTCAATGATAATGGTAAGCTTCCAGCCAGGAATTGACAATGTCTCCCGTATGCGATCCAACCTATTGTTATTCTTCTATGAATTTCCTTCTCATGATCAGGGTTCCCTGTAATTAATTGACCTAGTTAAAGTACTCCTTCACAGAATTTAGAGGCTCACTGGCGATCTTGAACTCTTATTCCTTTGCCCGGCTATTCATCATTATCTCTCTTTTCTGCACATTAATCTTCAACCCCACTCTTACACTCTCTCTCAGTTAAGGTCCTCAATCATTTCTTGTAACTCGTCTGCATTGTGGCTGAATAGAACAATGTCATCGGCAAGCCGAAGGTTGGAAATATTCGCCGTCGATCCTTACTCATAATCCTTCCCAGTTTAATAGCTTGAATACTTCTTCCAAGCAGTCAGTGAATAGCATTGGAAAGATTGTGTCTCCCTACCTGACCCCTTTCTTTATAGGTATCTTCTTGCTCTTCTTGTGTAGAACTAACATAGCTGTAGAACCTCTGTAGATATTTTCCAAAGTATTTACGTAAGCGTTCTGTACACCTTGAGACATAATGCATCTATGACTGCTAGTTTCTCTACTGAATCAAATGCCTTTTCATAATCTATGAAAACCATATACAGAAGCTTATTGATGTAGTTGTTCTGCGGAAACCCGTAAGGTGGAGAGAAGTAGTGAATAAAGGGAAAAATCAGACATCCACCCGTTCGTAGCAATTTGCTACAAAAGAAACCCATGCGGGTTCCACGCAAGAAAAGCCTCATAATTTAAGAAAAATTCGCCCTGGTCCAGGACTCGAACCCAGGACCACCGCCTTTCTTGTAGCAAATTGCTCCGAACAGGTGGATGTCTGATTTTTCCCTTTATTCATTACTTCTCTCCACCTTTCGGGTTTCCGCAGAACTACTACGTCAAACACATGCGTTTGCTTCGTGTAGTCGACAAATTTGACTTCGCCCTGCCATCTGCTAGCCGCCTGGTTAGCTCAGATGGTAGAGTGGCTGCCCCGGAAAGGCGGTGGTCCCAGGTTCGAGTCCCGGACCAGGACGAATTTTTCTTCATCTATGAGGCTTTTCTTTCGAGGAATCCGTATGGGTTTCCCTTGTAGCTAATCGCTACGAACGGGTGGATGTCTGATTTTTCCCTTTATTCAGAGAAGCTTATTGTACTCTACGGATTTCTCGATAGCCTGATTAATGACATGGATGTGATCCATTGTAGAGTATCCTTTCCTGAAGCCATCCTGTTCCCTTGGTTGACTAAAGTCCATTGTTGCCCTTATTCTATTGGATATCATTTTGGTAAATATTTTATATAATACTGGGAATAAGCTAATTGGCCTATAATTTTTCAATTCTTTAACGTCTCCTTTTTTGTGGATTAGTATAATGTTTGCATCCTTGTAGTTTTCTGGGACCGTTGCAGTCGATAGAGACTTCGTATAAAAAGCCGCCAGTTTTCCAACAATTATGTCTCCTCTGTCTTTGATTAAATCGACTGTTATTCCATCTTTTCCTGCCGCTCTTCCTCGTTTCATGTCTTGCAAGGGCCTTCTGACCTCATCGCTAGTTGTAGGAGGAGTTTCTGTATCCTGTTCATTACTAAGGGAGGCATCCTGACTCCTCTGGGTACTATACAGGTCAGTATAGAATTGTTCCGCTTCATTTACCATATCTTCGAGATTGCTGATGATATTACCCTGCTTATCTTTCAGTGCATGCATCTTGGTTTGTCCTATGCCAAGTTTATTTCTCACTGCTTTCAGGCAGCGACCATTTTCTACGGCTTCTTCAGTCTTTCTCACGTTATAGTTTCGAATATCCCTTATTTTCGCCTTGTTGATCAGTTTTGACAGTTCCGCGAATTCTATGCTATCTCTTGAGTTGGACACTTTCATTTTTTGTTGTTTCTGCTTTCTGCTAGAGAGAGGGTGGTTTCGCCTCGTACCGACGCTCGAGTTCGACGGTGCCCTGTACGCAGAATCCCGGCACTCGACACAGTGCGCAATGCTGTCGTACCCATGTGTTTCCCATTATCCACGTCTGCGCATACCCGTTTGCCCCGTACCGTTGTGCCTTTCATTAGGCTTTTCGTACTTTGTACTTTCAATTGTCCCTCTGCATGTTATCTTCGGGAGTGTCTGCTTTTCTTCAGAGACGCCGACAGCCGTATGTGCAAAACTGCAACGCGGAAGTCGGAAATTTGTAAAAGCGTTTTTTCAAATTTAGTCTGGGTACTTCTTGTTTGTATGTTTGCTTGCACCTCGCCTTTTAGGAAATACATCTTCCATTGTTGGTCGGCGCTTCCCGTCTCTGTAGTGTCGTGTGCGCTGCACGATGCATCACGGAGGAGCCGCCGCTGGCGGGCGGAGACGCAGGCGAACCGGCACGCAAGTGACGCTGGATATGGAGATGTATATCTGGTTGCATGGTGCGCTCGAGCGCCTCCATGCTGAGGCGGCAGGGTTTATGTTCCAGCTTTAGATTCGACGACGTCGCTTGCGGCGGTGATGCGCTCACACCGCCCAGCTACGTGCCGACGGCGCCAGCAAACGTATTTTGCTATCGCTTCGAAGCCGTCGCGGATGGCGCTTCAAAACGGCCACAAATGCATACATTTGAGGTAGCTTAACCTTCTCCTCATCTTAATTTCAAGCATCAAAAGGAGAAAGACTGGCTAGTATCTGCGGTGTCTAGGCCGAGATGCCCGAGTGCGGGCTTGTCTCGCTGTGCGTCAGCAAGCGGGCGCTGCTTTCGAGTTGAACTATTCTCGTATCGCGGCTCCCGTTAGAGCTAGAGGTTTGACACTGGTGGTCGCTTGTCATGAAAGGTTTAGACCTCAGGTTATGCTACTTAGCATTCATTTCCCTCTAAAACAAGTTATTGTAGCCGATGCTCGGGCGGCGGGGACGCAAGGTACGCAAGCAAGGGAGAAACGTTCTTCCCCTTTTGATTGCCGCAAGATGGCGCGACACGTGCAGTGCGTGTCACCGTCCTGAAGGAGGAGATTGGCTGCTTCCTCCTTTCTTGCTCCCTTTATTTTTTAAGAGCGTATAACCTGTAAATAAGTGCATTGTACACCATTGCAATTTGTGTCGACCGCACGGCGTGTCAGCCGCCTTTTAGCGGCGAGGCACGGTGGGATTGGCAACTTTATGTGCGATCGTGCAAAGTGGATTCTAGTGGGAATGCATTCTGCCTGACTGTTTGCCTTAGTTGTGCACCTCACCGCTACAGGGCCACTGACATGCGGTGCGGTCGACGCTCGCGCGACATCGTTAAAAAACTGCAAGGGTGTGCACATCATGTTCCGTGTTTGGTTTACCGTTCTCCAAATCCTAAACTTAGAAAGCTTCGTTTACACGGACATACATCATAGATCTTTAGTGCCTAATTTTGTTACGAGGTCAGTCCCGCAAATTTACTGGCAGAAGTTGTATAAATTACTGTAAGCTTGGGCATTGTTGGTTTCCCGCTTTGGCCTTTTAGCGCACAGAAGACACAGGGACAGTGTGACGGACGTCGACAAGCGCTCGTGCTCTAAAAGGACAAAATTGTACAAAGTCTGCTGTGTGTAGCCTTTTAAGTTCGTATGTATTGCTAGTGCAATCCAAACATTTCCTTGCAGGTTGTTTCGTCATGAAAGAACGACGTCATATTAGCGACGTAGACTTTCGTGTAATCTGCCTTTAGCATCAAATACCAGCTCTGAATATTTTTGCTCATTGTTCACACACGTGTCATAGAAATGTACAAGTTCAAAGCCCGTGATGCTCCGTGCACGCAGCATACTGTATTCGGGATAGACAGCTCTCGCACATGCCGGAAACATTCTTCTGGAATTGATTCCTATCTTTCTTTCTTTTTCTCATTCATTACACGGAGTATGTGTAACCTTGCTACTCGCAAAGTCAAATTCGGAGCAGAGCGCGTTTTGCCCCTTTAAGCAGTGTTTTCACTGGGGCCGTTTCACAGTGGTGAGAGCGCATCACGGGACGGCAGTGCCTCGCCTTTCGTTGCCCAATGGCGTGGCATAGACGTCGCCCAGGGACGTTTTGCTACGCGGGCAGCAAACATCGTTCCCTGGCTGGGTAGACATACAGCGGGAATCTCGCCGACCACTCTAGCAACCTAGGGCACCGCGCTCACAGGCTACATCGAAATCGCCGCTGCCTTCGCGTGTACTTGGCCTTTGCTATGCCAGTTGAAAATGACAACAGAGGTTGCCTTCAGTACTACAGAAATTTCTGTTGTACAACAGTATTTTTCTGTAGTAACTACAGATTCCTGATGGAGCGACAGACTTCTCTGATGTCCAACAGGCATTTCTTGTTGTGACTACAGAAGTACACTCGGTCGTATGTCTCTTGTTACAAGAGAAAGCTGAAGCTCTACAACAGATTTTTGTAGTACTACAGAAAAATTTGTCATCACAACAGGCACCCTGTTGTCCCAACAGAAATGTTCCTGAAGTAACCCGACAAACTTCTGTACTGCTACAGAGAGCTGTTGAAATACTACAGAAACCTATTGTGGCAACAGGCCCCCAATTGTCACAACAGAAGTGTTCCTGAAGTAATGCGACCAACTTCTGTTGTACTACAGAAAAATGTTGTTGTACGACAGAAACCTATCATTGCGACAGGCCCCCAGTTTTCATAACAGAAGTTTTCCCGTAGTAATGCGACAAACTTCTGTTGTACTACAGAGAGCTGTTGTTGTACAACAGAAACCTATCGTTGCAACATGTACCCAATGATGACAACAGAAGTGCACTGAAATTATGCGATGCGACAAGCTTCTGTAGTGCGCAGTCGAAAAAGACAACAGGAATTCCTGTCGCAACTACAGAAATTTCTGTGGTACGACAGAAGTTCCTGACGTTTCTGTAATTTACAGACATTTCTGACGTTACGACAGAAATTCTGATGTCGCAACGGGAGCATTCTGTCGCGAAGACCAAGAGTTCCGAAGTCCCAACAGAAACGTTCTGTCGCGACAACAAGAGTTCTGAAGTCGGAACAACAGCTTTCTATCGTGACAGCGACTCTGACGTTACGACAGCAATTCTGACGTCGCAACACAAGCATTCGGTCGCGACGGCCAAGAGTTCTGAAGTCGCAACAGAAGCGCTTTCCATCGCGACCCTTTAAAATTGTATGTCTCGCATCGGTGGTGTACACTGTAATTTTCTCTTGCGCGGTATTCAATCGCGCTTCTCTGAAGCCGGCAATGCTGATAGCACCGACACCGCTCTTAAAGTGGACATGGCCAATTGTTATAATTGCGCCGTGGCGACGCGGCACCAGCAACGCCCTACCGGCCTCCTCAACAATCGGCCGCTGATCAAAATCATACCATCTGCGGGAATGGCTGCGTATCCGTTTTGTTTTATTTGGTAAGATGTGGCACACAGACCTGTGGACTTGCATGTGCGGTTACACGGACACATTAGTTAATTTCCCAGAAATATTTCACGAGCTTATGCGAAGTGGAAAAGAAGTTTTAGGTTGTTCCACAGAGTTGCGTGAAAAGCTGTCCCGCTCGGGTCTCACTAATCTGGTACAGCGCTGCCGTGAGAAGCCAGTATGCTGTCAGAATGAAGACTCATCCACGAGTGTTTATGTAGCTATTTTGCATTGAACACATGAATTATATGCGTGCTCAAAAGTGTAAAGAGCGAGAGACAACTGTCAAAATTAGCAGTAACAACGCTAACAGTGTCCCGGGTCACCGTTGTCTATTTCTGATATTCTTATTCGATATGGATATCGTACAGCAAAATCGATGTTCTCGCACTCCACGATGTACCTGTCGATGGTAACAACACTTTTGCTCTTCTAGAGATGCAGCAGTTGACGCGGTGGAGTGAAAGCGCATCTTGGCTTTTAAAATACAAATGTAAACAGCAACGCAGAGAGCAATTTTTACTGTTGACATAGCCAAACTGTACTCTGACAAACGTGTGCGGCGTGGTGCAGTGGTAAGACGCTGGGCTCGGCATCCTCAGGTCGGAAGTTCGAATCCCGGGCGGGAAGGGTTTGTTCTTTTTTACATTTTTTTGTACTAATAATTTTACATATCCTTAAAGAGGTCTCTGTCAATTTTTAATTAAATAATGATCAGGAACTACAGAACTTTCGACTACAGGACGTCACACTACAGATAACAGAACGTCAGACAACAGAACTACAGACGACAGAACTACAGACAACAGAATGACAGAAACAACGTCCCAAAATGCGCACACTGAAAATTTCCTGTTTCGTTTTTCAAGTGGGATGGTCCCGAGAATATTAGGGACCATACGTTCGCTTCGCCGTGATTGTGTTTACGTGGCACCTGCTGACATGTCGAAGCTCAGTGATGAAGCGACCATTGTATTCCATCTCAACTACCACAACATACCCGTTGAGAGTATAGCCAGCTAAACCCGTCTGCTGACACTGACATCCCTCAATGCCCGCACAGTCGGTGTGAGCGCAGGAGCAGCGCGAAGCAGCGTGACTGTAATGTAGTAGAACACTGGCACGTGTGCCGTTGACGGATAAATGAATGATAACGCCACGAGGTGGATCTGTCTGCAGCAGGCGCACAGTGGAGGAACTAGCAAGCTTACCAGCAAGTGTGCGACCGGTATGGTAAGCGACAGGGCAACAAAGGACGACAAGCGAAATGTCAGAGAGGCTGGGATTGGGTGGCTGCAATGGAAAAGAAACCTCCTTCCTATGAGTGACTACCTAAGCGGGAAAACGAAATCAGGAAAGTAACAATCTATGATGTCTCAAAGAAAAGCTCATTGCTTTTCGAAGCAAAATCAGGATGCCTTGTAACACGCATTTGTAAAGCGAGGTACAACTAGGAAGAAGAAGCATGTGCTTTCTGCGGTAAAGCTATGGAAACGATTGAGCATGTTTTATTAGAATGTGAAGATATTTGCCCAGCGGTCAATTTAGGCAGCTCTGGCCTCCTTGAAGCGCTTGGGTTCAGCGAGAGCATGGGGGAAGTAAACATGTCGGCAGTAGAGCTAGTGAAAAGCGATTGGAAGTTTGGTGAAAGTAGGCAAACGACAAGGCGACGAAGGCTTGCAAAATAAAGTTCCCAATAGGTATTCAGAAAGTTTGGTGATGGGAATTCTTCGTGGGGTTTTTCTTTTTTTTAAACATAGATAGCACTTTAGGCAATATAATAAAGAGTGCTTGATGGGGCAAGCAACCGCCCAAAGGGGGCGCTTGTAGCATCCATCCGACCAGCATTAAGCAAAAGTGTTAAGTGAGCTTATGACAGCGTAGACCGGGTGTATGTATGAAATATCCTCAAGCATGGGGGCATACACGACAATTTCTTGCAGCTGTTCAGGGAGATATGTAGGGACAACCAAGTACAAATCATACGGCAAGGCCGCAAACCGATCAAGTTGTGTAACTTCTCTGAGGACTGAAGCAACGGTGTCCTATATCTGCATTGTTGTTTGCGCTTTACGTTACTGAATTAGGTATTGATCTATCTTACAGCCCTGATTGGCAAAAAGTGCAATGAAAGGTCCCTGTGTAAGCAGTCGACAAAGTGGTACTGGCACGCAGTGCAATGGATTTACGGAGACTTGCGAATATAAGTGGCAATAGCAGGCCTTAATTTTAGCATAGAGAAATTGACAATCGTGACCCGTAATCACGAGACGGGCAATGACGTGGTGTCAGTTCAACAGGTAGTCATACCCATAGTCATGGTAACTTCCATGGAAGCGTCACTCCAGCTTCTGTCTCTCGCCAGTCGCCGGAAACATTCTCGTATATGCCTTTTCCACAAAATTTACTATCACAACGCATATCTGCCTTCATTGTCGATTGCGCCTGCTCGACTTGTTTCTGCGCGTCTTGGTCATCCTCAGAAGGTCAGCCTTATCCAGAAGTATTACGGTTGCACACTCACTCTCGTTTTTTCCCATGACTGCGTAAGATTGGAACCGGCTACCAGGATCTGTAAAGAGCATCAGTGACCCCTGTTCATTTTAAGAAGGTGCTCGTAACTCTTTATTATCGATCTATTTTTCACATGAAGCAATATATCTTGTTTGTTAGTCTTTGTTGGTTCTCTATTTTTTTTTTTTTTGGCGGGTACAACTCTATTTTAATGCTTGTGTATTTTTCAGCATTTTGTGTGTGTGTGTGTGTGTGTACTCGTATTTACCGTGATAATGATTTGTATATTGTCATGTCACTTTTTTTTTCTTCATTTATAATACGCCTATCAACTTTATCCTGCATCTTAATGTTGCCTCTCCCTCTATAATTTACGGGTGTACCTCAAACCTAAAATAAATAAATAAGTAAATTTTATTTTTATTTGTTTACAGAATACCTGCATCGCCATAAAGGCATTACGTAGGCAGGAAGAAACAATAACTGGTAAAAAACAAAATAATATTTTCGCCAATACACTCACAGAGCACCTGTGTTTATACATAAACCAAAGAAATACGTACTGAAGCGTCCACCCAGGTAATCGAGCAATGAAAGGGAAGCGGAGTGTAGCAGTACTGAAACATGGAGCACTTTGGTCTGTTTGAGCTAGTGCGAGCAACTTGGAAACGTGTTATGGTGCAAGCGCTAACATTCCCAAATGCAGTTCTTTGCTATAAGTTAGAAGTCTTGTCGGAGTTGGAGATTAAGAAAAAAAAAACGGTAGGCCGGTGGCTTTGAGAGCCCACGGTAAAACTACAAATGAGGCAGTGCAAGGTGGCTTGGGCTTCGTTTGAAGCCAGGGAAGCGCGGAAGATCATTTTTTTAAGGAAGACAAAGGAACATGAATGAAAAGTTAGAAGCGTGGACAATGAATGGAGGAAGAGGTCAAGAAAGCTGCTACCAAGTATAGGGTAATTGAAAGTGTAAATAGACAAGCAGGATTAATAAAAAAGCAAGTGAGAGCAATAGAGACGGCAAATTGAATGCAAAGGCTGGAAACAAACAATCAAGAAAAAAAAACGATATGGAGATTTACAAAAGCAACCCACCGCGGTGACTTAGCGGCTATGGTGTTGCGCTGCTAAGCACGAGGTCGCGGGATCAAATCCCGGCCACGGCGGCCGCATATCGATGGGGACAAAATGCAAAAACGCCCGCTTACTTAGATTTAGCTGCACGTTAACAGGACCCTTCGAGATCAAAATTATTCCAAAGCGCCCCACTACGGTGTGCCTCATAATGAAATCGTTTATTTGGCATGCAACAATTAAATCAATGAATCAATCAAACAATCAATCAATCAATTCAACTTTATTTATCCAGAACATCTGGATGGTGTTCAGGGCTAAAAGCCGCTCTAGGCAGCTTGACTGGGTGCCTGACAACCGTTACATTGGCAGCATGCGAAGTTCCTTCTGCAATTTTACAAACGCAGAAAATGAAGCAAACATGTCGCAATTACAGTGGATGTTGGTACTTATGAAGATAACAGATTTACAATACTATGCACACCAAATGTTAACATGTATCAATAAATTGATCATTTTAATATGCGTATTTTAAATTCACACAAAGTTTTTGTAGTTGAAAACGAGCAAACAAAATTAACTATGAAGAATACAAGAATAGAAATCCAAGAGACATATCGCCAAATAGTTTATGAGAGAGACTAATACCCACTAAGGCAAACAACGCAAGAGCAGTATGTAAAATAAAGCATAAATGTGTCATTCCAATCATCGCAACGTGAAAACTATTGTTCACGACATGGATGCGAACTGTTGGCACAATTGTCGGTGTCTAGCAGTCGTTGTTTCTGGAAATTTATTCAAAATGGTTGGTAAGTTGAAATGAAGTGCTCGTAAGTTATAGTTAGTTCGGAAACGACGTACGAGCCGTGAGGTGGTTTGTCGCGTACGCGTATTAGTGTTATTAGCTTGTGGGCATGCTATCGTCGCAAGGAATTCTTTATAAGTGTCTGAAAAGTAAAAAGATTGTAAAATCCGAAATTTGTACAAGTGCTGAATTTGGATGATATTGTAATCTTGAAAGACCGTTTTAGTTGAAGCCAGGTAAGGAATTTTTGCTACCATGTCGAAGAATCTTGTTTGCAAAAGCAAAACTTTATTTAGGTTCATCTTAGTTGTAGTAGTCCAAACCAAGACGCATTAATTAAAGTGTGACGCAAATAGAGCGTTGATTTACTTCAATTCGATTTACAAAAAAAGACGAGAAAGAAATCACGGGGGAAACTGTTTGATAACGCGAATGCCTTGCTACTTGAGGCCAGACCTGCACGCCTTAGTACAGAAAGCATAGCGGAGCAAATTTGCGCCACAGGATGCAATGGAATGCCAAAATGTGGAACCAGCGAGTGTCCACCTTCCGGAATCCTCTGGATTCAAAGAAGATGGAATGATTAACTGGTTTGTAGTCGAGACAAGGCAGTGGCAATTAGAGTATGGAGGTGGAACAAAATCAGGGAAGAAAGGTGTGGGACCGGAGTCAGTGTAAGTGTAGGTAAAGGTAGAGTGTAGTGATCCATAGTTATAATGGATAGTGACCGTGATAATTATGCGTAGGGCAGATAAACAGTGGACCATTAGAGTTAGAGAAGGAGAGTTAAGGAGAGGGAAGCGGCAGTCGAGGACAGCAGAAAATAAGGTGGGGTGATGAAATGAGGAAATTTGAAGACGCCAGTTAGAATCGCCTAACGCAAAACAGGGATAATTGGAGAGCGGAGGCCGTCTCGCAGTGGCTGCCGAGGGTAGCGTCTTTAACTACGAAATATAAGATCCAGGTCAGAGGGCTAGATGGGGATCGACGTAGTAGAGCCGGGTTAAAACAAGCAGGCTAGGGGACTCCGCCCCGTTTCCAGGGCGAACGTCACGTGTTTCGGCTTGCCTCGTTCGTTACGTAGCAGGATTTCAGTGAAAGCTTGACCGGGAAGCGTCGTGCTTCGAGCGCGCATGCACTCGCTTAGTTCTCAATAACTAAGCCGCGTGGCACGGTGTTGCATGACGTGCAACTCGCGCCTCGCACGTGGAGTGAAATAAAGAAGACGCGGTATCATTAAAGTGTTTGCCTAAAACGTTTTTATGTACTCGCGATTAGAGTGCTTCGATAATCGGAAAATTCAAAATTAAACAACAGCAACAACAGAGTTTGTACACGTGTACGCGAAACTTGGCAATTTTCAAGCAAAAGTGACTGCATTAATAAGGAAACACACTCATTTGACAAATACGTAAAATTATAGCACGGTAACTTACTTAACGCGCACAAACGCATATAATGAATCAAAAAAATAATGAGCACTATTTCATTGAATTTCATAAAAATGGTCCAACGAGATCGAAGGACGCGTAGCAATACCTAACGCTAATTCGGTTGTTTCAGTTGCGCCAACCTGCTTCTTCAAGCATTGTAAGCTTGAACCTTGTTAAGCCCGGTCAAACACGATCGCGATATGCTCGGCTCGTAACGCGCACCACCGTTACGAGGCGTATGTGCAAAGAGGCGTTCCAATTGTTCATTCCGAATTTGTAGTCGCTGTCGTCAAAATCTCGACGCTAAAGTACCGTTTCACAATTTTGTAAGCCTGAAATCCAGGCAGGGGCTTACGGGGACGTTGAGGGGAGGGTGTTTTTACCAAGATTTTAAAGCACAGAAACAGTTGATTGTCTCACAGAAGCGCCATCACTTGCACTTTATAATATTTATCTTCTTGTTCACTTTTACAGCGCCTTCCTTGGTTCCAAGGCTTGTGACAAAAAGGAATAACTTACAATGGCGGGTCGAGCAGTGATCGCAAGTTCATTTTCCGTGGGCGCGTGCTTCAAAGCGCGTGACCCAGTGCAGCGCCAGGCTGGGCTGTTTATTGATCGCCGTTATTCGCGCCTTCTTTTGCTGTCTTGTGGCCGCGTCGAGGAGAAGCCTCTGTCGATGCGGCCAAGACACTGCTGCGCGCCCATGGGGGGTTGCGCGTTGTTAATCCCCCAGCCTTAGTAAGCGACGACCATTATGGCGAGAGCATTTTTTACCAGAAGGCAGTGTCCCGCCGCCGCTGCCTTGCGCAGCTTCTGCGAGCCTTTTGCAATGACTTCGCAAAGTAACTGTCTCCTCTTTTAACAACTTGCTGCGCTAGCTGCGTAATGTCGCTTCCAGCCGACGTTGGAGTTGTCATTTATTTCGCAGAGTTGCCAGGGCCTGGGCATACAAATACGCATACATTTACCATTGTGCAGCCTGCTTTGTCGACACCTTCGTGCATCTCTATGCTCATCATTTTCACTCGAAGCAAGTCGCATTTTACTCTTATGCTCGCGTTTTCTCATCTTCGGTTCCTTTCACACTAATTTAGACTATCGTACTATCGAGAACGATTTCTTAATATGTCTGCTTTTGTTTTACGAAGCTGCATGCGGGGTGAGCAAAGGTGCGCAGAATGCTTCCTCTGACGTTTCACCGGTACGGAACAGAATGGGCACAATTCTTGTCCTCGAGTTTGATTGTTCCAACGTTGCGAGCAGCCAGCGTGGCGCTGCCCGCTGCTGGGTGACGTCGCCGGCTCGACCGCTCGCTCCCGCGCGCTCTCATAGCTGCAATTCGTCGTGCCACAGTTCCGCGGGTAATCGCATTTTTTCACCTTCACAAGCTGATATGGCTTGTACGCAGAATTGCCTTCAGTCTTCCCATCGCGATCAGCTCGCTGAAACTAAATGCCCGAAAGTTAATCAATTGACTTTCGTTAATGAGCGACTAATTCGCCCGCATCGCCTGTCTTCCCTCGGTCCCCACCACTGACAGCATGTCTCCGAAGGCCTTTTATTTCAAGGCGGCTATCTTTAAATGCAACGTCGTGGACAGCAATATAGCCGCAGCGTAAAGACTGGCAGATATCGAAAGCACTCAAAGGCGCTACGCACAACTGCTTACACTTACTTGTATTGAAGACATACGGGACTGTCAAGGGAATAATTAAGGAATGCTGACAGTTGGAGCAATGTGAGAGCTGGCGCACGTGGGGCACTTTGTTGGCATCTCGATGGGCGGTCACCCGATAGTTGCCGGGCGTCCGGCACTTGACCGACTGGGCATCTGTTCAACGCCGCTGGCCTTCTCACCTTATTTCGCACCACAGGGCTTGAGCTCAACGCCTTCTACAGCCAACTTATTTATCGCCAAATGTGGCCACCCTGTTAGCGTTATGGGTTTTTTACCCGACAAAGCAACTGGCGCTGTCCTGAAATTACCAGCGGTTTCACCTTTACAATGACGTCCGCCTTTTTGTCGGCCTCTGTTCATATTTTTTGGGTATTTTTGAAATACGTTTTGACCTTTTCAACCTACTTTGACCATGCTGCTCAAGAAGTCATTTTATTTTCCTGCCACCTTCTGCAAATTTCTTCCTTCTTGCTGTTTGTCAGCCTCCTGTAATTATTACCGATTCCGGCCTATTTTGACGACTGCGCGAATATTTTTGGCGAGTCCGCAATAATGCCGCGGCCATGGGATTTAAGCCGTCAACTTTACCGTGGTCATGACTGCCGCTTTTTCCGACTTGGAATGAAACTGTTCCGTCAATGAGCGGGATTGTCAAGCATATAAACTTGCAGTCTAAAAATTTTTTGTTATTTGTTGGCCAACAGTCCCGTGTCGTCAGTTCGAGACTCGTCTTTAATTGTGCCTTCAAGAGTAACATTACTCTGTTGCCAGGCCGCGAATTGTCTGTTTTTCAGCCTGTTAGTTCCTTGTGTTTTCCAAAGCTATACTGCGAAGGTGCATATTTTTTACTACACTTGTTTTCGTAAACTTGTTTTCTAATTCTGTTCGTTTAATATTGTCGTAGTATTTATCATTGTCGTATGTAATGAACACAGGGTGCAAGGGCACCCTTAAGTGAATTTTTTTCGTTTTTGTTCCTGAGCGCGACCGCGTCCTGGTGCAAATAATCCTATCTTGAACTCATTTCCTCAGAAGCAGAGATTATTAAAACGCTGACGGCATCAACAACAACAAGGGCCGGAGTCCTCAATCTTCTGATGTCTCTGTTTGCAAGCTTTCTTTTTTTTTTCATGGTGTGATCTTGTACCGTATAAACGTCCCCCTGATGCCTTTTATGTGCTAGTTGTTATCCTCGAGCACACATGATACACCGTCATGGCACAACTCCACGATGCCCTGGCGGCAGACGGCCGTGGCGTGGCACGCAGGTATGACCGCGATGATTCCGTGCGGCGTTATGTCCTCCGCATGCTAGTTCTGCCAGAGCTCGAAAAATCCCACCATCTAGCCTTCGGTCTCCTGGCATAGCCCTTTCATGGAGTTATTCTTCAACTCACGCGGTCTTTTCCCCGTTTATTTGCACAAAGTGTGTGTCTATCGCTGTGGTTACCAAGTACGCCCAACGGTAAGCTACCACTCGAGCCTTCCCGGCCACCTGAGCTACAGATCTCGCAGGCTTTCTTCTACGCGATGTCGTCGTTCAATACGGCTGTCCTCGAGTACTTACCGTGGACTGAGCTCACCGCTTTCTCCCCAGTAGCATCACTGACACTATACTTGCTCGTGCTAGACACAATACAGGCACGCAACGACATTGATCGAGTCCCAATCACATGCTAGTCGACATGCTCTCGGACTACATTTCTGGTGATCACCGGTGATAGGGAATGTCTTTGGTGACATTCGCGGGTAACTCCTCGCGCTACGACACCGCTTGTTACTCATCACTGTTTTTTTTTTTTTGTCCATAGGAACTTACCATGTTGCCTCTGAATGTACTTTCGTCTTTGGATACGACCGCTGAATACAGTCGCGGTGATGTTCCCCTGCCCAAACAGCAGCACCAAGAATGTTCGTCCAGGAGCCGTACGTGGATCGCCCGCTCGCCAATTGCCCTCGTTGCTGTCTATGCTCCGAGCTTCTGCGCACGTGACCCCTAGCCCCAACCAAGGCAGACACGACATCCCTGTGCTCCTATCGCTTAGCACTTATCCACCGCCCGCAACTGCACTCTAAAATATTGCAAAATATAGTTAGAAAACCTACTTTCACGCGTATAGACCGATGTGCTCTATACGACCCAGTACCTCGTCTGTTCTTTCTTTTTTTTTGTACGCTTTTTCACCAGTGTAACTGAATCCCGTACAACTTAATTAGCGAAATGTTTTACTTATGCGTCGTTCTTCCATGAGCTCTCGTCTGATTAATTATGACACTTTTGAGTATAGTGAAGCAAGTTAATATAGAGCACATACGCAGAGAACTTCTAGGGGACTGTGGTAACCTCCCACAAAATAAATTGTAAAATTTTATTGGAAATCCTAACGTTGGCGGCCCACCAGGCAACACACTAATTTTAGCACGCCGACTACAATGCTCTACCTAAAAGCTTACAAAGACCATCATCTTGCTCAAATTTGTTAAGTATCACTTGCAATAAACGCACAAAATTGCATTGCGCTGTGTCCCAGCTTTGTTGGGGTCTCGGTGCTGACGCCCGTTATTGCAAATGGGTCGCAAGCCCCAAGGGTAGCGTTGGCCTGGCGGCCTGGGGCACTGGAAGCATCCGAAGGTCCCGGCAAAGCATGAAAAGACTGGTAACAGAACAACTTGTTTATTCTAACATAGCAAAAGAGCGGCCGGTCAGGTCGACCGAAGTGGAGAGACGGGAGAGCACGTAACTCAACAGTACAAATCGGAGCCTCTCCCCTGGCGTCCGGGGGCAGCTGCTCTTATACTCTCGGCGTCGCGGGCCAGAAGGAAGGTCACGGGATGAGCCCACGCGACGGCGGAGCATGAGCCCACGACGGCGCGCACGGTCGAGCCGAGAGACATGGTGAGCCGAGTGTAGTGACGCATCGCCAACCCGCCGACGGACAGACCTGCTGGCTCCTCCCTTGGGGAGCTCCGCTCCCCGGCTGCCGCGCTTTGACAAGCGTGGGCACACACACACACACGCACATACGAAGACACGTGGCACTGAAACACGCCTGGACACGCTGGGCGGGGAGGCGTTGCGGCGGCGTCGAATGGGCCAAAATGTCTGCCGCTTTGAGCGAAGCCCCGGCGTCCGTTGCATCCGCGCCGGCATTACCGCGCGTTGTAGGCGAAACGTAACAGACCGCCCCGCCGGGGGAAGGAGATCCCGATGGTCAGGGGACTGCATCCGCTGTCCGGAGGGATGTCGCTCGATGATGCTCATAACCGAAGTCGGGCGTCCTTTGGCATTTCTTGAGCGCAGCGCACAGAGAAGGCCTCGTTCTCACGTTCACGTTCACACAGGACACTGCAAAGTGACTTCGGGAGAGTTGACATTTTTGTTCTCGTTTCCGGCAAGCGTTAGAACTACGCCGAAAGTCAACCGCTCAGTCAGCAAGCACGGCACAACCCTCACTAAGCCCTGCCAGGCTCTTTCCCCTTTTATACTGCTGCCTAGTTCCTTACAGTAGTTTAGCAGCACTCAGAACGCGTCCACAAATCGGAGAATTGCACTAGAAAACCCATCATCACTTTGAAACACTACACAAAAGCAATAGGTTAAAAATCCTGCCTCAGGAAGAAAAACATCAGTAACAAGCAATTTTGAGGCTGATTCCCACGTTAGGGGCTTCGACTTAAGCCATCGGCGTTACCGTTGAGACTCCCCTTTTTGTAACGCACCTCAAAGGAATATTGTTGCAAAGCGAGGCTCCAGCGCAGGAGGCGGCCATTTTTGGGAGAGATGGTCTGCAGCCATTGGAGAGGGCAGTGATCCGTCTCAATGATAAACCTCGAGCCAGCTAGGTAACATGACAATTTCTGAACGGCCCACACGATACACGCACACTCTTTCTCGGTGGCGCTGTACGCCTGCTCACGACTGGTCAGCTTACGACTAGCATACAGGACGGGGTGTTCTACTTCTCCATTTTCCCGTTGGCACAGTACAACGCCCATGCCTCGCTCACTAGCATCACACTGAACAACGAACCCTTTTGTGTGGTCGGGCGATCGTAGCACAGGCTGGCTTGTTAGGGCGCTCTTTAGGGCGCTAAAAGCTCTTTCCTTCGTCTCATCCCAGACGACTGTTTGCGGCTCTGTCTTTCTTAGAGCATCCGTCAAGGGAGCCGTGATATCAGAGTACCTGGGGATGTACCTCTGATAGTAGCCGGCGACACCTAAGAACGACCGAATATCGGTCTTCGTGCGCGGTTGCGGGAAGTCTCGCACAGCGGCCACCTTTATTTCAGAGGGGCGGCGACGACCCCGACCAATCACGTGTCCGAGGTAGACAACCTCGGCCTGTGCTAACTGGCACTTGGGAGCCTTGACTGTCAAGCCCGCATCGCGCAGGCGGGTTAGCACTGCCCGCAAGTGCGCCATATGTTCAGGCCAGGATGCGGAGAATATCGCTACGTCGTCTAGATACGGTAAAGCGAATTCTTGCTGTCCCCGCAACACTTTATCCATGAGGCTTGAAAAGGAGTATGGCGCGTTCTTCAAACCAAAACTCAAAACTTTAGGACGGAATGTCCCCATTGGTGAAATGAACGCCGCATACCTACTAGCCTCTTCTGTAAGTGGAACCTGCCAATAACCCCTGACAAGATCTAGGGTGGAAATAAACTGAGCGCTACTCACTCTCTCAAGGCGCTCCTCGATGTTAGGGATCGGATAAATTTGATCCTTAGTGATGGAATTAAGCCTGCGGTAGTCGACGCAAGGACGAGGTTCCTTGCCCGGTACCTCAACTAAAATCAAAGGGGAGGTATAATCACTCTCACCCGCTTCAATAACACCGAGCTGTAGCATTTTCTTTACCTCAGCCTCCATAATATCGCTCTGGCGGGGTGACACCCGGTACGCCTTGGATCGTACTGGCTCTGGGGAGGTAAGTTCTATGTCATGAGTAAGGACAGAAGTCCTACCAGGCCTCTCAGAGAACAGACCTTGAAACTCTTGTAAGAGCTGGTGTAGTTCGGTTTTCTGCTCAGGCGACAGCGATGCTTTACTTATTAAGTCACTAATGACTTGATCGGTGTCTTTCCTGTTCGTCACTGAGCCTAGTCCCGGAAGCTCGACCGGAAGCTCTTCGGGAACGTTTACCATCATGCACACCACTGCTTCCCGTTGCTTATAGGGTTTGAGCAGATTACAGTGGTAAACTTGCTGTGCTTTCCGCTTTCCTGGCAGACTCACCACGTAGTTAACGTCCGACAGTTTTTGAACAATCCGTGCTGGGCCCTCCCACTGCACGTCGAGTTTGTTCTTTAGCGATGTGCGCAATATCATGACCTCATCGCCCACCTCAAAACGACGGGCCCTGGCTGTCCGATCATAATAAACCTTGGCCCTCTGCTGGGCCTTTGCCATTGCTTCACCTGACAACTCCTGTGCCCTTCTTAAGCGTTCGAGGAGCTTAAGCACGTACTCTACCACGACTGGGTCGTCGCCCCTGCCTTCCCATGATTCTCGAAGCATGCGAAGCGGAGATCGCAGCGAGCGACCGTACACCAGTTCAGCTGGCGAAAACCCCGTAGCCGCATGCGGCGCGGTCCTTAATGCAAACATCACTCCAGGCAGACACAGCTCCCAGTCAGTTTGATGTTCAAAACACAATGCTCTCAACACGCGCTTCATGACGGAGTGGAGCTTCTCAACGGAATTCGACTGGGGGTGGTGCACTGAGCTGTGTAACAGCTTTACCCCGCACCTTTCGAGAAAGGCTGTCGTCAAAGCGCTAGTAAACACTGTACCCTGATCTGACTGGATTTCTGCAGGAAAACCAACTCGCGCAAATATGGACAGTAGTGCATTGACTATCTCAACTGAGCTGAGTTCTTTAAGTGGCACTGCTTCAGGGAACTTTGTCGCTGGGCAGATCACAGTCAAAATGTGTCGGTACCCCGTGGCTGTTACCGGCAGAGGTCCCACTGTATCAATAACGAGCCGTCTAAAAGGCTCCGTAATGATAGGTACCAACTTCAACGGCGCCCTCGATTTGTCCCCTGGCTTGCCCACCCGCTGACAGGTGTCGCATGTCTTCACAAAGTGGTCTGCGTCCCGAAAACACCCTGGCCAATAGTACTCTTGCAAGAGACGGTCCTTAGTTTTCTTAACTCCTAGGTGTCCGGACCACGAACCCCCATGCGACAAGCGCAACAGATCCTGACGATAGCATTGAGGCACGATCAGCTGATCGAACTCCACTCCCCTGCGGTCTAGATACTTCCGGTACAGGACCCCACCTCTTTCCACAAAGCGAGCATTTTTCTTGGCGATACCTTCCTTGACAATGCAGCGTATGTTTTCTAGGCTGCCATCCTTCTTTTGCTCGGCTATCAAAGCCGACCGGCTGACTTTTAGCAACCTGTCTAGTCCGTCTGACGTAGGCGCGATGAGCAAATCTGGAGACAGCTCTTCTAACCTTCCCGTGTCGGGATTTTCCTCTCCAGTATCTGGTGCCTTTAACGCTACAGGCTCAATTTTATTCAGTTCGGGCGTGCTCTGAATACCAGCTTGCTGCGCCTCTGACCCTTTCTCATCGTTCAACAACGTCGGCCCCGCAACTACCGCCTTTGCAGCGAGCTCCCGAACCTTCGATCTGGTTAAGGCCTGAACGCTAGCCTCACCAAACAAAAGCCCCTTCTCGCGCAGGAGGTGATCGGACCTGTTCGAAAATAGGTACGGGTACTGGGGGGGCAGCATAGATGACACTGCGGCCTCCGTCTCAAGTGCTCCGAAAGGTCCTTCAATAAGCACTTTTGCTACCGGCAGACACACGCTATGAGCTTCCACTGCTTGCTTGATCCATGCGCACTCGCCCGTGAACATATCGGGTTCTACGTAAGAGGGGTGAACTACATCCATTGTAGCTGCGGAATCGCGAAGCACTCGGCACTCTTTCCCGTTCACGAGGAGGTCTCGCATGTAAGGCTCGAGAAGCTTCATGTTCTCGTCAGTGCTGCATAAAGACAAAAACACGACTTTTGGTTTTGTTTCTGGACACTGCGCCGAAAAGTGACCCGGCTTCTGACACGTATAACACACGCGCACTTGCCTCATCTCGAACCGCTTTCTGCGTTCGGCTTCGGCTGCCGCCGTCTCCTTACGTTCGGTCGGACTGCTTTCACTCGCATCCGAACTACGTGTGTCCCCCTTTGCTCTCATGGGCGTGAACTTTGGCCTCTCAAACTTGGAGCCAAATTCACCCTTTTGACCGTCCTTAGCTCCGCGAGCCCGACGCGTCACAAACTCCTCGGCTAACTCAGCGGCTCTAGCCACCGTACTAACGTCTGGCCTATCCAAGACCCAGTACCGCACGTTCTCAGGTAACCGACTATAAAACTGTTCTAGCCCGAAACACTGCAGAACTTTCTCGTGGTCACCAAACGCTTTCTCTTCTTTGAGCCACTCCTGCATGTTTGACATAAGCCTGTACGCAAACTCTGTATATGACTCACTTTTGCCTTTCTCATTTTCCCGAAACTTCCGACGGAACGCCTCCGCTGACAGCCTGTACTTTTTTAGCAGACTCGATTTCACTTTGTCGAAATCCTCTGCCTCCTCTCTATTCAAGCGAGCGACTACGTCGGCCGCCTCGCCGGGTAGCAAAGTGAGCAAGCGCTGTGGCCACGTTTCCCGAGAGAACCCCTGCTTCTCGCACGTTCGCTCAAAGTTAACCAGGAACAAACCAATGTCCTCTCCAAGCTTAAACGGCCGCATCAGGTCAGTCATTTTGAACAATACTCGTTCTCCTGCACCGTGTGCCTGACTTCCATTACGAGCGCGTTCCATCTCTAACTCGAGACGCTTCATTTCCAAAGCGTGTTGACGGTCGCGCTCTCTTTCTTTCTCTTGTTGCTCTCGTTCTATCTGTTCTTTACGTTCGCGCTCCTGTCTTTTTGCCGTCTCCCTCTCCTCAATGGTCTCAAGGCATTCCGACAGCTCGTCATCCTCAGCTTCTAACTCAAGAATAGCCCTTAGCAGTTCTGGTTTTCTGAGTTTGTCTGAGACATCCAGACCCAACTCTCTTGCAAGCTCCAGCAATTTCGGTTTGCGCAACGACTTCAAATCCATGGCTGCTCTGAATGCTGCTTTCTCTACTGCCTACTATTGTCTTGCCGCAAACTAACCCGGCAGCAACGACAACCACAATTACCAGCTCTGTTTCTGACACTAACAAAAGCCTGGCAAAACTCAGAAGAAGAAAGTCCCGCACTCACCAAACCTCGCAGCCAAGAATTCAGCGCAGTCGTTCCGCTGCAGGCAACCAGTCATCACACAGGGCTCGTTGCACTGCTCCCGGATGGTCGTTGTGCTGCTCAGCATACATTCAACCGCATCTCTTCGCTGCTGGCCTCCGTTGTCGCGATCTCACCGCTGGCAACCAGCTGTTGGGGTCTCGGTGCTGACGCCCGTTATTGCAAATGGGTCGCAAGCCCCAAGGGTAGCGTTGGCCTGGCGGCCTGGGGCACTGGAAGCATCCGAAGGTCCCGGCAAAGCATGAGAAGACTGGTAACAGAACAACTTGTTTATTCTAACATAGCAAAAGAGCGGCCGGTCAGGTCGACCGAAGTGGAGAGACGGGAGAGCACGTAACTCAACAGTACAAATCGGAGCCTCTCCCCTGGCGTCCGGGGGCAGCTGCTCTTATACTCTCGGCGTCGCGGGCCAGAAGGAAGGTCACGGGATGAGCCCACGCGACGGCGGAGCATGAGCCCACGACGGCGCGCACGGTCGAGCCGAGAGACATGGTGAGCCGAGTGTCGTGACGCATCGCCAACCCGCCGACGGACAGACCTGCTGGCTCCTCCCTTGGGGAGCTCCGCTCCCCGGCTGCCGCGCTTTGACAAGCGTGGGCACACACACACACACGCACATACGAAGACACGTGGCACTGAAACACGCCTGGACACGCTGGGCGGGGAGGCGTTGCGGCGGCGTCGAACGGGCCAAAATGTCTGCCGCTTTGAGCGAAGCCCCGGCGTCCGTTGCATCCGCGCCGGCATTACCGCGCGTTGTAGGCGAAACGTAACAGCTTCAATGCCACTCTCCTGTGTTACGTTGGCGATGTTATTGTCGTTCGTAAATCTCTTCTTCACCAGAGCAGAAACTAGAAAGCGCGGTATACGTGAAATCTATACTTCAAACTACATTGCGCAGTGAATCTTGCTATTTGAATCAAGCAATTTTTTTTTTCCGCTTGGGCGTTGGTCATCGTCAGTGGAGTCCAATCATATCAACGGATTATGTTTCTGTCCAACTGGAGGCAAAACTTCCATACTTCCATCTTTTCCGAATGACTTTCCTACCCCCAGGAAACAGGAGGTAGACGCCAGAAAACTGTTGCACGCACGTTTATTGGCCGTTGTGATTTTCATAATTACGATAATGACAGCTTTCCGCAAACATGCGTTTTTGCTTTTCCTTTCACAGTCTGTGATATCAGTGAGAAACACATTGGTTGACCAGGCCCATCAGGCGCACTTGTCGCCGCAGTGTTTTACTGTGGCAGCCAATTAAGTCCTAAAAAACTTTTTTGCCTCGACCATCCATTTATTCTGTTACGCCGACGACGACCGTTGTCGTCAGGCCGCCTTCTGATTTCAAGCTTCACCATCACCAAAGGGCACAGAAAGCTTTCGTCGCAACCACCGCCACCGAGATTCGAACGCATGTCACTGCAGCTGTGTGCATTTGAGAGCTGGGCACGCTATCTACTACGCTTTCGAATACCGCATTTTTGGAGCAGCTTGTGACTGGTGTAATGCATAAACGTTAGCATTGCATATAAGGTTGCGACCAGTGTGATGCATAAACAAAACGTTACACGAGGGTACGTTACATTAGATAAAATATGCAGTGCCATTCCACTCTGTGGGGTCACCAGCGAAGCTGTGCCTGGTGATGACTATATTGATTTAATACATGTGCGCATACGCGTTTTACCTATAGCACGGCCAGAATGCCGATAACGTCGCTCGGCGGCCTCGCAGCGGAGACCCGTTGGGCGCAGCAGCAGCGCGGGCGGCCCAGTCCACCGGCGTTGCAGTGCGTGTTTCTTGGTCTGCGCGAACTTCTACGCATGCAGAAAAAAAGAGAGCCGTGTACAGCTTCGCTGGAAAACGAATACGATTGCAGGTACTGCATTTACGTGAATAGAATTTAATTGACCACTTCACTACGCCTTCGATTCACCTAAATTCCAGCATGTGCATTGGAACTGTACAAAATTCTTTATAGTAGTGCCCCTTTTACCTGCCGCTTCAACAGAAATGAAAAGCAAGTTATTACGCAGAGAACGTAAAAAAACAAGTCCTGGCACGGTTCCTTGCTGCAGTTAATGCTGTGGACGCGTCAGGCAATTTGGCTGGTGCTAACGCGTGGTCGTCCTTCCCGAGTATTATTCGTTTGAACTCTGCAGCGCCGCAATGTCATAAATGAAATCTGATTTTGCTTGCATTTGAATGTCGAATGAACTCATTATTTCCTGCATAGTTGCCTCGCCGTATCACATTGTGAAATTTAATTGCGAACAACCAAGGAAGTACGTGCAAGAAAGTTATGTAACGTGTCCGGTATAGATGATAACGAATAATTTCACGATCACATAAACATGTTGCCGAGTTAGTGAATGAACTTTTCCAGAAGAAATAATTATATTGTTAAACGAAAGCGATCGTCATCGAAGAGCAATTTTTCTCGCGAATGCCCCGTGAATACTTTCAGATATTCTTCTTCAGAGGCAACTTTCAGAACACATTCAACAACTTGAAAGTGAACGAAGGAAGCTTGGGGGAGAAGCTGCGTTATTTCATCTCCTACCTGGTGATAATAAGGCATGGTTATAACACGGCCAGATACTGCCCGTTCTTGCGACGAATGTTTCTCTAACCTCGACTGGTGTTAATATTGGGTAGCGCGGCATTGTCGGCAGGCTGCAGGCGTTCAGTAGATCATGGCGACCAGGCAGGGACGAAACGATTTCCAGTGCGAAACTTGCATGCAGTTTATTCAATGGTTGGCGAAGGATATAAAAGAAGAGAATGAATAAATTAAAAGGAACATTGTGGGGCCCCATAAATAGGCCCACTTAAATCGTAGGCGGGATCTTGCTCACGTCAACGTCACGTGACATGCACTGAGTTCCCGTAGTTGATTTGCGGCTGCTCCTTTTCTCCTGGGCGATGTTGCACGTGCTTGCCTCGTCTGGCGGCAACCCGCGAAGTCTGGTCGGGGATGGGCGGCTGATCCTTTCTCCAGAGTCGGACAGTTCGCGGAAAGGGCGCTCCCCTAGAGTCGCACAGTTCGTGAAATGGATTCTCGTCTAGAGTCGCACACACAAAAAGGGGCCTGTAATCACTGCGGGGCGCCTGCTACACCGGCAACCACTCGAGACAACCATAGCAAATTAGGGATCCATCCCCAGTTTCGATTAGGCATGGTCTTTGAGCATCCTTTTTGCCTGGAGTGTTACACGCCAACCGTAACAGCATCTCTGGCGGGGGAAGAAGATCACGACGCATAGTGGCCAGCAGCCACTGGGTGACGGATCGGCGTTTCAGCAGCAGAATTTCCCTCCTGGGTGACGAACGCTTGGTTCGTAGCTTGTAGATTCCCTGGAGTCGTTCATCAGTCCTTGTGGCGCTCTTGTATGCCTTTTCTCCCTGGTCCGGTCCGGTGAAGCTGGACTTGCAAACCGGTCTCGCAACTTTTCGTCTCCTGTTTGGGCAAGCAATCACTCTAGAACAATGCCGGACTCACAACCACAAAACAAGCGAGCACAAGGCCACCCTCCCCCAAGAACACCAGGCTTTACAGAAAAAAAAGAAAAGAAAACCCGCTGCTGCTTTCCCATCCTTCTCGCGCGTCCTTCCCTTCCCTAAACACTAAAAACAGTCATTTCTTGAAAGCGTTAGGACCTGGCTACTACGATACAACAACTTCGTGATAATAAAAAAAATGTATGAAAAAAATACCAACGCAGAAATGCCACGGAAACCAGAGTGAGCATGAGGCTTTCGCTACTCTAGGGGCAACGACTCGGACCGTCGGCATTGCCGCTAAGTTTACCCTTCTTGTAGCGAATATCGAAGGTGTACAGCTGAAGAGCCAAGCTCCAGCGCAAAAGACGGCCGTTTTTCGTAAACATGGACTGCAGCCATGTGAGGGGACAGTGGTCAGTCTCTATGGTGAACGTTGAACCGGCAATATAGCAAGCTAGCTTCTGCGCTGCCCATACCACGCAGGCCCATTCCTTTTCTGATGCCCACTGTATGCTACCTCACGAATTGAAAGCTTTCTATTGGCGTATAGTACGGGGTGTTCATTTTCGTCATCTTTCTTTTGACAAAGCACCACCCCCATACCCCGGTCGCTGGCATCACACTGAAGAATGAATGGCTTAGAGTAGTCAGGTGCGTTCAACATTAGCTGGCTCGTTAATGCTTTCTTCAGCATACTAAAGGGCTTTTCTTTTTCGTCATCCCACTTTGCCGTTAGCGGTTCCGTTTTTCTGAAAGAATCTTAAAGAACTTGCAATCACGGAATAACGCGGGATATATCTTTGATAATAACCTGCCAAACGAAAGAATGTCCTGATGTTCCGCTTGGTGCGTGGTTGCGGGCAGTTGTCTATTGCGGCCAGTTTAACCTCTGAAGGCCGACGATGGCCTTGCCCGATTACTTGACCTAAATAAACTGCCACCGCGCGCCCCGGTTGACATTCGGGAGCCTTGACAGTTAAGTTGGCCTCTCGTAGACAACACAACACGGTTCGCAAATGTTGCTTATGGTCCGCCTATGATGAAGAAAAGATCGCTATGTCATCGAGATACGGGAGTGCAAAGTCCTCCATTCCCCGTATCACCTGGTCCATAAGGCTAGGGAAACAATAGGGAGCATTCTTCAATCCAAAGCTCAGGACTTTCGGCCGAAAGGTTCCTATCGGGGAA
Source organism: Dermacentor andersoni (assembly GCF_023375885.2). Taxonomy (NCBI): domain Eukaryota; kingdom Metazoa; phylum Arthropoda; class Arachnida; order Ixodida; family Ixodidae; genus Dermacentor; species Dermacentor andersoni. Next base: position 217,135,105 of record NC_092817.1, read on the forward strand.
ATAAACGCACGCAAGCCTCTTTTGCCCTCTCGGTCAATGGAACCTGCCAGCAATTTGTTGCAACAGTACCCTGATTTGGGCGAGTTGGCTTATATTGACGGTTTTCATAACAAAAGCGCTAAAGACGAAGACGAAGTCAAAGGAACACATACGACAGGACTGGCGCTACTTCGAACTCGCGTTTATCTCTAGCGCCAGTCCTGTCGTATGTGTTCCTTTGACTTCGTCTTCGTCTTTAGCGCTTTTTTTCTGAAAAACGTCAAGATGAACCAACTCGCCCAAATCAAGGAGTTGTTGCAACAAATTTCTTCTACTAATGGGGGGGGGGGGGGGGCTCTATCTTCTCATCGCCGGCTACCATCGACCGTGCCATCGCCTGTATCAACCTTATTGCCATATGCACCTGTCAGTCAAGAATGTTGTCGTACTATCCCAAGAATAGACTCATGCATCCGGAAGTTCACGCCATTTTCAGGCTTGTCGAGCCATCAGAAGAATGTGCAAGGTCTTAAAATCGGAGAAGTAGCGCCAAATCCGTATCTACAATGACTGGCTGAAGGTGTTTGTTCATGAGGGTAACGACCCGAACAAAGACATGAGAAATCTGAGATACTACAAAAAGTTAGCAGGGCAGACTGCAGAATTCATTTGGCAACGTACAAGGCTCACGTTACCTAAACAGCCAGCAAGAAGTTCGAAAGCAAACACGCTCACCATCATTGGAGATGCTAGTCTACCTCGCACCATAAGCACAATCCTCGAGAAGGCCCGAAATACAGTCTCGAGCCGCACCTCAGCGGGCAGCAGCTCTTGGCTCTAGCAAGAAACGTAGGCGTTAGACCAGAAGAAAGTGAGGGTAGTCGAGTCATCAGTGAAGCCGTGTACGTGAAAAAAGCTGTTTGTCGAACGGTGCTCAGACCTCCGCTCAAGAGGATAGTGACTTGCCTGAAGGGCAAAAAATTTGCCATTCTCCAAGCAGATAAACAAGGACAATTCATGGTGTTGCCAGAAAACCTGATGGAAGAGAAGGCTAATCAAGCTATAAGCAAGAACTTCAAAGTAACCGACTTTAACCCGGAGAAACAAAAGAAAGCAACACTCAAACTGTTGAAAGATATGCAGTTGGACTCTGTAAAAGAGCGGGCGCAATCTGCGGAAAATAATTACCTGGAAGCCTTCTTTACATGCAAGACCCATAAGGCCGGATATCCTTTGCGCGTAATCGTCTCAGAGAAGGCGTCGTGGCAGCTCCAAGTAGGACGGTTCCTGCAAGCGCACCTGAAGCGACTGCCAATCGAAGATCCCTTCATGGTGAGGTGTTCTGATGACGTTATCCTAGAACTGCAAGATGGTGTGGGATCTGTGGCAGCTTTCTCACTAGACGTTGAGGACTTATACAATTCTGTGACGCGAGAAGGCATTGTAGTGCTGTCCGTCAAAAAATTGATGAAATGGGTGAAGTAAAATTCGAGAACATAGTATGCAAAACTGCGACTATTTTCTAATCTTGTTACAATTTTACTTGGATTCGACTGGCATTAGTCACAATGGCTGTTATTACATTCAACGCACAGGAATCTGTATTGGTTCGTCAATAACCCCAATATTATATATATTTAGCGTCCTTTGACAACCGCGTTAATGCGGAACAAACTAGAACATCAATCGTTCGTGTTTTCAGGTGTGTCGGTGACTATATAATAGTCCTTAACAATTCATCAGTCCGGTGTCTTGACGAAGCTGTAGCAGATTGTTAAAAAAATTTCACCAAATTTTCCAAGGGGCTCAAGTTTACTTTTGAACAGCCCAATGGCAACTGCATTCAGTTTCTCAATCTTAAAATTTTATTTTCATCAGATGACCACGTATGCTGGAGATACAATCCAAGATGAAAGAAAATTGTTTTGCCTCTCGATAGCGCACATTCGAAATTGATATAGAGGGGCATAGCCATCACATGCATTAAGTCTGCTTTGCAATAGTCATGTGTTCACCAAATTGAGCATAGTATGTCTAGCCAAGTAGACAGATTTTGGACGCGTTTATATAGAACAAACTGGCCAGTGCTTCAATGACCGGGCTAGAAAGCACTACAATGATCTCAGGAAATGATACGGTAGTCACTTGGCTGAGCACTTCGAAAAGTGCTATGTTTCGTGGCACAACCTTCCTGAGGAAAGGAAACACAAAAACAGAAAGAGAAATAGTTATGGCATATTTTATGAGGACAACAGGCGACAAGTGCGTCAGCTGTACATCTTTGAGTTTGCAAGAGAAAGAAGTGACGTTTCCGTCGACATACCTAGAGACCTGCACGGATTAACCATACAATTGTATGTATGTTATTGACACGCGTACTTATCTTTATCGCGCGACCACATTTGGTCGCCTAACAAATGTTACCGCGCAGCGCAGGACGCGCCTGCATGTAAAAATTATGGGGTTTTACGTGCCAAAACCACTTTCTGATTATGAGGCACGCCGTAGTGGAGGACTCCGGAAATTTCGACCACCTGGGGCTCTTTAACGTGCACCTAAATCTAAGTACACGGGTGTTTTCGCCCCCATCGAAATGCGGCCGCCGTGGCCGGGATTCGATCCCGCGACCTCGTGCTCAGCAGTCCAACACCATAGCCACTGAGCAACCACGGCGGGTCGCGCCTGCATGTAAAAGAAGTTTCTGGAATGTTATCGATGGTTCCGTCCACTGTCTTTCACCGCAACTTGTGTAATCTGATTGCATGTATGCGCGACGCGAATAGTCTAGAACTTTGTGGAAGACACGCGGGTCCCACCGGTTAATCTGGAACATTCCACTACTGCTGTGTAAAAGCCGACGCGCTTGACCCGCTGATCAGATTTTCGACGATCGCCGACCGTGTTCGCCGCTATCGTTGTGCTAAAAGCGTAGCCTCTTTTGTGGGCACAGGTTCGCCCAATAAAAATTAGTTTTGTGTTACACAGTATTCCTGCTGTGTTCTTTGACGTCACGACCACGTGACATCTGGTGGAGGTGCTTTGCGTTCATGTACCGGATTCCCCCACAAAGCCGTGACCCAAGCCCTCACGCGGAAGACACCAACGTCGCCAAGAACCAGCGAGGTAGCCGCAGGCTGCGAGGACTGCCCCCGGAGCACGGACTTTTGCCTGAGACGACTAGGAAGATCGCCACCAAGTCCACCCCAATGGCAGCCCCAGCGTCCCCCGTCGTGCTGCAGCAGCCCAGGGAGCCTCCGACGTTCCGCGGTTCAACTTTCGAGGACCCGGAAAGCTGGCTTGAGACGTATGAGAGAGTCGCTGCGTTTAACAACTGGAACAGCGACGACAAACTGCGACATGTCTTCTTCGCATTGGAAGACGCGGCCAGGACGTGGTTCGAGAACCGAGAAGCCACCAAGCGTCGTCACGCAAGCGTCGTGCGCCGAGAACGAGCCCAAGCGCTATTAGAAACCCGGGTGCAGCTACCTAATGAGACAACCGCGATCTTCACGGAGGAAATGAGCCGTCTCTTCCGCCACGCCGACCCTGAAATGACCGAGGAGAAGAAAGTCCGCCTACTCATGAGTGGTGTGAAGGAGGAACTTTTTGCCGGAATGGTACGAAGCCCACCGAAGACCGTCGACGAGTTTCTTCGCGAGGCGACCAGCATCGAGAAGACACTCGAGATGCGAAACCGGCAATTCGACCGCCGCACGAACTCGACAAACTACACCGAAGTTCAGTCACTGGCCACCGACGACCTACGCTAGACTATCCGAGCTGTCGTGCGGGAGGAGCTACAGAAGCTGTTCCCATCATCACAGCCTCAAGTGGCTTCGATCGCCGACGCCGTACGTGAGAAGCTCCAACAACAACTCGGAGTAGCCCCTGAATCGCCGCAGCCTCAGCCGCAAGCGATGACCTACGCCATCGTCGCCCGCCGTGAAGGACCCCCTCCACGACCGCAATTCCGTCGACCACCACCGCCGCCGCCAGCACGCCCACCCGTCGCCCAGCGCAGCTACCCGAGGAAGACAGACGTTTGGCGCGCTCCTGACCACCGCCCGCTCTGCTACCACTGCGGAGAAGCCGGTCACGTCTACCGACGATGCCCATACCGCGACCTGGGATTGCGAGGGTTCGCCGTCGATGCACCGCGCCCTCGGGAAGGTTAACGCCCTCGTGACATCGCCGACTACCTCGCCGCTACTCAGTGGAGCTCTCGACGACCGCCGCGTTCGCCATCACCAGGCCGCTACCTGTCGCCGCAGCGCCGACCATACACTGGCCCAGCCCGGGGCCGGTCAGCGAGCCCGTATCCGGAAAACTAAAAGCAGCAACCGATGGAGGTGCGGTTGCTGTTCGTCGAACTGACGAAGATCCTCCGCCGCCGACGAAGACCCCGAAGAAACTACCTCGACGACAAAACGACACGCCGCCGTCCCGGCGCAGTCTGGAAGCAAAGACTACGACGACGAAAGACGGCCTGACGACGCGACGTTCCAGCTTCAGTTCAACACGACGCAGCCGTGATCAGACGCCGAGACCTAACTGCAACGCCAGACAAAGAACCACCAACCTCGACGTGCTTCTCGATGGCCACGCAGGTACTGCCTTAGTGGACACAGGGGCCGATTACTCCGTAATGAGTGGACACATCGCCGGCCAGTTGAAAAAAGTTAAAACTGTATGGGAAGGCCCTTAAATTCGAACGGATGGAGGACACCTCATCACGCCGACTGGAATCTGCACGGCAAGAATAACCATTCATGACAGGACTTACCCTACCACCTTCGTTATCCTCCAACAGTGTTCACGAGACGTCATTCTCGGTATGGACTTCCTGAACCAACACGGCACAATCATCGACCTGAAGTCGAAGTCAATAACGCTGTCGGAAGATAAAGCGATACCACCGGAGAGCCCTCGTAGTCACCACGCCTTGAGTGTGCTCGAAGATCAAGTAAGCATCCCGCCTCGCTCCAGCATTGTTATTTCGGTCGGCACCGAAATACCCGCTGACGTAGAAGGTGTCATCGAAGGCGACCAACGTCTACTGCTAGACCGTGAACTTTGCGTCGCAAGAGGGATCGCTCGACTGCATGGAGGCAAAACTGAAGTGTTGCTGACAAACTTCAGCCAGGAGTTCAAGCACATCAACAAGGGCATGACGATCTCGTACATCGAGGAAATTCTGGAAACTAGTAATGCGTTTGTCCTCTCGGATTCCGCCGCATCTACCCCGACGACGATGGTTCCCGAACCAGACTACGACATTAATCCAAGTCTCCCCGTGATTAAGCAACAGCAGCTCAGAAGTCTGCTCCGACGATACAAAGGCTGCTTTTCGACGTCATCGAGGATTCGACAAACACCAGTCGCCAAGCATCGCATAATCACCGAGGGGTGCGCTCGACCACTCCGCCAGAGCCCTTACCGAGTTTCGCAGCGAGAACGTGCAGCTATAAAAGAACAAGTCGACGAAATGCTGCGCAACGACATCATCCAGCCGTCGAAAAGCCCGTGGGCATCCCCTGTTGTCCTAGTAAAGAAAAAGGACGGAACCCTACGTTTCTGCATCGATTGTCGTCGTCTGAACAAGATCACGAAGAAGGACGTATACCCCCTCCCTCGAATAGGCGACGCATTGGATCGGCTCTGCAACGCTAAATACTTCTCGTCGATGGACCTCAAGTCTGGCTATTGGCAAATAGAACTCGACGAAAGAGATAGCGAAAAGACGGGCTTCATCACCCCAGACGGCCTCTACGAGTTCAAGGTTATGCCATTCGGACTGTGCTCGGCGCCTGCAACGTTCCAGCGCGTCATGGACACGGTGTCAGCAGGATTGAAGTGGCAGACCTGTCTCGTTTACTTGGATGACGTCGTCGTCTTCGCCGGAAATTTCGACGATCACCTCAAGCGGCTTGCGATAGTACTGGAGGCCATCAAGTCGTCAGGGCTTACTCTGAAGCCGGAAAAATGCCGCTTCGCTTACGATGAGCTTCTGTTCCTTGGCCACGTAATCAGCAAATCTGGTGTCCGTCCAGACCCGCAAAAGACAGCTGCAATCACACAGTTCCCGCAACCCATCAACAAGGAGGCAGTGCGTAGATTCCATGGCATGTGTGCCTACTACAGGCGCTTTGTCAAGGACTTTTCACGCATCGTCGAGCCGTTGACACATCTAACTAAATGTGATGTTGAGTTCAAGTGGGAAACGCCGCAGGCCGACACATTTGAAGAACTCAAACGACGCATGTAGTCGCCGCCGGTACTTGCGCACTTCGACGAGTAGGCCGATACAGAAATCCATACTGACGCTAGTAGCCTAGGCCTCGGTGCCGTTCTAGTGCAGAGGAGAAACGGAGTCGAACAAGTGATAGCTTACGCTAGCCGGTCGCTGTCAAAAGCGGAAGGCAACTATTCTACGACCGAAAAGGAATGCCTCGCCATCGTTTGGGCTACAGCTAAATTTTGCCCTTATCTTTATGGCAGGCCATTCAAAGTCATCAATGACCATCACGTGTTGTGTTGGCTAGCGAATATAAAGGATCCTTCAGGACGACTGGCGCGGTGGAGCCTCAGACTACAAGAATACGACATCACTGTAATCTACAAGTCCGGACGAAAATACTCCGATGCCGATTGCCTATCACGCGCCCCCATTGACCCGCTGCCGCAAGACGACGAGAATGACGACGCCTTCTTTGGACTGATAAGCGCGGAAGACCTCGCTGAACACCAACGGGCAGACCCGGAGCTAAAAGGCCTTGTCGAATATTTGGAAGGGCACACCGACGTTGTCCCCAGGGAATGTAAGCGCGGATTATCTTCCTTCACGCTTCAAAACAATCTACTCGTGAAGAACTTCTCACCAGTCCGCGCCAACTACCTTCTTGTTGTCCCGTCAGGACTTCGTCCAGAAGTATTGCACGCCCTACATGACGATCCGACCGCTGGACACCTCGGATTTTCCCGGACACTATCGAGGATACAAGAAAGGTATTTTGGCTGCGCCTGACCGCCGACGTCGCCCGTTATGTCAGAACATGCCGAGACTGTCAGCGACGCAAGACACCGCCGACAAGGCCAGCCGGATTACTACAGCCAATCGAGCCTCCTTGCCGACCATTACAGCAGGTTGGGATGGACTTGCTGGGACCCTTTCCGACGTCAATAACCGGAAATAAGTGGATCGTCGTGGCGACGGACTACCTCACCCGCTTCGTTGAAACAAAAGCACTGCCGAAAGGTAGCGCAGCCGAAGTGGCGATATTCTTTGTCGAAAACATCCTGCTGCGACATGGCGCCCCAGAAGACCTCATCACCGACAGAGGAACGGCCTTTACAGCGGAGCTCACCCAAGCCATTCTGAAATACAGTCAGACAAGGCACAGGAGGACAACGGCCTACCACCCGCAGACGAATGGTTTTACGGAGCGGCTGAATAAGACCCTCGCCGACATGCTAGCGATGTACGTCGACGTCGAACACAAGACCTGGGATGCCGTCCTGCCGTACGTAACATTCGCTTACAACACGGCGGTGCAAGAAACAACACAGATCACGCCGTTCAAGCTGGTCTACGGCAGGAAACCGACGACGACGCTCGACGCCATGCTGCCGCACGTCACTGACGAGGAGAACCTTGACGTCGCTACCTATCTCCAGCGCGCCGAAGAATCCCGACAGCTCGCCCGCCTGCGGATCAAGAACCAGCAGAGGACCGACAGCCGACACTACAACCTCCGACGACGCTTCGTCGAGTACCAGGCCGGCGATCGTGTTTGGGTATGAACCCCGATACGCCGACGAGGACTCAGTGAGAAACTACTGCGACGCTATTTCGGACCCTACAAGGTCATCCGACGTATTGGCGCACTGGACTATGAGGTCGTGCCAGACGGCATTTCGCATTCACAGCCGCGCCGCGCACGATCTTATATGGTCCACGTGGGGCGCATTAAACCCTCTTGTGGACGCTGACGAACTTCCTTATTTTGTTGTTTTCTTTGCTACGAGTGCTTCTTTTTTTATTACTTTTGTTTGTTTGCAGCATCGGGTCGATGCTTTTTAAGAGGGGGGTAATGACACGCGTACTTACCTTTATCGGGCGACCCCGTTTGGCCGCCTAACAAATGTTACCGCGCAGCGCAGGACGCGCCTGCATGTAAAAGTTTCTGGAATGTTATCGATGGTTCCGTCCACTGTCTTTCACCGCAACTTGTGTAATCTGATTACATGTATGCGCGACGCGAATAGTCTAGAACTTTGTGGAAGACACGCGGGTCCCATCGGTTAATCTGGAACATTCGACGACTGCTGTATAAAAGCCGACGCGCTTGACCCGCTGATCAGATTTTCGACGATCGCCGACCGTGTTCGCCGCTATCGTTGTGCTATAAGTGTAGCCTCTTTTGTGGGCACAGGTTCGCCCAATAAACGTTAGTTTTGTGTTACACAGTATTGCTAATGTGTTCTTTGACGTCACGACCACGTGAAAATATGATTCATTTCAATCTTTCTGTGTATGATAACGAGTGCAGGGTGTACATGATGCGCAGAGCATAAATAGATGCCCGTTTGTAATAAACGCCAGTTGGAAGTAGCGCCAGTCCTGTAGTATGTGTTCCTTTGACTTTGTATTCGTCTTTAGCGCTTTTTTCATGAAACCCTTATGCCAGTACCCTCTGACTAAATCGAGCGTAGAGATTAAATTAGCACTGCTCACTCTCTCAAGCCTTTCCTCGATATGCGGTATTGGGTAGGTCTGGTCCTTCGTGATTAAAGTTGAGCCTGCTGTAGTCGATACACGGTCGCGGCTCCTTTCCTCGGACCTCAACCAAAATAAGAGGCGAGGCAGAATCACACTTTCCTGGCTCGATTGCACCTAGCTCTAACATCTTGTTTATTTCAGCGGCCATGACTTGACGTTGACGAGGTGAAACGCGATAAGTTTTCGAACGAACTGGGTCCGATGAGCTTAACTCGATATCGTGAATGATCGCAGTGTTCTTACCTGGTGTGTCCGGAAATATGTCTTTAAATTCAAACACGTTCGGCCATTTGATTGGGATTGAACTCCGCCTGCTCTACTAGCTTGCCAATGGTCGCGTGAATGTCTTTTGCCCCCGTTATTGATGTTAACTCCGGAAAGTCGACAGGCATCTCCTCAAGTTGGTTAAGTGACATGTTAACAATGGCCTCCCTCTGCCGGTAGGGTTTAAGTAGATTGCTGTGGTACACTTGTGGCGTCCTTGGTTTTCCGGGTACCGTGATTACGTAGTTTGTTTCAGATATTTTCTGAATTATGTCAGCCGGTCCTTCCCATTGAAGCTCTAGTTTGGTTTTCAATTAGGGTTTCAAGATCATTACCTTTTTCCCTGCTTCAAAGCGTCGCGTTGTAGCCGTCCTGCCATAGTAATGCTTAGCATTGCTTTCGGTTATGCGCATTTCCTGCCCTGCTAATTCTTGAGATACGTGCAGTCGGTGTAACAGCTCTAGCACGTAGGCCACAACCGAAGGGTCGTCCGCCCGGCCTTCCCAGGCTTCTCGAACAATGCGAAGAGGGGACCGAAAGCAGCCGTAAACGAGCTATGAAGGTGAAAAACCTGCTGACTCGTGCGGTGCAGTTCGAAGCGCAAACATTGCTGCAGGCAAGCAAGCTTCATAATCGGCTTTGTGCTCATAACAAAGGGCTTGCAAAAGCTGTTTCATGACTGAGTAGACTTTCTCTACCGCGTTTGACTGCGGGTGGTACACTGATCTATGAATAATTTTAATACCGCACGTTTCCAGAAACGTCGAGGTCAGTGCGCTCGTAAAGACGGATCCTTGATCTGACTGGATTTCTGCGGGAAACCCCACTCGCGCGAAGATAGACAAAATCGCGTTGACGATCTGCACTGCGCTTAGTTCTTTGAGGGGCACCGGCTCGGGGAATGTTGTTGCGGGAAGTGGTCCCACTGTGTCTATTATGAGCCTGCGAAACGGCTCTGGGATGATGGGAACAAGTTTCATTATCGCTTTAGCCTTATCTCCAGGCTTGCCTATGCGTTGACATGTGTCGCAGCTCCTCACCAATGCTTTCACTTCCCGAAAGCAGCCGGGCCAGTAAAATTTGTGCAGTAAGCGGTCCTTTGTTTTCCGAAAGCCCAGATGCCCTGTCCAAAAGCCCTCGTGGACCAGATGCAAGAGCTACTCACGATAGGGATGTGGTACCGCGAGTTGGTCGAATTGCACTCCCTTTCGACTGGCGTACTTTCTATAGAGGACGCCTGCCCTCTTGAGGAACATTATGTTCTGTTTGGCCACGCCTTCTTTCGCGTCTGGCCTTAGGTTCCGCAGGATGAAATCTTTTTTCTGTTCAGCAATCAATGTAGCATGGCTTACATTCAATAACTTTCTGCATTCTGCCTCTCGAGACATTTCAGGCTCCGGTGCTTTCCTGACCTCTTCATTAGCTAGTGTACTTTCCGCATATCCCCTATAGGGCTGTCCTGTTTGGTGCTGGTTGACGAATACTCCGTCAAACCTGTTTCCTCCACGACTGGACATTCGTACGCTACCTTGGCCGCGAGCTCCCTTACCTTGGAACGAGATAGGGCTTGTACTATCCCCTCACTGTACCCGATTCCCCTACGTCGCAGCAAATCCTCTGACTTGTGAAAAAACAAATATGGTTACTACGGCGGGAGATGTGCAGACGGTGGCTTCAGTGTCTAGTACTGCAAAAGGGCCTTCGATGCGAATCTTTGCCACTGGGAGACAAACACTGGAGGCCTCTACAGCTCGCTTATCCAAGCACATTCTCCCGTGAACTGGCCTTCCTCCACGTACGACGGGTACACCAGGTCCATTGAGGCTGCCGAGTCGCAAAGCACCCGACACGGTTTGCCGTTTACCACGAGGTCGCGAATGTACGCTTCTAGCAATTTCAGATTTTCCCCGTTACTACATAGTGACATCAACACTAGTTTGGGATTTTTGCACCCCACAGAGATATGCTCCGTTTGCTGGCAGTGTAGCAAACTACTGGCTTGTTTGCCTCGAAAGCTTTTTTCTTTTGCCTTTCTGCCCTCTGTTCGGGTGACTCCTCCTTTCCCTTGCTGTTTTCGTCACTATTTTTCACCGAATCTGACCTTTCCTTTGATTTATACTGACTCCACTTTGACCATCGCTTTGGCTTGTCGGGTCTGTATTTATTCATCTCCTTCTTAGGAGCTTCGTTGCCTTCGAACGCACGGTAAGTTACGTACTCCTCAGCGAGATCGGCCGCTCTCGTGATATTGTCTACGCCTGACCTATCCTGAACTCAACACTTAATGTTTCTGGCAGTCGGCGGTAGAACTGTTCTAAAGCAACGCACTGCGTTGTGTTTTCGGCGTCGCCGACTGCACCCTCTTCTCTGAGCCATTCTTTCAGGTTTACCTCCAAGGTGTATGCTAAATCTGAGTATGACTCACTTTTGGTCTTCTCTACCTCCCTGAATTTTCGTCTGAATATTTTGCTGTTAATCTATACTTTTTAAGCATACTCGCTTTGACTTTATCCAAGTCCACTGCTTCTTCTTTCCCCATGCGGTCAATGATATCAGCTACCTCACGTGGCAGCAACGTAAGGAAGCGTTGCGGCCACATGTTTCTCGCGAATTTTGCCTTCTCACACGCGCGCTCGAACTGCACCAAAAATGACCCCTCTTACTGCGTATGGGGCCATCAAGTCTGTCATTCTGGGCTCTCTTTTTCGTGCCTCTCTGCTAGGTCTTTCAGTATTTTGAGCCTTCAGAAACTCAATATCTAGGCGCCTCATTTAGAGTGCGTGGCGTGCAACATGGTCGCGCTCTTCTTTGGCCTGACGTGCTGCCCGCTCGCGCTCTTTTTCTTCTAGGCGCTTACGTTATTCTTTTTTTTTCTAGGCGCTTATGCTCTTCCTTTTCTCCTAGACGCTTACGTTGTTCCTCCTTAGCCGCAATGCTCTCTAGGCAATCCTTCAGTTCATCGTCGTCGGCCCTGATCACTTCGATCGTCTCAACGTTCTCTGGCTTTTTCTTCGATTTGGCAATTTGGAGGCCCAACTTTCTGGCAAAGTTAAACTCCGGCTTTTTTAGTGCCTTCAAGTTCATGGCTGCCCTTAGTGCTCCCAACTCTTCACTCTATAACAACCTCGACGCACTCAAAACTTCCGTAGACGGTTAAAGAAAAACCGCGGCTTTGTACCTCCCCAAGAGATACGTAACGCCAAGTGATATTGTTACGCGAAGGACGAGTCAGTAAGACGAGCAACTATTTACAGGTTATATTTACAACAGCGGTTGGAGCGCTGACTGGTTAGATTCACAGAGCGAGCCCAGTTCGTTCTTCCTCATTTTTTCTCGATTGATGGCGCCCACGCGCCTCTTTCAAACAATCAAATGTCACACGCGTGTAGCATAATCCCCGGCGGTAGAAGCGACGTCCCGGATTCTCTAAATGTAATCACTGGGAGGGTGATACTGCTTCAGTCGCGTAACCTGCGCGATATCACTGGACTGGAAAGCAGATGGGGCGTCAGGGGCGATCTCTAGGTGACGGGAGTCACGGCACGAAACACTCGCTATGGGCCTCGGTAACGAGACAACAGTTTTTCTGACAGGCCGACCTGGGTCTTCGTCAACGTTCCCGCGGCAACTCCTAGCAACTCATAGCAGAAGAGGGCGGCGTTGGTGGGTTCGGTAACAATAGTTGGCCCGCCGAACGCATTCAGTCACAATGGCGACTTAGTGACGCCGTGGCTAGAGCTTTGCGGCGGCGCTCCAGGAAGCGTTGACGCCCGTTGTCGCAACTGGCTGGCAACACTTGCACCTCAGCTGGGCAGTTCTTAACAGTGTGTGTGTGTGTGCGTGCGTGCGTGCGTGCGTGCGTGCGTGCGTGCGTGCGTGCGTGCGTGCGTGCGTGTGTGTGTGTGTGTGTGTGTGTGTGTGTGTGTGTGTGTGTGTGTGTTATTTGTCACTTTATTTCTCTTTAAATATGAGAATGATCTGCTTTCGAATAAGGGTAGAGGCTTGGGCGAATTGGTCGTGGTTAACCGTCGTGGTCGCAGTTAAACCGAGAAATAATAGAAGGGGAGCTGACCGCTGTGTAAGCACCCCTTTTATTGCTCTTTCACGACCTGAGCGAGATTACCTGGCTGAACGCAGGGCAATCGTGGGCAGGTGAAGTGATTTGACTTGACTCTGCGTATCCCCCCGTTTTTCTGTGTGTTTTCCTGTTTGCCGCGCATATATATTCAGCCCGTCCGCAAATAAAGATCAGTTAGATGTTAGCGCTGTTTACTCGTCTCTGTCCTTGCTTTACTACTTTCGTACGCTACGCGAACACCACCGTTATGAATCTGCTTTCGAAATTTCTGGTGTCATACTAAAATTCTTCAATATTTTGTTGTTGCATCTTGCATGATGCTGGTCATGGTATTTCTGATAGGCTTTGTCTGTTTTGTTTGTCTTTCGCTTTCAGTATCGCGTTTTAATGCACTGTCCTTGAACGCAACTGCAGTAACGGTGCTTGGATGCGAACTACTTTTCGCATTCCTAAAAAATGATACTGGCGCGTTGCCGTTTTGCTTTGCGTACATTTCTCTCTTGGTTATCATTACCGCTCGTGAGTAGAGGTTTCTAATGCACGTCATACTTATGCGCCGCTTGTTCACAAAAACAACGGATTTCGAAGGTTTGCTGCATTGAATTCGGCGCAGCAGTCTCCCTGGGCGCATGCTACGGTGGGCGCAACCACCATCCACTTGTTATCGTCGAGCGCTTATGTCATGGTCTTGTGTAGCGGTGCTCTGTAATTGGACGTCAAAATCCTGCCGAGGAATTCCGCATAAAGAAGATTGCGCCCCGGCTTGTCTCAGTCGGTTGTTATGTCACCTGCGGAGAGCCGTCTTCGCCGGGCGTCTCTTTTGCGAAGTGCTGGCTTTTTTTCCTAATGGTAAATATACCGCTGGATCGGATTGATTTACAAGTCGTCTTGGCTGGGTGCATCCCCTTTTGTCCGCTCGGGTATTCATTTCTGTGCACCGACAGCGGGGACCAGTATGCGCCAAAATTACAAGAATGTGATTTTTGCAGGTTCTTCCTTAGCTTGAATTCAAGCTGTTGTCAGGTGCTCAATATTCATTCGTGTGCGAAATCTTCGAGAAAACCTTAGTGGGAGTACGGAATTATTGTCACATAACAAGTTTCGTGTCCCACCTATTCAAATGGGGCTGTTAGGATATGTCATCCGGTTTGTCCTCACCGGAAAGTATATATATATCCGTTCCCCGAGCGTCAGGCTGCGCAGTGTTTATAGTTTTCCGCATAGCACTGTTCGGCTTTCTTGCAACATTTTTTTTATCGCTAATGATTTCATGCTCAGTTACTCTGTCAGCGACTGATCCAGTCTCAGCTACCGAATTCATTATTGTTGTTATTACCTCGGAATTGAGCATCAAATATTTTTCAGCCACTCCAAAACTTCTAGAACAATGCATAGATCCCACACCAGCTTTCATTCCGTGATAAGCTCTTGCTTTCTGAAATGCAGTTACATAAATGGTCTTCAGAAGAGTATAGGCTTGGGCTGGTTCGTAATACATAGTTACAATAGAAGCATAGCGCAGGGAAGGACGATCGACAAAGACTAGACAGGACAAGCGCTAACTTTCAACACAGCGTTTATTGCGGAAGAGGAGCATATATAGGCAACTGATTCTGCTAGAGGAAAAAAGGACATAAAAGCTTAACAAAAACGCCACGTGCCGTCATGCCATGACTAGATGATCTGAGGGTTTTAAAAATGTTTCGGTATGTTGGTGACTTTTCAATTGTTTTAAGTGAACCTGCTTTTTCAGATGCTATTGTATCTCGTATTTTAGACTCCTTTAACGCATGCTTTAGCCCGCTTACGTTTACTCATGACTTGCCTGCGCATGACAGCATTAGGTTTTTAGATCTGCGGTTGCGTTTTAACCACGATCATGCTTGGTGGATGTATGAGCCCAGGGCTAAGAAGCCTCCTTTGCCGTTCAGTGCTGCTCACTCAAAGCTGGTAAAGAGAACAATTGTTGTTTCCTTCTTGTCGAACACGACAAGAAGTCATGCGAACATGCCGTCGAAGAAAGTGCACATAAGTAGGTAGAGCGTTTGGAGGCGGCGGGTTATTCCAAACATATAATTGTCTCCGTCGCTGAAGGTTTGCATCGCAGAAAGAAAATTACATCGCGCATGAACGACGAGCAGAAAGTGGAAGGGAAAAGAAAAATAGAAGAAAAAAGGAAGAAAGAAAAAGCTGCCCTGATGCCTTACCTGAATAACGTCTGACAATCTAAGGAAGGTAGGCCAACGATCTGGCGTAAAAGTGGCTTTCAAGGCACCAAGAAAGCTGCTGAGTGTCTGCAAAAAGAGCTGCCCTACTCGAACGCGGAAGCCTCAATGCAGAATTAAACACAGAGTTGCTTACGTGCCTTGCAAGAGGGGGTTTGTGTACAAAATTCCACTCTCGTGTGGAAGGTACTACATTGGCCAAACGGGCAGATGCTTGTGCGTCTCCAAGAGCGCAGTAATAAAGTGGGCAATATTTCCACAGACGGTCATCTGGCGGCACATTGTAAAAATTGTGTTGCACAACCACCTTGCCATCCCTTGCTCGATAAGATGGTCATTTTGTACCGGCACCGCAATGACCTGACAAGAGAAATCAAGGAAGCATTTGAGATTGCACGGGCAGGTGATCTATGCGTCAGCAGGACGTCTGTGGCATTATCATCAACAGAGCTTGAATTTATGGCATGACGGCATGTGGCGTTTTTGTTAAGCTTTTATGTCCTTCCTTCCCTTAGCAGAATCAGTTGCATATATATGCTCCTCTTCCGCAATAAACGCTGCGTTCAAAGTTAGCGCTTGTCCTGTCTAGTCTTTGTCGATCGTCCTTCCTGCGCTATGCTTCTAGTGTAGTTACAGAAAGTCATGCAGTCTTTAGACTCTTGAGGTGCTGAAATATGCAATTTATAACATTGCGGGAACTTGCACTTAAACCTCACCGAAAAATTACTACGCCAGTGCGTCGGCAAACTCATTTATGCATGGACTCAAACTCGGACCGACCCGTGATCAGAGTCCCGCTGAGCATAATTTTGAAAAGCCTTCATGAGCCCGACTTAGTAGAATTTCGATGTCGGAGTCCGAGTGAGCCGGGCTTTTTATAATTGTAATGCCCTAGTCCGAGTGAGCCCGGCTGGGTAGAATTTTTGTCTGAGTGAGCCCGACATCGCAGATGTTTTATAAGTCCGAGTCGAAATTAGCCCGGCGGAGTATAGTTTTGGAGGGTCTGAGCCTGCTTGAGCCGGGCTGAGTATAATTTTGATGAGTCGAAGTCCGAGTAAGCTCGGCTTAATATGATTTTCATGAGTCTGAGTCCGAGTGGGCCCGCCTGAGTATAATTTTTATGAGTCTAAGTGACCCCGGCTGAGAATAGTTTGATGAGTCTGACCGAGCCTCACGGAGTGTATTTTGATAAGTCTTAGTCACAATGAGCTGGGCTGAGGTAATTTTGAAGAGTCTGCGTCTGAGTGAGCTCGGATGAGTATAATATTTATGAGTGTGAGTCCGAGTGATCCCGGCTGAGTATAATTTTGATGAGTCCGATGGAGCCCCGCTGTATAGACCTTGTCATCGGGCGAGGAAGATAGGGCGCGCGGAGAGCCTCTCCTCCTCTCTGGCTTTGGCGATCCGACGCGGCGCTGCTTGAAAGTATTGCTGTCGCGTGCTGCGGAACGATTTCTAGATGTTTTAGATGGTACTTTGTGACATTTACGCTATGTCGGTTTATATAAGGTCGCCAGGGAAGCCTTTCGGTGCATCGGTAACTACAGTAGGCGGAAATATGTCTTGGGGGCGCAAGAATGTGACGCGCTTTATCAGCCGTGGTGTACGCACATTATCAGTCGCGGTGTGTGTATGTGTTGGGAACTATTTTGCTTATATCGGTTTTATTTCAACAAAAAAACCCGGTGTCTCTTTATTACCAGCATTAAATGATGAATCAGCTCATTGTCTGGTGGCTTGGCGTAGGGAGTAAAAAATAAGAGCGCATGCTCGTGCTGTCAGGATTGGGGGCTCAATCCCATCGCTCGTGATCCGTTGTCAAGATTGCAGTCGGGCATGAATTAGAAAGTAGCTGGCCCATGCCGTCTTCCAACTTATCCACGCTGAGGACGTTGATGACGGGAAGGACTGCTTCTCATCGAGAACGAGGAATATGGGTTTATTTACAGTATTTATTTCAGTCTAACATGACTGTTTGAGCAAGTACATCAGTCTAACATGACTGCTTGAGAGAGAGTGTCTCAGTCCAACATGACTGCTTAAGAAAAAGTGTGTCGAGCATCCGCACAACAGCAGTTTTTAAACACTCGGTCCTCCCGCGATACAAGGCGACGCGAACGTTCGTTTGGTGATCGCAAACTAGCCGCTTCTCCGCAGGACGGTCTACACACAAAAGCACACACATTCGAAGGTCCGGAACCGACGTCAGAGGGGCCCCGTAGAACTCGGAGCCGTTCCGGGTAGCGCGTTGGGGAGTTTGGGAACAATAGTTGGCCCGCCGAACTCATTCCGTCACAAAGTCGATTTAGTCACGCTGTGGCTAGAAGTTGGCGGCGACGCTCCCGGTATGTTGCCGTCATAGTCGTAAGTGGGTGGCAATCTTGCACTGCAGCTCGCCGTTCTTAACAGCGACGGGATTTTGCCGCCTATAGTCGTAAGTGGGGGGCAATCTTGCACTGCAGCTGGCCGTTCTTAACAGTGCACGGAAGAAGAAGAGCACGGAGCAGACGCGTCTCTCACATCGGCTCCGTCTTTTTCGATGTTCAGCTGGCCAATTTTTCGAGGTACGACGATTTCAAGCACATAATCACTTTCGTGAAGTTGCCCAGACTCGACTGATACGAAGTTTCGAGTTGGGAACCAATTTTTGACAATTTTATTGGACTTTCACTGTTCATCCCACTACGTACGTAGCTAATCCTAGTGAGGAGCAGGGCCCATTAGGCCTTGCCGGCCTAGGTGCCAGGCAGACATGGCAGACTTCCGTATGGAAGAAGAAGAGGACAACAACGAGGAAGATTTCGGTTGGCAAGCGGCTACCGGACGACGATCCCGTGCTGGAAAGAAGAGCAGCAACGCGGCCAACGCGATGCCAAGTACCTCGCAAGCGTCCGGCGGAGACGCCACTACCGGCGGCAGCAAGGGACCCGCCACCAACACGGGCTCGATCAAGAATCGTATAGTGAAGGCCTCAAGGATGCCCCAACACCCCGAAAAGCATCGGAAGATTATAATCAGGCCACGAGGAGGACTAAATTTAAGCAAAGTAAGTACCACCGCTATTGGAACTGCAGTGATCCTAACGGCAGAGCAAGCGAAAATATGGTGTGCCCCAACTTCACACAAAATATCGTGGTGGTGAGCACGCCTGAACCAGACCATGCGGCAAGGTACGTGAGAATCAAATCCTTCAACATCGTGGAAACGGAGTACGAAGTCAATGCGTACGAGACGGCCCCGCACGGCATGTGCAAAAGGGTGATTAGACGAGTCGACATCTGGCACTTCAAGTCCACTATGACAAGAAATATCGTGCATGAGCGCAACCCGCTCGCTTTGGCCGCCAAGCGCATCAAGACGTCGGGCTCAGTCATCGTGCTCTTCGATGGACTGAGAGGGCTAAACTTTGTGCGCTACGGGCCGACCTTGTTGAGATGTTATCTCTACAGGAAACAATTTGATGTGTGCTTTACTTGTGGTAGGGTAGGACACCGCTCGGACGTGTGCCCCACGCCGGACTCTGTTCAGTGTAGAGGGTGTGGAGCCCTCAACCCACGAGCGGACCACGTTTGCACGCCGAAGTGCAAGTTCTGTGGAGGAGACCATCCCACCGGATGCGTGCAAGCAGAGATTTCAAACACCCTATGTGGTACGAGCTTGCCGAAGGGAACGCGCCCGGTCGCGATCGGCCGCGAGGGAGAGAAGCCGCTCCAAGTCGGGAGGAGCGCAGGCGCGCTTAGAAGAAGGAACACCTGGTGCCAAGCCGACAGTTAGGACCGCCTGGGAGGAATAAGGCAAATAAATGTACGGTGAGAATCGTCGGTGGTGCCACTACGCCGGCGGTGACTGAAAGCAATCATGCCAGAATGGAACAGTTGATTAGGGAGGTAAACTCTTTGCGTAAAGCTAACGAAGAGCTGACCAAACAGGTAGTAGAACTGAAAACGAAGGCAGAGCGGAGCCCTGCCAGCGTAGCAGTAGCCAGACCAGTAGGTCAAAGCAACGAACCAAGCGAGTGAGATAACTCCCCCGCCCCGAAAAAAAGGAGCAGTAAGCCCCGAAACTGACTCGGCTTTCTCAGTCCTCAGCGAGCTGAAAGAGGTAATCAAAGAAATTAGAGAGACGACGGAAAGGACTAACTTTAAAGTGGATAAACTATGGAAATGGAGGAAACGGCCGAACAGTGATTCAAGAAACTCGAAACGAAATGCGACGACGATGAATTCTTGCCGTCAGAATCAGAAAGCGTGAAATCGCTTACCGGAACATCAGGGGGCGCTCCAAAAAGATCGATCGCGGGTAACAGCAAAATTAACCCATCCAATAATCATGGATAGCGCCCACAGTTTTAGTGTGTGGCAGTGGAATTGTCGCGGATTCTTCAACAAAAAGGCATCGCTGCGGCAATTAATTAGATCGATGGGCGGTCAAACCAATAGTAATTATGCGGCAGGAAACTTTAGCGGACGAAGTAAAGCTAACCGGGTACAAATCGGTATGTAGAGAAAAAGATTGCGGGAGGGGATTGGCCACACTCGTTGACAAAAAGCTACCCTTTATCCAACACGATATCCATCTCGGATTGAGTAAATTCGAGTATATCCTAGTAGACGTCGTACTCAAAAGGCACAAGGGCAGGGCGCAGAGTATGTTCTGCCTAAACATTTATAGCAGTCCCACCTACAAGAAACAAAGCTTTAGGGCACTTTTCAACAAGGCAATCGCAGTCGCAAGGAGCTCCCCGCTCATCATCGGAGGGGACTTTAATGCCCCTTGCCAAGCGTGGAGATACGCTTGGAATACAAAGAAAGGCGAGGGGTTATGGGACCTTGCCACGCACCTGGGACTGTGCCTGATCACCGATCCGTCTTTCCCCACCCGCTGTGGCACGTCCACGTGCAGGAACTCTACACCAGACCTAACTTTTGTCAACAACTCGAAACAAGCTAGTTGGGAAAACTCGGGCACCGATCTAGGCAGCGACCACTATATTGACACGTGTACTTATCTATATCGGGCAACCGCGTTTCGCCGCCTAACAAATGTAATCCCACAGCGTGGGCCGCGCCTGCATGTATCCGAAGTTTCTGGAAAGTTATCGATGCTTCTATCCGCTGTCTGTTGTCGCCGAACCTTATGTCATCTGATTTCATCACTTGACGCGAATGGTGTAGAACTTTGTGGAAGGCAGGCGGGTCCGAACGATTAGTCTGAAACATTCGACGACTGTTCTTTAAAAGCCGACGCGCTTGACCCGCTGATCAGAATTCCGACGATCGCCGACCGTGTTCGCCGCTATCGTTGTGCTATAAGTGTAGCCTGTTTTGTGGGCACAGGTTCGCCCAATAAAAGCTAGTTTTGTATTCCACTGTATTGCTGCTTTCTTCACCGTCACTACCACGTGACATCTGGTGGAGGTGCGGGGTAAGTCCGGTCATGAATGGTTATTCTTGCCGTGCAGATTCCAGTCGGCGTGATGAGGTGTCCTCCAGCGGTCCTATTTTGAGGGCCTTCCCATGGAGTTTTAACTTTCTTCAACTTCGCGGCGATGGGTCCACTCATGACGGAGTAATCGGCTCCTGTGTCCACTAAAGCGGTGACTGCGTGGCCGTGGAGAAGCACGTCGAGGTCGGTGGTTCTCTGTGTGGCATTGCAATTAGGTCTTGGCGTCGGATCACGGCTGCGTCGTGTTGAACTGAAGCTGGAACGTCGCGCCAAGTCGTCTTTCGTCGGTGTAGTCTTGGCTTCCTGACTTCGTCGGGACGGCGGCGTGTCGTTATTATGTCGTCGAGATGGTCTCTTCGTCGTCTTCGTCGGCGGCGGAGGATCTTCGTCATTTCGACGAACAGCAACCGCACCTCCATCGGTTGCTGCTTTTAGTTTTCCGGATATGGGCTCGCTGACCGGCCCCGGGCTGGACCAGTGTATGGTCGGCGCTGCGGCGACAGGTAGCGGCCTGGTGATGGCGAACGCGGCGGTCGTCGAGAGCTCCACTGAGTAGCGGCGAGGTAGTCGGCGATGTCACGAGGGTGTTCACCTTCCCGAGGGCGCGGTGCATCGACGGCGAACCCTCGCAATCCCAGGTCGCGGTATGGGCATCGGCGGTACACATGGCCGGCTTCGCCGCAGTGGTAGCAGAGCGGGCGGTGGTCGGGGGCTCGCCAAATGTCCGTCTTCCTCGCAGCTGCGCTGGGCGACGGGTGGGCGTGCTGGCGGCGGCGGCGGTGGACGACGGAAATGCGGCGTTACAGAGCCCTGGGGTTGTCGCGGAGGGGAACCTTGACGGCGGGCGACGGCCGCGTAAGTCATTGCTTCCGGCTGAGGTTGCGGTGATCGTGGTTGCACCTCAGGGACTCCAAGCGATCGCTGAACCTCTTCTTTGACGATTTCTGCGATTGGATCCACTTGGGACTGCGTGCTTGGGTAGAACTTCTGCAGCTCCTCCCGTACGACCGCTCTGATAGTCTCGCGTAGATCGTCGGTAGCCAGTGATTGAACCCCGGCGTAGTTTCCAGAGCTCGTGCGGCGATCGAATTGCCGGTTTCGGGTCTCGAGTGTCTTCTCAATGTTCGTCGCCTCACGAAGAAACTCTTCGACGGTCTTTGTTAGGCTTCTTACCACTCCGGCGAAAAGTTCCTCCTTTACACCACGCATCAGTAGGTGGACTTTCTTCTCCTCGGCCATATCCGGATCGGTGGGGCGGAACAAACGGCTCATTTCTTCCGTAAAGATGGCAACGTTCTCGTTTGATAGCTGCACTCGGGCGTCCAGCATAGCTTTGGCCCTTTCCTTGCGCGCGACGCTTGTAAAGGTGCGCAGGAAGCCGCTACGGAACAGGTCCCACGTTGTCAAGGTCGACTGCCTGTTCTCAAACCACGTTCTGGCGGTGTCTTCTAAGGCGAAGTAGACATGCCGCAGCTTGTCGGAGTCCCAGTTGTTGAATGTCGCGATTCGTTCTTAGGTCTCCAGCCATGATTCCGGGTCTTCAGTCGCTGCTCCATGGAAGGTTGGTGGGTCCCGAGATTGTTGTAGGTTAACGGGGGACGCTGGGGCAGCCATTGGGGTTGTCTTGACCACGATCTTCTTTGTCGTCTCAGGTAGAAGTCCGTGCTCTGGGGGCAGTCCTTGCAGTCTGCGGCTAGCACGCTGGTTTGGGCGATGTTGGTTCTGTCCTCGGGCTTCGGACTTGGATCGCGGCTTTGCGGAGGCGTTCGGTACATAAACGCACAAGCACCTCCACCAGATGCCACGTGGTAGTGACGTCAAAGAACACAGTAGCAATACGTAACATTCGCTTACAACACGGCGGTGCAAGAAACAACACAGATCACGCCATTTAAGCTGGTTCACGGCAGTAACCCGACGACGACGCTCGACGCCATGCTGACGCACGTCACTGACGAGGAAAATCTTGACGTCGCTACCTATCTCCAGCGCGCCGAAGAAGCCCGACAGCTAGCCCGCCTGCGAATCAAGAACCAGCAGAGGAGGGACAGCCGACACTACAACCTCCGACGACGCATCGTCGAGTACGAGCCCGGTGACCATGTTTGGGTTTGGACCCCTATACGCCGACGAGGACTGAGCGAGAAGCTTTTGCGTCGCTATTTCGGACCGTACAAGATCATCCGACGTATTGGCGCACTGGACTATGAGGTCGTGCCAGACGGCATTTCGCTATCACAGCGGCGCCGCTCACGACCTGACATAGTCCACGTTGTGCGACTCAAGCCGTACTACCAGCGTTAATAAACTTTGGGGCTTCGCGTAACTGACCTTTGGACTTTGTTTCTTTTCGTTGTTTTGTTACTTATGTTTTATAAGTGTCGTTTTGTGTTTCACTCTCTTATATTTGTAGCATCGGGACGATGCTATTTAAGAGGGGGGTATTGACACGTGTACTTATCTTTATCGGGCAACCACGTTTCGCCGCCTAACAAATGTAATCGCACAGCGTGGGACGCGCCTGCATGTATCCGAAGTTTCTGAAAAGTTATCGATGCTTCTATCCGCTGTCTGTTGTCGCCGAACCTTATGTTATCTGATTTCATCACTTGACGCGAATGGTGTAGAACTTTGTGGAAGGCACGCGGGTCCGAACCATTAGTCTGGAACATTCGACGACTGTTCTTTAAAAGCCGACGCGCTTGACCCGCTGATCAGAATTCCGACGATCGCCGACCGTGTTCGCCGCTATCGTTGTTCTATAAGTGTAGCCTGTTTTGTGGGCACAGGTTCGCCCAATAAAAGCTAGTTTTGTATTCCACCGTATTGCTGCTTTCTTCACCGTCACTACCACGTGATAATATCATACACATAGGTATAGGTATGCCGAAACAACAGACTAGAACATTCCGGTGCACAGACTGGGACCTTTTTAGGAAAGTTAGAGCGACGAGACTAGAATCGGAACCGATAGAAGCGGGCAGACAGTTCTACCAGACCTGGATCACCTGGATCAAAAGAAGACCTCAGGGAGGCGACTAAAGAAATTAAGACCGAAGGAATCATAGACAGCATAGACAGTAGGCTCGCGCATCTGATCGAGGCCAAACAATCCATGCTGCAAAGATGGGAAACGCAAATAATGAACCGAAAGCTCAGGAAAAGGATAGCGTTGCTAAACAGACAGATCAAGGAGCATTCAAGAACGCTCGTGAAACAGCATTGGGACGAAGTTTGCCACTTGGCAGACGGCAGGATCAAACATGGGGGCAGTTCGAACATCCTCAAACATCTATTGAACGAGAGCGACACTAAGTCAGACTAGAGAACGGCAATTGCAAAACTGGTACATCAAGTCAGCCAGTACACGACTCAGGAGGTAGTCATGAGACAGCTCGCGGACAAATATCTTCCGCTCAAACAACCGGGCGATCGCGACGAACGCGTGGAGTACATGGGAGGACCGTGCGAGGAAATGGACCGCGAATTCACCGACGGTGAGGTACGGGGCGCCCTCCATGGTCTCTGTAGTAGATCGGCAGCCGGACCCGATGGTATTACCAATAAACTCTTAATGAATTTAGACAGTGAGTCGATCACTTTCTTGACGGATCATTTCACGGAGTTGTGGAGAAAGGGAGACTATCCGGAGGAATGGAAGATGGCCAACACTATTCTCATACCAAAACCGGGTAAACCGCTCCATCTGGATAACCTACGTCCAATCTCGCTTGCATCGTGCATAGGTAAAGCTATGGAACATGTTATTCTCAACAGACTCACTAGATACGTCGAGCAAAATGACATACTCCCGTATAACGTGATCGGTTTCCGCCCCGGACTATCGACTCAGGACGCCATGCTCCTGATCAAACACCCGCTCATACACGTTAGCCCGGTGCACGCGAGAGCGATTCTGGGACTAGACGGCGAAGAAGCTTTTGGTCGCATAGAGCACAAGGCCATCCTCGAGGTCCTGTCCGAGCTGGGGTTGGGCGAGAGGCTATACAGCGTAGTCAAGGCGTTTCTGGGCGGTAGGCAAGCGAGCCTCACGCTGGGAGAACTAAAATCAAAGGTGATGAACCTGGGAAACAGGGGCACCCCGCAAGGGGCCGTACTTTCGCCCATGTTATTTAATCTAGCAATGACCAGAGTCGCGAGGAAACTGGAGAGTATAGAAGGTATACCATTTGCAATATACGCCGATGACATAACCATATGGAGCGCCAACGGTAAGGTAGGCCAAACGGAGACCAGACAGCAGGACAGCATACACGCCATAGAAAGCAGGCTAGGCGAGGTGGGACTCAACTGTTCGGCGGCAAAGTCGGAGCTTTTGGTCCTAAAACATCGGCGCAGGGGTCGAAGACCAAGGAGCTACATCCCCGGGGAGAAACCCAAGATCCTCCCAAGATACGCTGTCACGACGGATCCGCGATGAAGCAGGTGGAGAAGATTAGAGTTTTAGGCTTCCACATAGCAGCGGGAGGTACCAACCTCAATGCCACTCAACAAATTTCAAACAAAACGGACCAAGTCATCAGGTTACTAAGGAGAATCAGCAAGAGACACAGAGGCCTTGGTGAGGACAGCGCTCTAAGACTAGTGCACGCCTTCGCTCTCTGTCACTTCACCTACGTGGCAGGTCTATTTAAATGGTAGCAGGCCGAGCTGAACAAGCTCAACACTATGATCAGAAAGTTTGTCAAGGCTACCCTAGGTATACCCATCAGCACCTCGAACGTGAAGCTCATGAAGCTAGGCGTGCAAAATACCATAGAAGAAATGGCGGAAGCGCAACAGATGGCGCAGCAGGAAAGACTGACAAAAACGCGAGCGGGCAGGCTTATACTCAAAGCGATAGGGACAGACCCCAATAGATCGATGAACCCGAAGGAATCCGAGGTAGAATTGAGCGCGAACCTTAGAGACGCGATCAGAACCACCCCCCTCCCGAGAAATATGCACCCGGAACACAATGTTAGCAGGAGAAAAGCGAGAGCGAAAGCTTTGGTGAAAGAAATTGAACAGCTAGGACAACAGGCGGCCCTTGTAGACGCTGCTTGGGTCAAAGGCAAAGAGGCCTACACCGCTGTGGTGGTCGACAGCCGGGGCGAGGTACGGGAGGCCGTCACCATCTTCACTAAGGATTCCACGGTGGCGGAGCAAGCCGCAATTGCTCTAGCCATCAGGAACCGCAAATGGTCTTTCATCTATAGCGATTCCAAAGCAGCAATTAAGAGCTTTGACAAAGGCTATGTAGCTGGGACTGCAGCTGAAATTATCGACAAGGTAGAAACTATCAAAACTGAAATCCGATGGTTCCTGCACATATGGGACAAGTGGACGAGACTCGGCCCAACCTCAACGAGGTGACGAACGACCTGGCACGAGGACTTGCTTGCCGTGCCGGTCAGAGCCGAACCGACGCCCACTACCATTCCGGGGAGCATAAAGATCACTTACTAACTTACAACGACATCACTAAATATTACTGCTTGGGGCGTAGGCAATTCCCACTGTCACACGTAAAATTGAACAGGGCTCAGGCAGTTACGCTACGTTTACTGCAAACCGGGACGTACCCCCACTCCGTATTTCATAAATAAAATTCACCCCGAAAGAGAAATTAGGAAAGAATGTAACGTGTGCGATGGCATCATTGACATCAGACACATGCTGGCGCGCTGTCCCGCGACTCTCGCCGACCCCGAAGAAAAATGGCTTTACTGGCACAAGACGATATCAACTCTTCATATCAAGATCAACTACGGGCTGTGCAGAGGGTCCACGATGACGCCATAAGGCTCGGCCTGGCGGTGCCGACGTGGACGCGGCCCGCCTCGGTCTGAAAAGACCGGGCTTCATGACTCTAATAAAGTTTTGTGAATGAATGAATGCTCGTGCACGGCCAAGTGGCAGGCACTATCAAATATTTGTGATCACCGCCATCGTTCTCGCGCATTTGAAGTCTAGTAGCCTTGAAATTACTATATGTCTACGCTAGCCTTCCTGCATGAGGCCGACGGTGCTGCTCAACACAGCGATCACTGCGGTTGGTGAACAAGCACGATACATATGTAAGCTGTGTGCTTCGGCATTGCCTTTTTGGCCTGTATACAGCCATAATATATGAGAGGGATCGCATAAAAAGAATGCGATGGCTATTTTTGAGGACAACATTTCCGTAATACGTGTGAGTGTGTCGTAGAGAACGGAACGAAAACAACCGAAAAAGAAATTCGGTTATCATCCTCTTTCTCGAAAAAGCAAGAGAAAACGCGCTAACGCCGCAATGCGACCTCGCATAGGAACGCGCCGCACAATGTTCGTAGATATTGTCACCTGGTGACAATATCTGACGGTGAACAAAGCATCCAAACTGGGAAAGACGAAACTAGCGTTTTATTGGGTGAACTTGTGCCCTCAAAAACAGGCTACACTCAAAGAATGGCGACAGCGGTGAACACAGTCGGCGATCGTCGATAATCTGATCTGCGGATCAAGCGTGTCGGCTTTTATACATCAATCGTCGAATGTTCCAGAGTAATCGCTGGGACCCGCGTTCCTTCCACAAAGTTCTACACCATTCGCGTTGCGCATACATCCAATCAGATTACGCAAGGTTCGGCGACAACAGACAACGGATAGAAGCATCGATAACATTCCAGAAACTTCCGATACACGCAAGCGCGTCCCGCGCTGTGCGATAACATTTGTTAGGCGGTGAAACGTGTCGCCCGATACAGACAAGTACACGCGTCAATATATAACCGCTGATGCCGTATGTCTGGACCATGCGGTATATAGAACAAATATATATGTAATCCAGCACCTACCACTGCTTAGGACGCTCGCGCAGTTCGCAAACAGTCCCTTTGCTGGGCAAGCTTAATTCAGACTGTAAGGTATGCTGCTATTACTTGCCAAAACTATTTTATTCTGGGGCGGGAACCTCATCCATCGAACCAAGTAGTCACGCAATGTAGCCTGCAGCGAACAGTTTGAACGCTTGTCAAAATATAACATCACAGCTTCTATCGTAGCAGAACGGTACCCACACTGTTACGATCGTCGCGTATGTTTCATGGCTCCTAAACCGCAGCTTAGAAATAGAGGATAATACTGCAATAAGGTCACATTATTGATTGGAACATCCAGAAATACACAATTGATCTCCGAGGCTGATTGTAGGCCCAAATATGCGCGCACACATCGCGCTGCGTGTTCCGTCCACCTCAACGCCAGCAGAAATTCCGGCCATGACGCCTTAAACCACTTCAGCACGTCTCGCAGAACCGTTTACCACGTAGAAGACGCACGTTATACTAAACAGGCCGCATGACCGCGAAAACAAACGCCAGAACCTACCGCCGAGCGCATATCTGCCATGCAAAACACCGCTTTCACCCAAGCCAGTATGGCGCTGCGCATAGGCGGCGCCACCGCGTTCACAATTTGGCGGCGCCTACGAAAAAACGGTCTATACCTGCCATGCAAAACACCGCTTTCACCCAAGCCAGTATGGCGCTGCTTTTAGGCGGTGCCACTGCGCTCACCATATGGCGGCGCCTACAAAAAAACAGTGTATAGAATTTTGATGATTGTGAGTTCGAGTGAGCCCGGCAGAGTATAATTTTCAGTGTGAGTCCGAATGATCCGGACGGAGTATAATCTTGAGTGTGAATCCGTGTGAGCCCGGCTAAGTATAATTTTTATGAGTCCGATTGAGCCCGGCAGAGTATAATTTTGATGAGTGTGAGTCCGACTTAGCCCGGCACAGTATATTTTTGATGAGTGTGAGTGAGCCTGGCTGAGAATTTTGACGGGTCTGCGTCTGAGTGAGCCTGGCTGAGTATAATTTTGATGAGTGTGAGTGTGAGTGATCCCGGCAGAGTATAATTTTGATGAGTGTGAGTGCGAGTGAGCCGGGCTAAGTATAATTTTCACCACTGTGGGTCCGAGTGAGCCCGGCAGAGTATAACTTTGATAAGTGTGAGTCCGATTGAGCCCGGCTGAGTATAATTTCCATGAGTGCGAGTCCGAGTGAGCCCGGCAGAGCGTAATTTTGATAAGTGTTTTGATACGCCGAAGAGAAGAATGCCTCACAGATAAGTCCGAAGTGTGTGAACGTCATGTTGAGGACGACGATCGATATTTTTAAACGAACGTTATTCGAAGATATATTGATTCCTCACAGGAAATGTGGACACCGGTTTCCGGCGCACTTTCTTAACCCAATTTTATTCCGGTCTTCATGAACGCATCTCGAAACCAAGAAATGTGACGCAAAAGAGAAGCTTACCAAGTGAAGGACCTCGAGTGTCGACAGGCGCTTCGGCGGAGACTTGCAGCGTGCGCTTCTGGTTCAAACGAATTGTGTTGGAATATTGTTGTGCTTGTGCTCGAAATTTGCACTACTGGCTGTCATCAACAAGCTGACGACCGTGACTTTGTCTATTGTACTTTGAAAGCTTGAATCTATTGAAGACGACGCCACAGAGCAACGCGCTATGTGGATCGTTTTACATACGAGGCAACTCGTAGGTGGGTGTCCTGTGAGTTATTGAATCTGTTGTCCTTGAAGCGTATCGCACGTAATTTGCGGCGTGAAAGGCTACAACGAAATCCGCAACATCCTATTTCAAGCGGCTATACTACCCTCAAGAGCGTAATGGAAATAATCCTCAGTCAAGCAAATGGCTTGAAAACTAAACACATGCGCGCATAACATCAAGCCAAAGTAAAACGGCGACATGTAAGACCATATATGCATCACGAACAATGTAGTGAACAGTATTTACAAAAGTGTGTAAACGTAGCCTCCGTCAACAGAGGCAACTTCATTCGAGCAAGCCTCCGAACACAACCCTCAAGCGACGCCAGAAACATGTATGGGCAACATCTGGTGACGAAAAATACCTGTGGCTTCAATTGTATGCGATTCTCGACCGCGACAAGACTTTTCACAGAGATGTGAGGTCGTTATTCAAAACCGTCCTGAGATATTCACCGTCATTGAATTCGTACAGAATTAGACATTTATTCGTCACAGATATGACTGAATACAGTTTCCGACGATTTATTCTGGGACACCCCGATCAGGAATGAATGAATGTTTGATGTTTAATGGCGCAAGGGCCAGGTATGGCCAAAGAGCGCCATACCCCGGTCAGGCTAGAGAAGCTATGTAGGTGCATTTGGATTCGATGATTTGTAAACGTTGACATGCCTAATCAAGCTTTATATGGTCACACACATGCACTGAAAAAGAATAATCAATAAGACGATTCTTTACAGAGCACTGGCACGTAATCCGCCAGAAAGAACGCAGCATTACTCTTTAAAAAAAGGTTATTCAAGTAAATAAAAGACGTCACAATGTTCGTTTCCAATTTTGTCCGCCCAAAAAGGAAGAAACCTATGAATGTCCAGTTTTGGAATCAGTTCTTGCCGATCCCTGCCGATCACATTGAATGTACATCTTCTTAAATCCGTGACTGCAATAAAGGCATTCGCTCTTAATACCGCTGCTTCTACACAGGCGCTCATCGTATTTATGACACACTTTAAAAATAAGCCGCCAGAAAAAAAAACCAATCAGCGGATATATGTGACGCTTCCAGTTTCGAGAAGTTGGTTGGAAAGCAGAATCATCATGCACGACCGGTCATTTGTGCAGCACAGCTTCAGCCTCGAAGCACCAGCTACACGTGTATATCGGGGTCTGTACATGGTAATACTTTTTTCGCATCATCCTTGGCATAAAATTTGGAGGCGGCAGTTAAGCTGCATTCACTGATGAGCAAGCGTAAGGGTAAGGGGCAAACTACCCATCGCAGCCATCACACGGCAGACGAAGCACCGTTCATGTAGAGAGACGCAACCGCAAGGCTTAATGACACATATAGGTTGTGGGAGTTCCTTCGGTCTACCGGGCGCAGTCGTTGCTGTGCCTCCAGCTCGGGACACATTCGTCATTGCGAGGATACCCCCAAACGCCTGCTTCTCGACCCCGCGCCGTTCTCCCCGGGCGCCGCGGCCGCGTCCCGCGACGTCATGCTACGCGGCCATCCGCCTGGGTCGTGGGGCGTGAGTAGGGAATAACTCCCGACTGGGGAACATCGTCGCGGTGCGCGAGGAGTCGAGCCGCGGCAGGGACGAGCGCCGGTCGCGGGAGGCGAAGTACGTGAGCCACCATCTATTTGTGTCCCCAACGCCTTGGGACGTTCACGTCCTTTGCCAGCTTGCCGAGTGGCCCTGCGTTCCGCCCTTGCGGTAATCGCATTCTGCATGTCCGAACCGTCGCTGACCAGTGTCGGTGACGGGAAGGCGGTGTTTGCGAACGCATCTCGGCCCGCATGTGCGAACCGTTGTTCGAAGCGGCGTGGAACCTGCTTTCCCCCGCCATGGGGGCGCTGAGTGTGCTCCGTGTGTTTAGGTTTGAAACTTAGTGTTAGAAAATCATGGTATTCAATGAAAACAGTGAACAGACAGTGGCAATACAGAGCCACAAAATACCTCGGGTAAGAGAATATAAATACTTTGGTATATGGATCAACTAAGGCAATAGATATATGGACACACTGGGAAAAACGATGCCTGTAAAGGGGAAGAAAAATGCAGCCATAATAAAGCACAGGGCGCTATGGGGATACAATGGGTACGAGCTGCTCCCAGGTATATGGAAAAGTGTAATGGTTCCAGGACTTACTTTTGGAAATGCGGTTATTTGCTTTAAGTCAGGGGTACAATCAAGCTTCGATGGGAACCAAAGGTGAGTGGGACACCTGCCATTGGGCGCTCATAGGAAGACTACAAATCAAGCTGTGCAGGATGATATGGGCTGGACTAGTTTTGAAGTGAGGGAAGCTCGCAGCAAAATTGAGTATGAAGAACGACTGAGCAATATGAAAGAAAGTAAATGGGCTGGGGGAGTTTTCAGGTATCTGTACAGGAAAAACATTGATTCACAGTGGAGGGAAAGAACTAGGAAGCTTACCAGCAAGTATGCGGCCTGTAGGGTGGGTAGCATAGCAGCAAAGAACGTCAAGCGGAAAGTCAGAGAGGCTGAAATAATCTCATGGGTGGCGGCAATGGAAAAGAAACCGGCCATGAGCAACTACGTAAGAGAGAAAAAACGAAATCAGGAAAGAAACAATTTATGATAACTCAAAGGAAAGCTCATTACTCTTCGAAGCGAGATCAGGATTCCTTAGAACGCGCACCCATAAAGCGAGATATAACAAGGAAGAAGAAGCATGGGCTTGCTGCGGTAAAGCTAGGGAAACGATGGAGCATGTTTTATTAGAATGTGAAGACGTCCCAGCGGTCGATTTAGGCACCACTGGCCTCCTTGAATCCCTTTGGTTCAGAGAGAGCAGGGAAAAGTAAACAGATCCGCAATAGCGATTAGTAAGAGGCGATTGGAAGATTGGTGGAAGAAAAGTAGGGAAACGACAAAAAACGGAGACGTACAAAAGCAAAGTTCGAAATAGGGGGTCAGAAAATTTGGTTGTGGGTGTTCGTTGTGGTTTTTTCTTCTTTCACCTGGGTGAGACATTAGGCAGTATAATAGCAAGAGCTTGCTGGCGCAACCCACCGCCCCGTTCCAAAGGGGACGCTCATAACATCCATCCATCGTGGTTAAGGGCAGTTTTGTATGTACCGGCCATATTGTAACCAATAACTGCATTAATTGTCCTGGACGTCTCGTGTCCCTTGGAGAGCACCCATACGCACGGTCAGAGCCGGCCAGGCCTTTCGGCTCAGTGCTCGAACCTGCGGTGGGCCTATCGCCGTACGCTTCGTGCGGCGTCGTGAAGCTCCCCTTTTCGGGGCCGACGCCGTGTGGGGAGACGTAGAGTGAGCCCACAAGGTACACATAGACACAGTCAAGTCTATTACTTAAGCGCGGCAGGTTTGTCACGAAACTCAGAGTGCGCATCGAAACTACATTTACCGATTGACCAGCGGTGCAGGCCAGTTGGGGCAAACGACGCATCGCAGCATACGCGTGGCGCGTGACGAAAAACGCGACTGCTGCGCCAGTAGTTCCAGCGGCAGCACGCCCGACGGCCCCGCCGGCTATCGGGCGTGCATGGGGGCTCTGAAACTCAAGTATGTATGAAGAAAGTGGCGTTGGGTGCATCTGTCTTTCAAGTACCTCATAACTTAACAGCGAGACTCATGTCACCAGACCTCCTACGCGCCGAACGATACTGGCCGCGAAGGCCAGTATTGTCCTAATCGATTTAGGAGCATAACGGGTCTCCGATCCTCAAC
Organism: Dermacentor andersoni; assembly: GCF_023375885.2. Lineage (NCBI taxonomy): Eukaryota > Metazoa > Arthropoda > Arachnida > Ixodida > Ixodidae > Dermacentor > Dermacentor andersoni. The sequence continues at coordinate 217,168,160 of NC_092817.1, forward strand.
ACAAAATGAAGATGCATCGCGCTTCTGAATAAGCACTGTGCGTTCATCTCGAAAGGTATACGAGGGCCATTGAATAACGATTTCCCCTGACCCACTACCTGGTGGGTCAGGAACACGAAAGTTCGCATATGTAATTATTGTTTTCGACATAGCTGCCACCGGCAGCCACAGACTTCTGTCATTGTTTTACGCAGACACCGATACCACTTCTGTACAAGGCCTCGGGCAATGCATCCTTTACCAGACGGCCGCAGCGTCGCTCGCTTTTCCATTGCGGCTCCATAAAGTTCTGCACAAGTTGCGTGAGGCGGCACTCGTTGTCTTTTCCGGCGGCGGCAGAATGCGTGTGCCGGCGCGTCGATAGCGCCGATTCGTGTTCCTATATTTGCTCCCGGGAGCATATACAGGAACACTAGCGCCGATATACGGGGGCGTCTCCTAGCGAGCGTTCTCGCGGGCCTCCGAGACGGTTACGGATGCCGTGGTAATCTTAGAGGCCGCGGCAAGTGATGTAGGTTGCAGGCGTGCGGCGTAAGCGGCGCTCCTTGCCTTTTCGTGGAGACGAGAAAAGGGAGAGGGCACCGGGTTTATCGGACCACGCGGCATTGCCTCAGGTTGGCCTTGGAGGCAGGACTTCGATGATGAGCACTCACCATCAGGAAGTGGCCTGTTCCTTAAAAAGCGCTTCACTGTTGGTAAGAGCTGAAACAGACCGCTGGTTACTACTCTAAACCACCGTCTCGACGACATCGAAGACCGCTTACGTAAAGGAATATTTCACTGTACCGCTGACAGTCCTGCAGTAACGCGGGCGCAATCTGAGCAGAACGTATGCGCTGAACTTAAATCTGAACAGGGGTGACGACCTTATACCTCGCGCGCATCGATTGGGAAAGCGAGCTCCTGGAAAATGTCGGCCACTTTGGTTTGTGTCTTTCAAATTCAGAGACAACGTACTTTCATCACGCAGGAACCTGAAAACTTGTAGAATATTCGTTAGTGAAAATTTCTGCCGGACAACCAGAAACTTCCGCAAAAAAGCTTTCTGATTAAGCTAGTGGTCAGAAGTTCTCCGCGCGATATAATAAACTAGACATAAATAAGAAATGCTACGTATACTTTCCACCAGCTGACAGCGTTTGTGAACTTCGTCAGTGCCATAACCTGAGTACAGACGAGAGCGCGTTGGGCTCTTCGCTTGCCGGTAGCGACACATTGTTATCCTAACTAACAATGTGCAGCACAATACACCTTACACAGGGTTGTCATTCTTATTCGTTCACTTTAGGAGCATGCTAAGCAAAGGCGACGCTTTATCTTCTATTGTTGACACATGCTTGGCTGACGTCTTAGTGCTCACGGAAACCTGGCTATCCGCAAGAATCAGGATGATCAACTGTTTAAAACATGACAAAAGATACGCCATTTATCGCTGTAATCGAGATGCCAGATCTGGTGTCGGGATACACATTGCTGTGGCGGACAATCTTGTTTCCAGCGTTGTCTTACTCAGTACGTTACTGGAGCTCGGTTGTGCTCGTATCCGAGCGAACTATCAGAATATGGTACTTTGTGCATGTTACCGTCCCCCATGTGCAAGCTCAGATTTTCGTCAACTGTTGCACCGTTTGCTAAGCAATTTAATATTACGTTTTCCGTGCGCTTCCTTATCAGTCTTAGGTGACTTTACTTTCCCTAAAATAAACTGGTCAATTTCCTGCCCCGTTCTTACAGAATCATGATCCGAAAGCGCAGCCTGCATAAGATTTTGTCTAGATGTTAATCTCACGCAGCTCATTTCCCTACCAACTAGAATCGGCCCGACATCAGCTAACACACCCGATTTAGTTCTTACGACTGTCCCAGATATTACAGGGTCACTCAGTCTGTTCCCTGGTTTCAGCGACCAGTGTTTCATTCATTTTTCTATAACAGCTCCACTCAACATCAGTACAAGTACCCTTAAGACAATAGGCGATTACACGAAAGCAGATCGTACTTCAAGTAATACAGAACTTGAATTGTTTTTAGAGGATTGCATGGCTGGTTTGTTTGATCGTACTGGAAGCTTTTCGAAAATAAATTGGTATCATGTAGCAACCCGTATAATTCCCGAAAAGAAGCGCTCGCCTCGATTTACCGCAACACGAAAAAGGCTGTTAAACAACAACAAAAAAAAAGAATCCGCCGTGGTTGCTTAGTGGCTATGGTGTTTGGCTGCTAAGCACGAGGTCGCGGGATCGAATCCCGGCCACCGCAGCCGCAATTCGATGGGGGCAGAAGGTGAAAACGCCCGTGTACTTAGATTTAGGTGCGCGTTAAAGAACCCCAAGTGGTCCAAACTTGCGGAGTTCCCCACTACGGCGTGCCTCATAATCAGTTCGTGGTTTTGGCACGTAAGCCCCCCCCCCCCCCCCTTATAAAAAGAAGGAAAGACAGTTTGCTCTTTTAAATTGTGTCACCAAACCCGCACGTTGCCGCACCTACAATGATACCATTAGCTATTTTGTTACGGCGAGAAAATGATCGCTTACTATAGGTCACGGAAAAAAAATATTTACCATTGCAAATAATATTCCAGCACACATTGCAGCATACTATATTGTGCATAATCAAGTGCTCTTTCCAAAAACATAAGTTGTGAAACAAAAAGAACTGTATTAGATAAAACATAAAAATTCAAGAAAGCGCCATTATTTCAGCCAGTTTATAAAAACAACAATAAAGAAAACATGATCTCTACAAAAATAATAATATTAAAAGAAATTCTGAATATGAATTTCAAAGATAAATAACCAAGGAATAGTGTGTGAAAAAATAAATGCACAGTACACCGCCGTTCTTCGGATACAAAAAAGAAACTAAGACCAGTTCATCGCTCATGCCATGCGGTGAAGCAGTTCCTGGATTTTGTAAAGCATAGGTGCACTCCGCACTTTTCCCACAGAATGTCTGGTATTAGTTCATCTTTGCAGTGCTCGTAGCAAATTCTGCAGTTCCGTCTTTTCAGCATGTTCTGAGGATGGTCCAATGAGAAGTCCAGGGAACGTACTTCACCAGTTCGTCTAGAGTCATGCACCTCTTCCGGTACCGATCGCTCTCAGCGTAGCTGGGCAGCTACAAGATTTTGCATCCAAGCATATCTGTTTGCGTTTTTGCAGATTGTTTTTATTACCTCTGCAGAGAAGAAGAGTAGAAAAGATCCCACGCCGTTGTAAACTGCCTTGCGCTGCATCCGCAGTGCTGAGCCGAGATTTGCAATGGGCGGCCTTCTTGGCGGGATTGAAAGTCTCTCTGCAGTCGATGGCAGCACGTCAGAACCAAGCGAAGCTTGCACCCTGAAGATGACCAGTATAGCTCCCAGCTCGTGCAAAAAGATCGACAGATAAGCGCGCACAAGGAAGGAGACCGCTCAAGGCCGTAAAGGATACTCGCCGATGAACAGCTGCGGATGTCCGATGCTGACTGAAAACATCGTCGCCATCAGAGCTTTATTCTGCTTCGCTGTCATCTTTGGAAGCATAACTCGAGTCCTCATCACTAAATTGAAGTGCAGGTGCAGCATAGTTTTGAGCACAACGCTTTTATCGCGACGAAGCCGCGCGGGACGACGCCATGGGAGCGACTTTCGATAACTGTGCAGCGACACCGGCAGCGCCCCTTGCCGGGATTTTACGAGAGAAGCGAAACCATCGGAAACTGGTTGAAAATACCAGGTCCGCATGTTGGACATCCGGCGGACCTTTAGAAATACACTTTGGCGGGATAAAACGACTCGGTCTCCGAAGCAAAGCTCACTAGTGAGCAGCTGGCGTCATTCACGGTTAATTATCACCGCTCAGCACTGTCGTATGTCGGAGCGCAATGTGTAGGAATCGTTTATGCGTTCATTGTCTGCGTCTTTGACTTGTTGGTATACGTACTGACATTAAACCAAGTCTGTACGTCAAACGTTTTTTATCTTAAGCGTCCAAAGTTTACTCGAATTACGTCAGTATAGATGAATTATATGCAATGGCGGACATAACTTGCAAGGATAAACCAAAGTACTTGAAATAATAATAAACTAATTGCATTACTTAATTAGCGTAATGCAAACCTTACTACACATGTTCATGTAAAAAAGTTGAAAGTAACTGTTAACAGAGGTCTAGCTGCGTGTCAGAATGGGCACGCAGGCCAAGACAGTTGGCTTGACGTGGCACCATGCAGCGCGGCTCTTGTCAACCCCTGAAACTGGGCGTGGCGTGGAATGCAGCCGCGCCATTGGACGTTTATTCATTTCGCGCCGTATACGTCACGGGGCACTTCGCGGTGCTGCACGCGCCATCGGATAAGTTGGACGAATCGTTTGTCGCCAGGGTCTACGCGGCCATTCTGGAACGTAGAAGCGCACTACTGGACTTTTACGGCAATCGCCGTCGACTTTCTATTGTGTATGCATCCGCAGTAACGGTTGTAACAAAAGAAGTATACTGATGTAAGTAGCTCTCTTTTTAATGAATGGATCGATTTGGTGTTTCTTGAAATCGATGTCCGCGTGAGTAGACAATTTATTCGTACTGACACAATTCAATTAAACTTCGTAGATTTGTAAAGTGTTTCACAGGAAAGAATACACTCTGTAGAAAATATGCAGAGACGCGTACAACAAAGGACGTGTGTGTTTATGTTTTCTTCAGTTTCGCAGCATTGCATGTAATAATGTTAAGTTCGAGCGTTTGTGTACGTCAACGAGCATTTCTATCGCTTCAAGGCACGAGCTGCAATAACGAACAGAGGCGAGCACGTGCTGGCGTATGCTGCCACGATAAAGCTCTCGGTTTGTTACTTCTGTTAATTCGTCACTAAGATAAAACGTCATACGAGGCGTAATATGTGCTGGCAGACAGAGCACATGGTACTGTAGCGGCACATCGGTAGTCAGGCGTTTTCCTCGATGCAAAGAACGCGTGCTCGAAGTGCGGAGTACATGCAGAACGCACCTGGCAAAACACGGTGCACGTGCTCGAACGAATTTTAAGCAAACCGCGCGTAATATAATTGGCCTGGAGCATTACCCGCTAATATTTCGCATTCGCCTGTAGCCACGCTTTACTATCTCATTTGGAAGCGATGATCGCACCTCACTGCGTGTTGCGAGCGCGAAAGATCGATCCGAGCGCCGTAGCGAGGAATTCACGCTAGTGTTTTTAGAGCGCGGCTCTCGGGAGGCCACTCCTGCGGCAAGCGTCGACGTCGCTTGTAACCGAGCGAACGAGCACAGCGAAAGATGAGAGCGAATGCGGCGCTGGGGATGAAGAAAAAAATGTCGCACTTTCGCCCGAAAACCGCACATCGATCGCGGTAGCAAATTAATGGACAGCTAGCTAAACCAAGCAAGGATAGCAGTTTTATTGGCCGCATAAACTTGTACACGTAGGCATAGTAACAAAATAGCGTGGTGCCACGCGCGCACAAGGGAACATGAAAGCATCTCTTTCGATGACCGCGAAAACTCGCTGCCAAACGCTGTAATGAGGAAGCCCGGTAGCGCCAGCTAGCGAATTGACCTTCTTGCTGCCTCTCGCTTCAACGCGAACTAAGCAGCGAAACACAGCGCGCGGTAGACTATGCCCGTCGCAGATGCCTTTCAACATACAGCGGCCAGGATGGGTGCGCACGGCCTCCCGGGCCGCTCGGAGTAGAACGCGCCCGCCCCAGCCCCCTTCCCCTGGATACTTGCGAGCGACGGAAGACGATGCGCTTCCTGCCGCTTCCCTCGCTTGAGTGCGCGAGACTGAGCCTCGATCGTCGCCTTACCCTCGCAGCCTTTCACTCGCATATACAGCACACAGTGTGCGGCGAAGATGTTATCGCCCTGAGACTTTATTGGCGGCGAGGAGTTAGGGAGTCGCCATCTATCGGAAGCGCCTCGCTGGCGTAGTATGAGGGATCACGCGGCGCGCTCCTCATAGGTCTTGCTGTCAGCGCTCACTGAAAACACCACGCGCGAGCTCTCCCGGACATTTCTGTAAGTGCTTTCGAAACGAGAGAAGTTTTTTACTGTCTAAATAATAATCTCGGGCAAACTGAAAGCCCACAATCGTTTACAGACGCTATCTCTTTACCGAATACGTACAGTGAACGCCACTGCGTGCGGTCGCCGCGATGGAGTCTCCCGAACCGGCTTCTTGCGTGAAAGGTAGGTAAACGCTGAGAGCAAGCTAAGTGAAATATGTTCTTATAGTGTTTGTATAGCGTAATAGAACGAAGCCTCAATGCAGCGATCGCGTAGATTCGCAGCGACCGACTGCGCATCTGCATGCTTGTCCGCGCACTGTTCCGCTTTCTCCGCGCGCGCGTTTTCGCACCGTGCCATGAGCTTTAGGCCGCAGAATATGAGCATTTGACAGTATGCAAGTAACCATTGTTGCGTGGGTGCTATCAGAGCTGTTCAAAAATAACTTCACTGTAGAGACTTCGACGCCTACGGGGACTGTGATGTGCCGTCGCGACGATTCAATCTTTTTTTTTCTTCTAAATTCTTTGACCTGTCAATATTATTTCTCGAGTTGCGTCGCACTGTATGTCTATCGGTGTTCTCAGCGTGCCATTTCCCGCTGCTCCTTTTTTTGTAATCCAGTTCATTAATTCATAACACGAACATGACCATATGCCATGCATTTTTTAAATGTGCTTCTTACCGTTGCCTTTCCACTCCACTCAACTTACCAGTATCTACAGCATCGACAAGTTCATAGACCAAACCGTCATGACATTAGTCGGGCAGCGGACTCGGGTGAGCGTCTCAGTGCGCGTTTTCAGAACATCGCAGACCGGGCGCCGTAGCAGAAATCTTCCTCGCGTCTGTGCTTGCTGCACACCCGAGTTGTAGCCGATGACTGTTTGCGTTTATGTTTCGCGAGCCAAGCTTCAAGCAGCTTCTTGTCCTGCGGCTACGTGTGAATAAGGCCGACACCGGCCTCCGTTACGTGCGTTCGGCCCTGCGGCACCGAGCAGTAGCCTACCATGTTGCGCGCCTTCAAAGGCAGCCACTACCTGTTGTTGTGCTTTCAAGCGTTGTAAAGGAGACACTCGAAGCGGGAAAATTTCGCCACTAAATGAGGACCGCAGCGTACGAGGGAATTTAAACTCGTTTTCAGCTTGCTTCGGCGCTCCCGAAGCAGCCGACGCGGCCGCTATGTCCACGTGATCCCTCCTAGCACGTCACGCCGACGGTGGCGCCAGCTTTTCCAGTGGTGGAGCTCGAGGCCAATACGGAACCTCACGGCGACGCGGACGGCAGACATGCGCCTGGAGTGTCTATATAATTGCTATCGCAACAAATGTGGGGAGAGCGACGAGGCGCGAGGGGGAAAGTGGAGAGCAGGGTTGCAACGGCACCATGAGGTGGAAAGCGGATGAGCGTATGGCGAAATGGTGAGGAAGAAAGCGGAGTGCCGGCGGTGACCAAGCTTGCGCGAGCTGAGAAACAGCGCTGGTGCTGGCTTCGGACCCACTGCACAGAAGTTGCTTCGCCTGCGGCTCCGCCGCCGCTAGAAAAGGCGCGCTTTCACGCTTTCTTTCTGAGCAATGAGCGACGCAACCGACGGAAGCTCTTCGCCTGCCGCTGCTGCTAAACGAGCTGCCCGAGTAGAGGCTTAGCGCCGCCAACGAGAGCACCCTGTCATTCGGACAGAAGTTCTTTGCCACAATACATCGGGAATTTAAAACACCTAAACAGCGGCGTCGAAATTCGCATTAGGGAGTATCGTAATCGCCGGTGAAATATTTTTCCTTTCACCAAAGCCGTGGGGTTTTGAAATCTCGGGGGGGGGGGGGGGGGGGGATGCCTTTTGTCGTTTTTTATATGCCGTGTGGCTTACATTTTTTTGTCCTCATGAGCCGAATTCACTGAACGATAAAACGAACAGTATCTACCTCGTATAAATTGCGGGCTTTGGTCGGTGCAGCTGATTTGCCCTGCCTTCCCTCTTTCGCTGATGGAAGAAGAGCGAGTCGGCAAGCCCCAACCCTAACCCAATTCCAAAAGTTGTCTCATCAGTGCGTTATCCAAGAAGTCTCATAAAACGCTTGTAACTCTGGGCCGCTGTCTTCTCAAGGCACATTGTGAGTGGGGTTGAACAACGTACTGTTTTGAGCCCGGCTAGCAAGACAGCGGGCTGCACGGCTGCGCGCTAGTTCGGACGGCCCAGCTGCGCGAAAGGCACGCGGTGTCATCGACGGCGAGGCTTAATGCGGCGGGAGGAGCCGGTTTGCGATAGTGATTGCGGGGTCGCTGGTTGCTGCCCCCCCGCCTCCTTACGAGAGATTGAAGCGGCGGGGATTTCCTATCCGGGGAATGTGTCCGCGTGAACTTGGGAGTTCCGCGGAACTAGGCGAGGTGCTTCCTTTGGTCCGCAAATCCTCGTACAGTCGCCGTGCGTGGCCCATCGCGGCATCTCTGGTCGCCGTTGAGCCCCTCGGGCGGTGAAGACATTCTGCGCGCGCTGTCTTTCTCTCGGAGAGACGCGAACACCGGCAGAGCGTCGCGGGGTGAGGATTAGCGTGGGCGCTTCTCTCATTGCTCGGTAGCAACACTTTCACGCCTCAACGGCGGTGAAAAGGCACGGAAAGTGCAGCCTGGAATCAAAATGAACATGTCCGCACGTGTTGTCCTGAATACTCGCTTCTCCGCTTACTATCTTTTCACGCTTTAAGTATTAATCTGTCTCGAGGCGAGGCACATTTTTCCCCCTCCAAGCAGGAGTGCACACCGGGCCTAAATTCACGCGTGAAATGCCAATGAAGCGCGTGCATTATTGTGGACTATGAATTGCGTGCGACTGAGGCACGATGCTGCATTTGCCGCAGAGTATTGCCCATGTCGTCCTTGTGAAAAAATTATGGACGCTGCCCACGCCGCCAAACAATGGTTTGGCACTTGTTCGAGTTGGTAATAGAAGTGCTGTCATGCAAAACGTGCGTGTGACATTGCAGAGGAGACGACTGCAAATTATTCGTTCATATCAATAGCGGTGAAGAAGTCAACGTTACAGTCTCATATCCTATTCACGTATACCTCAATCTTTTGGTTCCGTGTAGCTGATGCCTTCGGCATAAAAGCTACGATCGCCGCGGCAACTTACGTATAGGAACCACGACGAAGAATGCAGGCGTACTGTTTTCGCTGAATGAAAGGCGACATCGTATATGTGCTTGCAAACGGTCGAACGTACATGGTAAATTGGCGGTTGGTTATTTACTCATAGTCGAAAAGCTTAATGTCAAAAATCGAATTAAACTAAATTATGAGGCTTTACGTGCCGGAACCACGATCCGATTATCATACACGTCGTAGTGCGGGATTCTGGAAATATGGACCTCCTGGGGTTCTTCCAATGTGCGCCTCAATCTAAGCACACGGGCGTTTTCGCATTTCGCCCCCACCGAAATGCGGCTGCCGTGGCCGAGATTTAAAAAAAGAGCGCTTAAAGTGTGTGAAGAAATCGAGTTGGGGGGGGGGGGGGGGGGCAGCGCCGGACAGCGGGATGTGACTGAGACAGACGAAGCGCTGACTTTCATCCAATATTTTATGGCGCACACAACAATCTGCACAGTGCCCCAGCTAACTTTAGCCAGAGTTTAATGATATGCCGCTGCACTTCTAAGACGACGTGACCGAATCCATGTTGCTGATTATTGTATGGAGTAAGCCGCACTATTCTTGTATTCTGCTTAATTGCATAATTAGTCAAGATAAATTAAACAACTTCAGAAGCAACGAGGTTAGGCAAACGATTTCAATTAGAAAGTGGTAGAGCGTTTTGCAAAACGTCCGATTAGGCAGTTTCTGTCTTTCTATCGTTTAAGTAAGTCTGGCTGAAGTTAACTGGGACATCCTGCATATTGCTGCCTGCGCAACAAAATATGGGTTGAAAGTCAGCGCTTCGTCGGTCTCAGCCGCGACACGTTGTTGTCTGGCGCTGTTTCTGCTCGCTTCCTTCCGACATCCACCGACCAGCCCAAGTTTAGCACGCATAGTTGCGCCTAGCTCTGTTGAAACATTTGCAAGATTCGATATAAGATAGCTTACAGATTAACATCGTCCGCGGAGCATGCACCTTTGTTGCAAATGGTGGTTTGGGTGCATAGGTCGTGTGTCATGTGTGTGCAGTGTGCGACGCAAATCGCATCTACTGACGCCAGGATCCACCGATATCGAACAGCGCCAGGTGGAAGCGGTGATTAATGCTGTGCCGGCACTCCTTGCGTTCTTAATCTGCTTACTGCATGCCAGAAGGCTCATATTGGAAAGTGTGCAAATGCGAATACACGAGTAATCTTGCGGCATCGATTCGACAGCAAGCCGTACCCATAGTGAGTTAATGTAAACGCCTGTGCGCATACATAAACGCGGAAATTATTTCCACCAATGCCGATGAAGGGGAAGCAGAACTCAGCTATAAAAGATAGAGCACATCGGGGTTACAATAAATATGAGGTGGTGTGAGGAACTTGGGAAGGAGTAATGTCGCCAATGCTAACGTTCGCAAATGCCGTTGTGTTTAAATACAGAGATCTTGTCAGCGTTAGTTTATAGAAATATGACACGCCAATTAAAGTTCTGCTGCCACTACTGATCATTTATCGCCACGCATGGATGCTGTTCAGAACGGCCAGCTGCAGTGCAAGTTTGCCAGCCAGTTACGCCAGCGGTGGCAACCTCATCTTGGAATGCCGCCGCCAACCTCTAGCCACGGCGTGGCTAAGTCGACTTTGTGTCGGTAATAATACGCGCATCCTCCACTCTCCGTCGCTTCAGCTAGGATGCGTTGTGACTGAAGGAGTTCGACGAAGCAGGCTTTGTGCGCAACACGACAAGGTGGACCTGATCTCCTACGGGCGCGGGAGTGGCCGCGGGAACGCCGACGGAGGCTCCTTCCCACGCACCGACCAAGACGCAAGACAACGCGCTACCTGGAACGGCTCCGAGTTCTACGAAATCCGTGTGGTGTCGGTTTCGGACCGTGAACACGTGTGTGTGTGCATGTGTGTGTGTAAACCGTCCTGCAGAGGGGCGGCTAGTTTGCGATGACTATACGAACGTTCGCGTCGCCTTGTATCGCGGGAGGACCGAGTGTTTAAAAACTGCTGTTGTGCGGATACTTGACACAGTTTTCTTAAGCAGTCATGTTGGACTGAGACTCTCTCTCAAGCAGTCATGTTAGACTGATGTACTTTCTCAAACAGTCCTGTTAAACTGATATAAATACTGTAAATAAACCCATATTCCTCGTTCTCGATGAGAAGCAGTCCTTCCCTTCATCAACGTCCTCAGCGTGGATAAGTTGGACGACGGCATGGGCCAGCTACCTTCGAATTCATGCCGGACTCCAATCTTGACAACGGATCACGAGCGATGTGATTGAGCCCCCAATCCTGACAATGCACAAATTCTGTCTGATGTATCCTTGGATGGTGCACCGCCAAGATTGTGATATGGTGGTGTGATTACTTATTTATTTATTTATCTGCGTTATCATCCGGGCCAGTGGAACTACAGAGGGATGTGGTACATATTTACACTCTTAGCACGGTAACGTTTAATAAAGGGGCATATTCTCACAATTTTATGCACCTGTAAATAAATATTGCATTGTAACGTTTATCTAAGTAACCTTTAATAAAGGCGCATATTCTCACAAATATGATTACCTATGAATAAGAAATAAAGTTGAAACCTTTACTCACGTAACTTTTAATGAAGGGGCATATTCTCAGAATTTTTTTGCGCCTTAAATGAAAAGGTATTTAGTAATCTTTAGTATAGGTTTACGTAGCCATTTTTGTATTTTAACATTTCGCATATGATGAGCAAAACGTAAACAAGGTGAATGCAGGAGCCAACTTTTGGACAAGTAGACTTGTCTTCTTTGAAGAAGACAAGTCCACTTGTCGAAACGTTGGCTCCTGCATTCACCTTGTTCACGTTTTGCTGATCGCGTGAATTTTCATCTCCCGCATTCCCCGTGATTTCCCTACATTTCGTATAGGCATACAGTCTTGCAAATCCTCACCCGAGCGCGCTTCGGTGCATGCCCATGAATTCAGCACACTGACTTTTGGGCTATCCGTCAAACTTCACCTCAATGTACTAGCGTACCTAATTGAGCGGTACTTTACAAAAATTTCTATTTGAAAAGATCGGCCGAATCTCAACAACTTTCAGTTACCAACGCAATAAGGATACCTGCTTCGGAAGATATAGGCATTTAAGGCACTGATCTATCGAGAAAAAGACTTGGAAAATCCCTAATAGCGAAACAAGAAATGAAATTCACTTCATACTTTCCGCTGATCCCAGCATAGTGCAGGATGTAGAAGTGTTAGGTAGGGTAAAATACAGTGATCATAGGTTAGTGAGGTCTGGGATTCTCCTCAATTTGAAGAGATAAAGAGTAAAATTGGTCAAGAAGAAACAGGCCATCCTAGACGGAGTAAGGGTAAAAGCAGGCCAATTCAGGCTGATACTTGCAAACAAATATGCAGCTTTAGAATGTAGAGGTGAAGATGACATAGAGGTAATGAATGAAACCGTAAATAGGCTGGCTTCAGAAGCAGCAATTGAATGGGAGGTAAGGCACCAAGGCAACCAGTAGGCAAGCTCTCCTAATTAACAAACGCCCTAATAAAGAAATGAGAAACAATGAAAGTGTCCGACTCAAGAAATCCGATAAAATTCGCGGAACTGTGAAAACTGATCAACAAGGAGAAAATAAGGGATATTAGAAATTGTAACATCAGAAAGTCTGAGGAAGCAGTAAAATGGGCGCAGCATGAAATCAGTGAGAAGGAAACTTGATATAGGAAATTTTACTAATGAGCTTATTTCATTTCTTTCGGGAACACGTCATTGCATATTGAAAGCAGCCAGTACTGAAAGCATACCAATTTGCTATAAATTGTGCCTAGCACCAGATTCGAGAAATTGGAAGTCAGAATCTGCTATAAAGTGCGTTGCTGTTTCAGTTGTTGTTTCTGCTGTACCGGCAACGAAATTCAGTAAACAAATGTCTCAACTTTAACAGCAATGCATTTTATGGCATGTTTGCAGTGTAAGTTTTTCGAACTATTCTGTGTCAGAATGCTTACAGCAAACGCATATGGAGTGCTCATTGACCAGCTCTGCCGTTAATCACAATTGGTTATTTACATGCTGATCAGTCAAATATATTCGTACTGACGATTATTGCGGAAATTCTATTGCGATTACTTTAAATCTTGTTCAGCAGAAATCAACATTTCGTCTCAAATTCTATGTTTTTAATATTCAAGGGCAGTCCGAATAACAGCGTATAAATCACCTTTGCCGCCTTACTATTTTACACCACAAGTCATTTACACAAGGCAGCTTGCAGCAGTTAATATAAAAAGCACGATGCACAAAAGCTGGCAGAAAGTTGGGAATTATAGGATTAAATGTGCAAAACACGAAATAATTCATGGAATACATAGTATGCTGCGTTTGTAGATGTGAGTGCATTGTATACATGCAAGGTTCGACCCGCAACAACATATTTTGACCCGCTGCGGACTATGTTGATAGTTTTCTGCAAACAGTACCATGCCATCATCACATTATAGTGAGATTTCTAATAAATACATTTTTGCACAAGTGGAAAGCACACCACCTGAAAAGGCGACACATTGCAGTATCACTACGAATTTCTGCATGCATCATTGCCTGTGTTGAAAAGAAATTGATGGAAGTATCAGGCGTCAGCACCCACGTTCTGCGAATGATGTGAGTAGCAGCTTTGAGAAGAGAAGCTGACGCGAAACATTTAGTGAAAATGTCGTGATTGCTTTTTTGCATACGCAAATCAAGATAAAGTTTTCCCTTCACAAGCCAAAATACATTTTGCCTTGCCGTTTTTTGTTCACGGCCATGAAGAAATAATTAGAAGACCTTTGAGCACAGCATTGTGCGGTAGCACAAATTTCTACATCGGCACGAGGAATGGTGCAAATAAGCAGAAATGTTGAAGGTTCCTGCACAACGCGAACTCTGGATCCCGACTCGGTAGTGTCGCCAAACGGCAGTGTCGTAACACTCTAATGTCGTCAAAACTGGTCAAAGCTGTCTTTTGCGTAGCCATAAAAATAATGGCAATATATATAATATGAACTTTATACAATTTAATCATAAACTTTACATTTTAGCTGCCTTTTCACTAAATAATATGGTTTAGTAACGTGTTCCGTAGCAGAGAAAAACTACATGTGGCACGGGTGCTGTGTTAGTATCAAAGTGCAACTTTTGAGAATTATTTCTATGAGCGTTGATTTTATCTTGTCATCGACAAAAATTACAAAGGCACTTGGAGTCTACTTATGTACATTGAATTGGAAAACAATGTGGCTCTACCGTATGATACTTTTCACTTGGTCATGATTTAATCGGGCGAAGTCAATTTGAGAGTGGGTGAAGTCTGTTCTAGGATGAGCCAGATCGGTTTTGAACGTGGGTCAGCAACATTTTCTAATTGGGGAAAGTCAATTTTTTGGCTGTGGGCGTCCGCCTGACGCCGTGGCTGTTCTCAGTGCGAGCCGCAGCAGGTCCGGGAACGTGACGTCATCACTCGATCGCGTCGATTTCGATGCCATCGCATGTGAAGAGGAAGCTCGGGCCCAACTCCGACGCGCCCTATTCAAATGCTTGTAAAACGCAAAAACGGACGGACGGACGGAAAAAACTTTAATGGAAAAAGGACCTGCGAGGTTGCCAGCCCGGGCTCAGGCCACCCGGGCATTGTGTGCGGTGAGGCATAGCCTTTCCACCGCTGCCCGGGCCCGCTGGATAGCCCATAATTGGTCGTGTAGTTCTGAGCTAGTCAGAGCGCTTAGCCATCGCTCCTCGAGAAGGTCCGGTTCTATGTTGTCCTCTACGTATACTGAACTGATCTGTGTGCACTTCCACAAGATGTGTGCCATGTCTGCGTGTTCGTGTTTGCAGAGCTTGCAGCTTGCGTCTGGATATTGTGTTGAATTTATTCTGTTTAAGTGTACTGGGTTTCGGAACGTTCTGGTTTGCAATCTTCTCCAATCTGTTTCTTGAGACCTGTCGAGTTGTTTGTGGGGTTGTGGGTATGCTTCTCTTTGTTTCGTGTAGTGTGTGAGTATGTCGTGGTACGTGACCAGTCTGTCCCTGTCGTCTTTTATCGCTTCTTCGTCGTCGTCGCCTCCTCCGTCTTGTCCATCGCCTCCGCCGCAGTCCTTCCCCCTTCCCCGGGTGTTGCGGGGTGTTGGGCCGTCACTGGCCGTGCCGCGGTGGGTTAGTTTTCGCGCGACTCGGTGGGCCTTCTCGTTGAGGTTGGGAGGGGCACTCATGGTAACTTCTCCCATATGTGCCGAGATCCATTTGAGGTATTTGGGTGTAATTGTGCCGTTCCTAAAGTCTTCTGCTCTGCTGTTCAGGATTTTGGCCGCCTCGGTGGAGACCGCTTTTCTGAGATAACGCCTGGACTGATATTAATGAAATGTGTTGCATTTGAGAGAGAAAGTGAACTTCTAGTCATAGTTGGGAGCAGAATATCTATTTAGGGCATGAATATTGTTAAAGGAATTTTCAAAAATTCGAAAGTTCTAAAAAAATGGAACTACATAGTTTACAATTCAATAGCTCTGCATCAAGAACAGGTATCGCGGTTCTGTAAACTACATGCGTTAGATCATTCAAAGCGGACAAATTTTCTATGTTAATTTATATATTACGTGAATTTGTTACGTTGTATACAATGGTTCTGCAAAAGCTGTATTTCCATATTACTAAATTTTTGAGATTCATGTTAACACACTAATTTTGACCGCTTTAGATCTACTATTAGATGCAATTAACATAACTGTGATATCGTTATTTATTGCTGAGTTACATAGTTGTAAACTTGATAGTCTCGTTTTTTGAAAATTTTCGATTTTTTACCAATTTTTAATAAAAAGTTGACGACCTAAGTAAAATACTCGAAACCAACAGTCACTAGATTTTAAGCTGTTCTTTTAAATGCAACAAACCTCGTCAAATTTGGTGCAGTGGTTGCCCAGAAAAACGAATTCTCCTTTTTCATGTATTTATATAGGAGAACCCAAGCTAAAGCTTCCTCTTAACGCCGGACGCTCGCCTGATTTTCGACTTAATTGGGCTTATAATGCTTGCGCATTAATAATAGATCTGCTTTAGTACTAAGAGCCCATGCAATCGGTACTTAGTTCAAGATATAGGTGAGCATCCTCGGCCGGTATTTTGTAGCGATGCCTTTTCCGATTCTATGCTTTTCCAGGCTTTTCGCGCTTGGCCAGTGGTCAGAGCGACGGTCTGCCCACATCATCAACGGGATCAGGCGGCCGTGTGTGGTGGATGATAATAATAGCATAGAATAAGGCATAAGGCATCGCTACAAAATAGCGGCCCTGCTCTGTATTCACGCAAAACTTCGATGGTCACCGGTGTAATTGCTTCTGTTATAGAATGTGGGCTGTAAATACAGATTGATCAGCTAGCAATTCGTGTTGGATTATGACACGACGTAGTGGCCATTATTCTTACGTACGCTTCATTTATACTGTTATGTCCTCTGTGTATGTAGTAAATGTGAGCGCAACAAACGTCAAATGGCCAACACTTTTTTTTCCCCAACGAAAAGTCGGTTCCGCGAAATGTAGGTAGCGCTGCCGCGCCCACAAGCCACAAGTCCATAAGCCTCCTCTGTAAGAGGCTTTGTCCTACAGTTCAAAGCAACGGGTCTGATTTTTCTAAGCATTGGGGTTTAGCGACAGTGTAGGCAAAATAGACTTCAAGTGGGTATAAATAACCAGAGGGAGGTTATCTGATTGGTGGCTAAATCGAGGCAAACGTGAGATTTCACGCTTCACTAAGTACAAAATATATTACTAGTTATGGCTAGGTGGGGCGAGCCGCTGCTCGGTTTAGAGAGTTCAGCGTTATACATCCATCCTTCCATCGATTCATCCAAGCCGCCATTGCACGACGTAGGGGTTTCTGTGTAAGTTTCGCTACCATGGGTACATATACCTTGGTGAATATGGTCCTTTTTTACCGATAAGGAAACCCCCTGGAAATGTCATGCCCGTTGAAATCAGCCATTTGTCGCAGTTTTGTTGCGGGTGAGACGCGTGTCGAAACTCTACTTCTCACTCTTTCCGTGCAGGTGACTGGCGTGGTTGGCCGAGCGGAGTCCCTCTCGTCTGTTTTCTTCCTGCTCGCCTTCCTGGCCTACAACAGAGCCATCGACAGCTCCAAACGCACTGGTATGAGCACCGACTTGCTGCTTTTTCAGTTTACACTGCAAAGACCGGCGCCTTCTAAGCGAGGCAGGCGGAAAGGTGATCGCGTTTGAAACCTTTCACATTTCCACGAAACAAGTAGGTGCAGTGGACGAACACAAAGACGGTGAAACATGAAACGCTCACAGTCGCAACTCGCCGTTAGAAAAGGATAAAAAATTACAATAGCAATGCTTATGTCAGCCATCTGAAAGGGTCTAACTTCATAGTGTCAGGCTTTCTGAATGCATATCAAATAGCAAGAATTGTTACTTCTCTTATTCAAATGCAATAAAAAAGTGGTTTAGAGCGCTTCCAGGCTGATCCTTGACATAAGCGTGTAAATTTGATGTTGGCTTTGTCTAACGAATCGCTTGTCATTGTAACTCACGTGATAAGGTTGCAGTCGGCGGCTTAAGCCATGTGTTTCACCTGCGGACACCGCGCTGAGAGAAGGAATGAGGAGAGGATCAGATAGAATCAAAAAGGAGGAGCGCCAGGATTGGTTGGAGGGATCATTGAGGTCACCGCAATGTAAGAGTTCCTGTGTATGTTCCCAGAGAAAGCACAATTGCGCGTTTGTTTTCCATACGTGGTTCGCACGCCCATTTGCCGATCCCGATCACGTGGCTCAAGAAGCAACCATGCAGTGTGAAGAGGCCGTCACTAAGCCACAGATACAAAATCGGCGACGGCAGCAGCGCATCCAACGCATCAAATACATGACATCAATTAGGTCATTGAAAAATATGCTACCCTCTCTATATGGCGTTAACAGATTACCAAGACACGTTCGAATCAACAGATATACGAGCAATCTTGAACACATTGGGGTGTCTAAGAGTGTAGAAGAAACATACGTGAATATTGTTACGGGAAGGAATAAGAATGTATATATATATAGGCGGTTTTTAATGGCGGAGCCAGTATGGAGGAGACCCTCTGCGCAATCTACCTAGCCGTTTCCTGGACCACATCCGATGTCTTTTTCCCGGTGACTCAGTCCTATGCGTTCCCCGTTTTAAGGTTTGCGGTTTCATTGCCTTCAACTAAAGTTAATTCAACTACTCGAAAGAGGCAGTGTCGCTGGAAATTGGGCCGTGATTCTACAACGTCGCGCAAATCTGCTAGGCTTTTCAAAGCCGTTGGAGAACTGTCCGCTTCAAATACAATGCAGTTTCAACCATAAGCTTGCTGCCACTGCTGCGGACCCTCCGTAGTGACGTTGCGCTGCTGAGCTCCGGCTTCAATCCCGGCCGCACTGCGGGGGCGGCGGAGCACGCTCGTGCCCCTGCGCAGTGGATCACAGAAGGGACCGAATCCCTCGCGCAACTTAGGCACATGAAGCCCCAACATTTATTCTAATTTTCAGCCGCTTTTAGACCGCTGCCCTATGTCTTTGGTTCCAGCTCTGGCTGCATCGTTACGTAAGAAACTAAAGACACCGAAACCGTGATTCACCGGAAACAACTCATCGAAGGAAAAGTGTAATTGTAGTGTCGTGCCTGCATGAGAAATTTGCAAAACTTTAAAAGGGATTTGCGTCTATCTTGTGCTATGCGACGTCAGTGCACGAAATTTAAAAACTGCCGAGATGGCTTCTGTAATTATACTTAGGAGTGTCAACTACGTTCTAGAACTTATGCAGGGAGATTTCTTGCTAGACCTTTGATTCGTCTCGAAAGGGATAAGCAATGACCTGAGGCTTGTTAGAACTAAAACAAATTTGGGTAACGGACGTCGTCCAAAAGGCCTGTCCTTGCGCCTGTCTGTGTTTCACTGCTTCATTTCTTCTTTCTGCACACGGTGAGGGTCGTTCCCTTCGAGCTAGAATAAGCGTCCGCCGGGTGCGCACGTGTAACGGACCCTTGTTCCTCTTCTATTCCGTGAACAGAGTGGCGCCCTCTTGCGGCGTGCGTGGCCCTCGTGGTGGTGGCGACGCTCTGCAAGGAGCAAGGCATCACCGTGGTCGCCGTCTGCTTCACCTACGAGATATTCGTCGTTCAGGAGGTCAGTGCCCTCAATTAGTAGAACAATGTATCGAATGCTCCTGCGTGAGCTTGCCTCTCCAGTACATTGAGCGCCGCAACGGCTCAGTGAATATCTATGCAACGCCTGCTGAAACACGCGAGCCACAAGCGTGGAACACGCTAAACACCTCGCGTGCAGCCACGGGCTCCGCAGCTCCATCGTTCGGGCGATCCTGGGGTCGTACACTCTTAGGCAAAGTTACACCCTTTGGAGTGCCCCTTCTGCCACACAACGATTGTCGTCATCTGCCTTGATGCGTTTCCTTTCTTTAACGCGGCGAGTCCGGTACTTTCCAGTAACGGACGGCATGCGCGTTATCAGCATGATAGCATTCCCGACAGGAAAGTAGCGGGAACGGCGTTTTCAAGAAAGGAAACGCATCGAGGCAGATAACGGTTATTGTTGAGTGGCAGAAGGGGCACTACAAAGAGTGTAACTTTGCCTAAGAGTGTGAAGAGTGTGAAGCCTAAGAGGTCACAAAACCTCCCTCAAGGGCGACACACACGCTTATTGGCGTGTGTTTATTGTTACCGCGGAGATAATTTTCTATGACAACAGGACACGATCGCTGTCTTGTGGCTATCCCAGCAGGGTTCTGGCACACTACAACTAGCTGGTTTTGACTATGTTTATGTGCAAGGACAGGTTGTCCCTAGCTGAGCGAAGGTATATTTTGCAAACAAAAGCCGCGAACAAAACGGATACTTTTGAGGACGGTATCTCATGCGTGTTTTGGTGACACAATTGATCACTTATACGTGTATCCTCATGTTTTTTATGCGTATATGCCGTCTCTTAAACCTGCAGAACACAGGTTATCACTAATGAAACTGCGGCAATGCTGGTATTTCCTTTGCGCACTCACAACAGCGTTCGTGTTTTATGCGCGTGCAGCCCTGCTGCTCGTGCACTTAGCTGTCTGCGTGTCTAGAGCAAGTTACGGCTATTAATTTAGTTCAATAATACACCGCTGAGTTCAACCTCTGTGCTTTATACGCGCATAGGAAACTCGCCGCCCGTATCACCGTCATGTCTCTACATATGTCGTTTTAAATAAATAAAGTTGTGGTTTCATGAGCTATATTATCGGTGATGTTCAAATCGTGAACACATTCTTGCAGTTCTTCATTAAGGCGGGTGCAGATGAAAAAAAAAACGACGCATGCTTTTACGTTTATCACGTCTTTTTTTACATTTTTCATTTATTTATAACATGCGCTTTTACATTGATCATTTTCGTTGTGCTATCATATAGACCCTGATAAAGCTCGACTCTGTACAGTGCTTGTGCAATTTGAAAAAAAACTGTAGTGAGGGGATTTTACGGATGCGGGGGATCATGAGCTTTGTTCCAGGCCTGTACTTGTCCTGACGATGCCTGTTTCCGCAGGCGGCCAGTTACCACTTGTTTTTCTCAACGCGTCGTAAGCAGATGCTGGCGGCAAGGTCGCTTGTGATTTTCACAGAACCTCACGTAATGTAGCAGGCGGGTTCCTTGTCCACCTTGCTTCGGCCGCGCTTCTCCATTCCGCGCATATACTGCACTGCGTCAGCCGCTGTCAACTTGCTCTCCTTGCCAGGTCATGCCTATGCGGAAAATGCTGCGGTGCTCTTCCGGTTTCCTTTGGCTTTCCCTTCTCTCTCGCCAACGCGCCGTCGCATGCATGCGGGAGTTTGATGCCTTTTTCCACGCCTGGTTTCGTGCTCCTTTAACGCATTACTCAGCAGGTTCAAGGATCAGCTTTTATGGAGAAATGTCGCGTAGTTACCGCGATTTTTCTGAAAATCTGTATGAACTTAAATGTCTACGCTAGCGAGATGGAAAGGCGAGTTGTTTGCTACACAAGTCAGGAATCTACATCGGATCAAACGTTGCTCCTCGCCTTAGTCATTTGTATCGATTTGTAAATAGGCAAAGTTGATCTTGAGCAATGACGAATTCGGCAAATTGCACCGCTGCTAATCGTGGCGCCTTGATGCTCTGTTTCATCCGATCATCGTCGCACGAGGGCGACTTGTCGAGGATGCCATTAGACTTGCGCAAGTTCTGCTTCGCAGGTGCGTGATTTCTGGATGAAATAACACATTTATTTATATAACAAAATTAAATAACATTCCAAATCGCAGAGTTAGAATACAGATGGACAATCAGCGACACTGCCTTGGCACTTGCAGATTCTGGTTCGCGTTCGCGTATATATGTCTTGCTTTCTTTAATTCTCCCAGTGCTCGCTCCACGTCATCAATAGTCAAGCGCCTTCTATAAACGTTCCGTGAAAACAGTACGACAACCACAAATGAGGTTATGCGCCGGAAATTCCTGCAGACTGCACTCAGTAGAAACATTCCGAAGCTATTTCTTTCTTTATTTATTTATTTATTTATTTATTTTACAATACTGCCGCTCTCAGCCGAGAGCCTAGCAGACGGGCATGAACACTTTCTTTTCCCTCCATAAATACATGTGCGAGCTACACAAAGAATGAAAAAGCAACAATATTCAACAAAATACAAAAGATAAGGCAGATAAGCTATACAACAGCACACTAAACAAAGCAGAATAAAATGAACAACAACCGGGGCATATCATAGTCAAAGCAAAAACGTGAAGTATTTGGAAATAAACAAGTGTATACATTTTTTTTTTCTATGTACTGTTAGTTTAACATAAAGAGAATAGGGAACAAACATGAGAAATCATTAATAATCTCTTGTGATGAGGTCTAGTTGTGAAACGAACAGGGATAAAGAATTTGTCGCTGTTAATGACGAGTTAAGTTCGTTCCATTCTCTGATTACTCGAGGAAAGAATGAGTACCTGAATGCGTCATTAGAAAAGGAATACTCGGTTAGCGTATGTTCGTGTTGATGCCGTGTTATTCTAGATTGCGAATATGAAATGTACCGGGTGATATCAATTTTATACTGACGGTGCAGCATTTGAAACAGAAATTTGAGTCGACCTTGTTTCGCTCTCGTCGATAATGTGTTGAGGCCTGAGGAAGCTAAGAGACGTGAAGGTGAGTCAGTAGTACGATATTTGTTATGAATGAACCTTGCGGCTTTTCTTTGTACACCTTCAAGTTTAGCTATGTTAGTTGCTGTGTAAGGAAACCAAATTGTGTTAGCGTATTCTAAAATAGGTCTCACAAATGTTTTGTAGGCCAGAAGCTTAATGTTCGTTGGAGCGATCTTTAGGCGTCTTTTTAGATAAAATAGCTTTCGTAGTGCAGTAGTTGTAATGTTAGTTATGTGTGTTTCCCAATTGAGGTTTGATGTCAGCGTTATCCCTAAATATTTCTGTTGCTCAACCATGGAAAGAGGCGTGCCATTTACGATATAGGTGAAATGAGAGGGTTGCTTTTTTCTTGTTATTGTCATTGCCACTGATTTATTGACGTTAATAGGCATTTGCCACTGGGAGCACCACTCGGCTAGCGTGTTAAGGGAATCAGAAAGATCGAGATGGTCGTTATGGCTGTTAATTTCTTTATATATCACACAGTCATCCGCGAAGAGTTTGATTTTGCATCCTATATTATTGGTTATATCGTTAATAAAGATCAGAAATAACAGCGGCCCGAGTACCGAGCCTTGTGGTACTCCAGATGTGACAGGAACGACATCAGATGGCATGTGGTCAAACATAACAAATTGTGAGCGGTGTGTTAGAAAAGCTGTTATCCAAGCAGAAACTTCTCCTTTCCCGATGGCATGCTCCACTTTTGCAATTAGCTTAGTGTGACTCACGCAATCAAAAGCTTTAGATAAGTCAAGTAAAATCATGTCAATTTGAGAACGATTATTAATACTAAGAGCAAGGTCATGAACTACCTCTGTTAGTTAAGTGATGGTTGATAGCCAGATCGAAAACCATGCTGGTGAGGCGATAGGATGTTTTCACGTTCTAGAAATACTGTCATGTGTTTTAGAATGATATGTTCTAGTATTTTGCATGAAGTGCTGGTGAGAGATATGGGTCTAAAATTGGCAACGTTATTTTTGTCTCCTTTCTTGTGGATCGGTATTATTTTAGCCTTTTTCCAGTCGCGTGGTAGATTAGAAGTTGCTAGTGATTTACGAAAAATGTGTCCCAGATATCTACTGCACCACTCAGCATATTTTTTTAGGAATTCGTTTGGAATTTCGTCAGGCCCGTTTGATTTCTTAGGGTCAATGTTGAGGAGAAGATTGTGGATGCCGGCGTCCGTTATTATTAACCGATCAAGCACTGACGTACAGGATGGTGGAAGAGGGGGGAGTGTACCATTGTCTTCCGTGAAGACTGATTTGAAGAAATTGTTATATTTGTTTGCTGTTGCACTTTTTTCTTCTTCAGTTAGTTTGGTTGTTGTCTGCTCGGTACTGCGCAGATGTTTCCAGAATCTTTGTGGGTTATTTTTTAGGAAGCTAGCAAGAGTGACACTGTAGTAATATTGTTTCGAATCTTTTAGTTTCTGCTTGAAATGCATAACTGCAGATTTTAACTTCAAGGTTGTAGATGGTTTTGGGTTATTCTTGTTTGCCTTACGAAGCCGATTTGCGCGCCGTTTAGCATGGATGATTTCGCGTGTGATCCATGGATTCTTAAGGTGCTGTTTTTTCTTTTGCATTGGAATATAATTAGTTATACAGTGCAGGACAATGCTCTTAAAATGTAGCCACAATGCATCTACATCAGTAGATTCCTGAGATGCTTTTTCCGAAAAGGAATCGAATTCATGAGACAGATAAGTTAGTATGCTGGCGTCATCTGCTTTATGAAAGTTAAAAAAGCTTTGTACTGTGGACTGGGTACTAATACAATGATCAAGCTGGAATGTGCACATAGGTATACTGTGATCAGATATTCCTTCAATAATGTCTATTTGTGCTTGACTTGTAGTAAAATGGTTGCTAAGAAATATGAGGTCGAGGATATTTTTCGTTGAGCCTTGAACGCGGGTAGGACGAGTGACAAGTTGATGTAGGTTAAAATTTAGCATTAAGTCTATTAGCACTTCTGAGGCTTCTGACGTATGATGCATTGTGGACCAATCTATGTCAGCTAGGTTAAAGTCGCCCGCAAAAATAATCCTGGATTGATGGGCATGACGCTGCATACATTTTTGAATTGCTGAAAGGCATGCACTGTCAGAGGAAGGGCTCCGATAAACGCAACCGGTTACGATTGACGTCCCGTCGCACAAAAGTTTGCAGAAAACGGCTTCAGCGTTGTTCACCTCGGGAAGAAGGACAAAGCGAAGACTGTTTTTTATCAGTAAGGCCACTCCTCCACCTCGTGAAGGTCGGTCTTTTTGGATGATTGTGTAGTTTGGCGGGGCAATCTCGTGGTCGAATATAGCGGGTGATAGCCATGTTTCCGTGATGGCCACGATTTCGGGCTCGTAATCGACTAGAAGGCTTTCCAAGGCTTCTGTTTTATTTAGGACACTGCGGGCGTTTACATTTATCAATGTTAATCTTTTGATTGTGCGGCTTGTGCCGCTTGTGCGGCTCTGCGGGTTATTCGGCGGTTTGTTTCTGCGTCGTTTTTTTGCATCGGTACTTTGTCCTTCTTCTCTTCGTCCCAAATATATGCGCGTTTGTTAATGTAAAGTTTGTCAAAAGAAAGTGATACTTTTTCCTTTTTTTCACGGTTTGGTTTTGCACTATCCCAAAGTTTCTTCCGTATGTCTCTTATTCTTTTAGAGAAGTCTTCACCAATTGAGTAGTCAGTTGTTTTTAGTTTGAAACCTCGGCTTAAGATTGCCACTTTTTGTCTGTAGTCAAGTAACTTCATTATTACCGGTCGAGTTTTATCTGTGGCGCGTTTCCCCAACCTATGTATACGCTCGATGGCAACTTTTTGTAGTCCCAGGGTGTCTTCGATAATGTCTTTGTTTACAGTTTGTTCCAACGACTCGCTAGTTTCATCGTTTTTTTCCTTTAGGCCATAGATAATTAGGTTAGATCGCCTACTGCGGTTTTCAAGGTCGTCAATTTTATGTTGAAGACTGTCTATTACTTCGCTCATACAGGCGATTTCTTGTAGACAGGATTCGACTCTATTTTCAAGGACTGCAAGGAGGTCAAGCTTGTTTTCTATATCTACTAAACGTTTTTCTTTAATATCTTTGATGTCGGCAGCAATATCCTTCAGCTGTTTTGAAATTTGGGTTAGATCGGGGCCAGGGTTAGTTTCAATATCACCACCTAATAGCAGCAATTTTGTCAAGGCCAAGGCGACATCAAAAACCAGGATACAAAACGGTGGGCACGGCAGCACTAGCAAGAAAGGGTCGCTTGAGCGGATGCAATATCCAAAATCCTTTCTCACCTGTACAATGAATGCAAACGGGTTAGCGTGCCGCATACTGGTAGTGCCACCGTGCCCAGTGGCCGAGTCGAGGAGGCTCGCCGCAGACTATGGCACGATTTTCTCTTCTAATGATGAATTTCACGAGGCCATTGCATATGTGACTAAAAGTACGAACATGTACTCAACAATTGCCTAAACAAAGCAGATCTGATCCACTTTGTACGCTAATATTGCTCGACAACAATGTGGGCTATCCGATTTCGCCGAAGCCTTTCTGGAACTTCCTTACGAACATTCTGAAGTCTTAAAAAACAGGATAGCCCACGTCGCGCCTCAAGCGCTCAGTGTTCTGAGCAAACCGCGTGCGCAAGACGAGCATAATAAGCTAAGCCGGGCACATGTTTACTGGAACCCTCTTGTTACCCACTGTGTGAAATGGTTCTCCGCTTTTCTTACATTCCGTACAAAGCAGCATAAACCATGGAACAAGGCTGAAGCCCTGTGTGCACAGTGGCGGTCAATATACGCTGAAACAAGGCACCCGTGATCGAAGGGACTCCGAAACTGTACGGTGGAGCCGACTTAGGAAGAACTGACGTAATAAAAGTTAGTAATTTGAACGTACTTAGTTCTCCTGCCTTTTTGTTTGTCGGCGCCGCTGTGAAATCTTGAGGCCCCGTCGACCAGGATTACCTTGCCTCAGCTCACATTGGAGCCGAATGTACCTTACGTTCACTGTCTGTCACACAAAATAAGGGGTCGACACGGGTTGAACGTTGTGTTTACTGCTGGCAAGAAGTGGTAAAGTATAATATGCGCCGCCGTGCAGAGAAGTAAAGAGCAGTTGAGCGGGACAATAACACGTGGCATGTGTTCAACACGTAAAGAAGTTGTAGAATGCTGGCATGGATTGTTACGATCGGTCATTGGGGACAGCCAACGGCGAGCCTCCTGCTTTCCTGCGGCGAATCGCTTCAGCTTTGTGAAGCTGACAATGCGTCCCACCAGAAAGACCAGCGGCGACACCATGGTGAGACACGCTTGAGCAATGCGTGGTTGAGGGATGCCACTCGGCCGCCGACCACAACACTGGGACCAAGGAACTCCAGGAAAAGGGCATTTCTACGCCGTTTTCTTACAGTCGCTGCTGGCCGCCAAAGCCGATTGACAGACGACCCTTGGCTCCTGGGCCATCAAAGGAGCCAAGTTTCCCTACCTACGAGTACCCCCTCCTCACTTTGGGGCAGTGGACGGTGTGCGCCTGGGACGCTACTTCTCCCATAGTGTTCAGTGAACAAAGGCGCCGGACTGATACCCTCGCCCTCACGGCGGAGTGCTTCCTTCGGCGACTTTGGACTCTCTGGTTGTAGGAAGGCGCGACTGCAGATTTCCCTGGCCTAGGGATCTAGGGAGGACAAGGGGAACTTAAGCGGACTTTTACGGCTCCGCTGGTTTGCTCTCTGAAAACGATGTAGTAGCGCTCACATGTAGCTTAGGCGTGGTGCGATGCACTGGGCTCCGCGCCCCGGCCAGTGCGAGATTGACCATTACTTCCATTTTTATGGAAGTATGCCTCTCCTATGTAAATAAACCCCCTGTTCCGTTTCTCCAACCTCTCGACCTCGTGCTCATCACGAAAAAAATCAACCCTCGTCAAGAAGGCTCGGACGGCGCGGCGTGGGCCCTCGTACCCTCCGTGGGACACGCGTCCTGGTAGCGTAGGGCAGCCTCCCGCTACGAGACCCACCGGCGGCGTGGGCTAGAGAGAGTGGCCCTCGGTGTGACGTCAGACTCCGAGGCGACGACCCTCGAATACTACGTGGTGTATGCTCAAGAAAATTGTGTTAGCGTTCGTCGCTCTTTTGCGAGCAGACAGGTAATTGCCACAATAGGAGATCGAATATGACCACAAGCGGTAGGTTACCACTGAAATGCCGTCTAATTTCTATTTTCTTTCTTTATCTTTCTTCTTTTTTAGGTCGCATGTCTAATTGTATACTCCTAGTAGAACTTCAAGCAGCGCGAAGAAGACGAAGACAACAATCGAAAACACCGACTGTAAAATTTATTGAAAGAACACTCAGTTTTTATAAAATGTCAAAAACCACCAATAAACGAAAGGTTGAAACGCATGCTGTAAGATTTGTCAGTCGTAGCTGTAGGGAAGGACCATAGAGCGACAGGACTAGGCGAGCAGGATTTAATTACATTATTTACATCTTAGACAAGACATACATCGACAGTCTAGCGTGACTCTCAAATGGAGCCCGCAAGACGACGCACACAGCAAACAGCTTACGAGCACACAGCTCACTAGTACATTCCGAGCATGACAACAAGCACTCAGCTCACTACGACGAGCACACAACGAGCACACTCTAGCAGCCGACAATCGCTGCTTATAAGCTCTCCCCTCGACGTCATAGTTCGGCGTCATCGTTCGACGTCACTGAAGATGACCCGCCCTTTTGGAGGACGATGACGGCCTTTCTACTTGGATGCGGGCCTCTCTACTTGGATGCGGGCCTCTCTACTTGGAAGAGGGCCTCTCTACTTGGATGAGGGCCTCTCTACTTGTAGGACGATGACGGCCTCTCTACTTGGAGAACGATGACGGTCTCTCTACTTGGATGCGGGCCTCTCTTCTTGGAGGAGGGCCTCTCTACTTGGATAAGGGCCTCTCTACTTGGATCAGGGCCTCTCTACTTGTAGGACGATGACGGCCTCTCTACTTGGATGTGGGCCTCTCTACTTGGAGGAGGGTGAGTGCTCTCGAAAAGCCCATGGGGAAGTTCCGCAAATTACCTTCCCTCGAGAACTCCCCTGAGCTGACCCCTCACCACGTGGCCGCCGGTTATCTGCAGTTCTCTGAAGTGCGCCCCGTCCGGTTGGATTGGAACACGTGCAGCGGGCTGAAATAGCTGCAGGCCGGTCCTAACAGCTCCTCCATGGCCCGGAAAATCTCGCCTGGCCAGTGCTGGTAACAGCTAAGCAAGAAGAGAATGGCTGGCGAGCAAGACGATGGCTTTGCTCTCTGCAACCCCTGCGCACTTGGAATGCCTTCAACCATCTCACAACAACTAGCACAGAAGAGTCGATCCCGGCAACACAATACCACTCAGCGTGCAAACGCCCGGAATCAGCTGGTAATCCACCAGGCCTCCTATCAAAATTTCCATGCAAGCCGCTCAACTGGGAAACCCAAATTCTGCCCCAAAATTTCGTGCCGCCAAAGCGAGCGTTCACGTTCCTCTTGAGTTCGACCAAACCCGACCGTCGCGCTGCACAAGAGTAAAGGTTCTCAAACATCCGAAGGCTCTCAAACATCAATACACAAACATAATTTAAGCAGTCGAACTTCGCGAACAGCCTGTTCTTATCATATCACAGTGGCGTACTCATCTCACGTACTGTTGCCACTGAACCGTCTGGCCAACTCCACAGGTACGTAATCACAAACGCGCTAGCTTTGTGGTCCCTATTCCGAACGCGTACTTGCATCATACGCAACCGTTTCATTACGCTTAATAACATTTGTTCCTTTAGTCCACACAGGACACGTTCCTTAAAAGAACAACCAAACTTGAACCTTCGAACAAATGTGTCTGCAAATAACTCGTTCCACGCGCGCTCACTAGAGAAGTCAGAATACGGCTGCCCTGAACACACACGAGCAACCCAGTCATAAATCTGCTTCCTTCCGTCCACACGGGACACGCGCTAATGGAACTGAGAACGCTTCTCAGTGCAAATGATGCACTTACTGAAAACCTACGCCGTTAACCTTAGAAAATAAAAAACGCATAAAAAAAGAAGGTTAACTAAAACACACGCGCGTTACCATAGGCCTCTCAACGATAACCTTGACACTCAGGTTACTCACATACAAAACAAAGAAAGCCTATCTACTTATTAATGAACACCTCGCGAAACTACATGTTTACTTAAAACGCGTCTTTCAAATCTCGAGCTTCTCAAACAAAACATAAACAGAGCTCATACCTTACATATTGAAAGAAACTTGAATCGCGAAAATTGTCCGAGTGCTCAAAAATAAAACAACATGCTTTACTTCCACGGAAGCTCTCTTGGCCTCCGGTTCCAAATGTTTACGACTGACTCATACTTTGAGCCGTAGCCGAGGTGGTCGCGGTTTGAAAGCTTTCTAGCTACCCAGGTACAACAAAAGGGCTGATTCACTATCAGCTCCCCCAAGACGTTACAGTCTCCTGCCAATTTGCTTCCTGGCGCCCCTCTTTCCTCACAAACTAGAGTGACCGCGTCGCGATTCCCCACCTGGTCTCGTCTTGCCACCTTGCACTTCTTTGTACTACACGCTGAGCGTCGAAAAGAACGACGGAACGACGAGGAATATAACTGCCCCGTGCCCTTTGCCCGCGTCCGTGCAGAACATGCTTCTCGGTCTCCTTTTGACCGGTGGCTCGAACGTGTTTGACGCGTCAACATCGTCCGTGACGACCGCACCTTTCTTTTCTCCGCGCCCTGCCTTTTCGCGCCTGTCGCTGTCTTTGACTTCGCTACATTAGCCGACGCATTCCGACCTTTTCGGCGCTTCTTTCTGCGGCGCTTTCTCCTCGAACTCTTTTTCATGCCGTCATCTTGCACCTCGTGCTGGCCGTTACACATATCGTCGGCCAGGATTGGTCTCTTACCCGCACAGTCTGAATGATCCTTAACTAAATCATTCCTCTCTTGGTTACCTAGACAGGCGGAGAGCCGCACCGATCCCTGAACAATGCAGTTGTTCCCTCGTGAGCTACGGAGCTCGCCATCCCGAGAACTACTTTCAACTGCATCGTCCAGCTGGCACTTCTCTTCGGCACGGAGATCTGACTCGACATGGGTGCTCGTGTCTGTCATGTCCGTAGTACCCTGTACCTCGCTAACGACCTTGCTACCATGAGATGCGACGCACACGCGCGGTAACTGTGTCAATTTTTTCGCAGCTGGCCTAGCTGTCTCTACAGTCCTCTGTTGGCACAGCACCTCGTCGCTCTCACTCTGGCCTTTAACGGCCTCTGCTGCCACTAAGGCATTGTTAGCTGCTAGCACTTCGAGTTCACCTGTGAACGTGCTGCTACTCTCACAGGTACTACTACTTTTCTCGGCTTTCGACGAAAATGTGCAATCTACTTCCTCACACTTTCGCTGCGTGCAGCCTACAGATTTCTCCAACCGCGTTTGACTTAGTTCGATTGCCTTCTCTAAACCTTGAATCTCTTCGTTCAATGTATCAATGTACTGCCTCGTTACTGCTGTTAGGCCTTCTTCCTGAGAAATTCTTTTCAGTTCCTGCCTAGCTTTTTCCTGTTCTTGCTTAAATTCTTCCTGTTCTTGCCTAATTGCTTCCTGTTCCCGTTTTTTGCTTAGAATTCGGTTACCCATTTCTTCGATGAATTTCAAATCATTGTTACTTTCTAGAATGGTTTTACGAATCTCGGATTCCTTCAAGTCCTCCTCTACGTCTACCTGGATCTCTTCACACAACCACAACAGGTCAGCCCTCGTCAAACACATTAGGAATATGGTCGCTGCTTTAAGCTTTGGCTCTGCTGTCACACAATACTTGCTGCGATACCCACGCAAATCAAAATACAAGTAAAAGATCCCAGAGAATCAAATCCAAAAACATAGAGAAATGGAAGCCTGGTAAATCTTACAGCCAAAACCAAACGCTTACCCACTGAAGCAGCACCCTATCACCAGTCCTTCTCCGCCGTACCCAGTCAGTTGCAAGAGGTGGTTAATCCCAAGTCGCCTCCAACTTGATCAGGATACCGGTCGGTCACCATGTGCCAACGTCCGTCAGCTGCCGTTGCTGTCTCCGAGTCGTAGGTCGATTTAGGAGCCGTAGGCCGATCTCACCGCTGCCATTCAGTTGTAAGATTTGTCAGTCGTAGCTGTAGGGAAGGACCTTGGGGCGACAGGACTAGGCGAGCAGGATTTAATTACATTATTTACATCTTAGACAAGACATACATCGACAGTCTAGCGTGACTCTCAAATGGAGCCCGCAAGACGACGCACACAGCAAACAGCTTACGAGCACACAGCTCACTTGTACATTTCGAGCATGACAACGAGCACTCAGCTCACTACGACGAGCACACAATGAGCACACTCTAGCAGCCGACAATCGCTGCTTATGAGCTCTCCGCTCGACGTCATCGTTCGACGTCACTGAAGATGACCCGCCCTTTTGGAGGACGATGACGGCCTCTCTACTTGGATGCGGGCCTCTCTACTTGGAGGAGGGTCTCTCTGCTTGGATGAGGGCCTCTCTACTTGTAGGACGATGACGGCCTCTCTACTTGGATGCGGGCCTCTCTACTTGGAGGAGGGCCTCTCTACTTGAAGGAGGGCCTCTCTACTTGGAGGAGGGTGAGTGCTCTCGAAAAGCGCATGGAGAGGTTCCGCAAATTACCTCCCCTCGAGAACTCCCCTGAGTTGACCCCTCGCCACGTGGCTGCCGGTTATCCGCAGTTCTCTGAAGTGCGCCCGTCCGGTTGGATTGGAACACGTGCAGCGGGCTGAAATAGCTGCAGGCCGATCCTAACAATGCGCACTGCCTACAAGTACAGGTGCTTATCTAAAAAATCCCAAAAGTTAGATAACCACCGATGCTTGTAGGCAGTACGCACTCGTTTCAACCTTTTGGTTATTGGTGTTTTTTGACATGCTATAAAAACTTTGTGATCTTCCAATAAGTTTTCCAGTTGGTGGTACAGCGCTCGTCATGCTGTGTGTGTTTTCGATTGTTGTCTTCGTCTTCTACGAAACTATTACGATACTGTACAGTATCGTTATCTGGCCTATAGAAAAGTACAAGAACAAGGTCTCTAAACAACTGAGCAACTACACCCATTAGAGAAAACTCGACTCTAACCCAACTTCAGACTACAGCAATACTGTGAAAAACACAATACCGAAGCTCCTGTCCAGGGAACTAATCACGCAATCAGAATATTGCTTCATGATGCCCAAGAACATAAAAGTAGGCCGCTTTTAACTTCTTCCTAAAATACGCAAAGTTCCGGTCGAAGGAATGTTTACAGCAGAAATCCCAGGTCGGCCTATTGCGTCTACTAACAACACACCTATACTGAGACACTATCTAAATTCTTAAATTACCACCTGTCAAACATCGCCACCACCCTCCCATCTTTCTTTCAAGACACGCAGCACTTCTAGCGAATTATCGACGGCATCAACGCCAACCGAATCCTTTGCGACCGCGCTATTCTCTTCAAGTAGGATGTTGTTCTTTTGCAGAATATTGAGATGTGATAAACTATATGTCAGTGACTGCTTGCCCTATGTTGTGCGGCAGAAAGGTATACTAGGTACACACCATGACATTTTGTCCCGTGTATTATGCGAAGCATAGTACTAGAGCTCAACCCAGCTCCTCAGGCGCGGCGGTGTCGCCTTCAATGACCTTTAGTGACCCCATGCCATACCACGTGACACCGTGACGTCATGACAGAGGAGAAACGGGGCTCCAACTCGCGCCGTCGCCTTCAAGGCTGACCACGTGACACCGTGACGTCACGACAGAGGGGAAACGGGGCTCCAACTCGCGCCCTCGCTCGCGGCGTCGCGGCAGTATATAAGCAGCTGCGCTTGTTTCTAGGTGGCTTTGGCTCAACTCTTGCAAGATGGGCTGGGTGGGAATCGAACCAGGGTCTCCGGAGTGTGAGACGGAGACGCTACCACTGAGCCACGAGTACGATGCTTCAAAGCGGTACAAAAGCGCCTCTAGTGAATGCGGTGTTGCCTTAGAAACGAGCTGTTTCTAAGGCTCAGGCGTGCGTCGCTTGCTCAGGCGCACATTTTGTTGCCGCGCCGAACACAACGCTGCGTTGTGTTCGGCGCGAACGCTGCGTTGCTCGACGCTCACCGCGTCCAATGCGGAGCGCGTAGTCGCTGCGCCGTAGCCCATTGTCTTACACCCCTTGGCGGGTCGACGGGAACGCTGTCGCGTTCCACTCTTGAAGGCGAAGCAGAGTAACGCATGAGTTGTTTCTTCGTCTAGCCGAACCAAATATAGCCAAGCAACAGCAGTTCACCAGGCTAAACAGTGGTTCAACAACTAAAATAAAGGCTAGTATGCTTCGCATCCTGGGCTTAACCTTAGCTAAGCCACAGCCATTTTTTTGTAGGATAGAATCGAACGAGTCAGGTTGAGACTTACTAAAAAGAACTCATTCTTAGTAGAAACAGCGTTTTTATACATAGAGATTAACTTGAATGGGAATTAATGTGAGGAGGAGGAAAGGGAAAACATTTATTAAAAAAAAGGAAAGGACACGCCGGTGTCTTTCTGCTTGTGCGGGAGGCGCCCTTAGTCCAGGGCTCCTGCGGCTCTTGCTGTCTCCCGGGCCCTCCACACCAGTTGTTGCTGGTTACGAGGGTCCGAACTAGTCAGCACGGCCTCCCACTGCTCGGGTGTGGTGTTGGGTATTTGCGGGGCTGCCTTGACTTTGGGGTACGCCCATGTTGTGTGATATAGGTAGACGTAGTCTTTGGAAAGGGGACATTTGTATGAGTATAGTGTAGGGTGTATTGCGTGTAGTCTGCTTAAATGTGGGTATGTATTGGTTTGTAATGCGAAATGCAAGAAATGTATTGCAAAAATGACTTTTTCCAAACACAGAGGCCGTATCTTGTGTTCTGCACGCAAACTAAAACGGTCGGGTTTTCCGATTAGCGGGGATTTTTCGCCAGCTACCCGGTAGGCAAGAAAGCAGCTAGTTGCTTTTCCAAAACAGAAGCTAAGCCGTTTACGTTGTCAAACGATCGACTACGCATTGGGGACGCCATTTATATTTCTGATAGCGCTCGCAATATAGTTTTTCCTTGTGTTAAATAGCGGCAAAGCACACTGCATGATGTGAACCGCAGGAAGTCAAAGCCACCTGTCATCGCACTATCATTATCAATATCTTCCACTAATATCCGAAGCCTGTTGCCTAAACGCGACGATATTGCCTAATTTCTTGATGACTTCGGTTCAGATATTCTTGTTCTTACTGAAACATGGCTACACCCTGAAATAACATTTAATGAAATATTTCCGCATCATAGCACATTTAACATTTTAAGGTGTGATCGCACGGAAAAGAGAGGGGGTGGCGTACTCCCTGGTATCAAAAGAACAGTTATCTCGCAAGTTATTAATGTAGATTCCAGTATTGAGAGAGTATGGGCTGAATGTCAAACCTACAGAAACAAGCTACTGATGGGATGTTGTTATCGTCCTCCCGATACAAACCAGTACTTTCTTGTCGAACTGCGCAATAGTACTTCTAAAGCCCTCGAGCTTTGTCAAGCTGATATCGTCTATGTTTTTGGCGACTTGAGTTTTCCTTTGATCGACTGGAATAACTTATCATCCTCTTCTCATACATCAATGGAGTTCATTTCTTTAATGTTAGATTTCAATTTATTCTAAATAATTACCCAGCTTACCCGTGGCACTAACATTTTAGATTTAGTTTTCACTAACGCCCCTGAAGCAGTTGGTGAAGCTGTTTGCTTAGACGGTTTCAGCGATCACAAGCTACTACAACTTACTCTTAACATCCCCTTGAAATTTACAGGTGTCTCAAACAAAACCATCCGTGATTACAACAGAGGAGACTATGGCAATATTAACAAAGAGCTTGAGACATTTCTTTCTGGCACCTTTTTAGCTTCGTTTTCTGCTCGGTCAGTCAACGAAAACTGGCTTCTATTTAAAGAAAAGCTGTGTGCTTTAGTGGAAACGTATATCCCCCAAATCAGAATAACAGGCGATAGACAGAACCCTTGGTTCACCAAGTACCTTCGACGGCTAAGAAACAAGAAGAAAAGGCTATACGCAACTGCAAAGCGTAAAAACTCACCCGTGGTATTAGATAAATATAACTCATTTTTGAAAGTTCACTGCTCATCTTTAAGAGAGGCCAAAGAAAAATACTACTCTGAAGATCTACCTTCACTGCTTAAAAACAACCCCCAAAAATTCTGGCAGGCGATTTCACCCAATAGTGGCTCGCATCACATTTCACTAAGTGATGGTAATCAAGCTCCAATCAGTGACAAGGAATGTCCAGTCGTGTTTAATGCATTTTTTTCATCCCTATTCACAATAGAAGACCATTCAAATCTGCCGGAAGTCACTGATCTAGATTGCCAGTACATGCAATCCATCGATGTAACAGAGGATGGTATCACAGGTCTCATGAATAACGTTAAGTTGACTACTTCTTCGGCTGTCAATAATATTAACTAAAACATCTTAAAGAATGCAGTCACGCTATCTAGCAAATTTTTATGCATTATTTTCCGCCAGTCGTTATCATCAGGCCAGCTTCCCTTAGACTGGAAAATTGCAAAAGTGATACCAGTACACAGAAGTGGTAGCAAGAATTCCTCAGAAAACTATCGTCCAATATCATTGACAAGTATTTGCTGCAACATGCTTGAACATATCATTGCATCTCACATATATCATCATCTGGAATCAAATAATCTTTTCTTTATTAACCAACATGGGTTTAGGAAAGGCTTGTCATTTGAGACGGAGTCACTAGAATTGACTACACTTGCATTTTAACATGGACCGTAATCTTCAGACAGATTGCTTTTTTTCTCGACTTCTCCAAAGCCTTCGACCGTGTGGCTCACTGCCGCTTAATTTCCAAGTTATCCGTTCTCAAATTAGACTGCTTAACACTCTCCTGGATTCGTAACTTCCTAACACATCGTCAGCAATTTACAGTCGTTAATAATTTTGCGTCACCCCTTGCATATGTCAGTTCCGGTGTACCGCAGGGTAGCGTACTGGGACCCTTGCTTTTTTCTTATTTACATCAATAATCTGCCCAATAACATCTCATCCTGCATGCGCGTTTTCGCCGATGATAGTATATTATATCGACCAATTCGCAGCCTTGATGACCATCGCATTCTTCAAGAGGACCTTCATCTCGTTACCAAATGATGTGAAGACTGGCAAATGAAACTTAACTCATCTAAATGCCAACTAATGACATTCACGCGAAAAACATCAATTCATAGTTTTTCCTATTATATAAAGACAAATATAGTATCTGAGGCATCAGCATATAAATATCTAGGCGTAAATCTTACAACGAGCCTTTCCTGGGCCTTTCACATTGCAACCATATGCGCAAACGCTTCCAGATCTCTTGGGTATTCAATTTCAATTTCAGTCTTTATTTTTCTCTTGAACAGAGAAGGAGACAGGACTAAAAGCTCGTAAGCTTGACAGAGGTCCTGCCCCCTTTATCAACTTGGCAGTACAGTACACAGGCATAGATTATCAATTTTCCACATAAACACTGAAACAAAATAACAAAACACTTTGTAAAAAGCAGCGCTGTGCATTGCAGCACAAACATAGGCATTAGAAAAACAAATAACTGATCATGGGGAAACTGAAAAAATAATAACAGGTATAGGTTTCAACTGAATGCAATATTACGTAATCTTGCTAAGAAAAACTCGCTTAATAACATCACTTGAATGCTGAAAGGGGTCAAACAATTCTTTGTTCAATATATTTAATAATACTGGAACAGTATAAGAAAGAGACTGCTCGGTATAATATGCCCTAGGCGTCGGCACTAACCAAATTTCTTTGTCTAGTCTGCAGGATATGCGTGTTTTTCTCAAGTTTTGCCAGATAACTAATATAATGTTCATCACCCTGTGAAGAGCGTTTATAAACCATTAAAAGTATATAATTGTATAAACTATAGATTGGCAGGATTTCATATTTTAAAAACAAGGCATGTGTGGGGGAGCAATAAGGAACACCAGCGATGCATCTTACAGCTCTTTTTTGAAGAAGGTGAAGCTTTGATAAATTTGTGACACCCGTAGTGCCCCAAATGGTACAACAATATTGCAAAAGAGAAAGAACTAATGAGTTGTATAGCAATAGCCTAACTTTGACAGGAAGAATACCGCGCAGGCGCAACATGACACCGACAGCTGAAGACACTTTTGATCTGATGTAGTGAACATGATCATTCCAAGTCAAATGCTTTGAAAATATAACGCCAAGGATTTTAACAGAATCTACCATTTCAACAGTATCAGAGCTTAAGAACACGTTCAACGGCCTAGAAATTATCTTTCCTTTTGGAAAGTACAATATTATTTTTGTCTTTTTAGAATTAATCTTCAAACAATTTGATTTTGCCCATGTATTTAATGCACTCAGTGTTTTGATTGCTTTCTCTTCAATGTCACTGTCTGATCTCCCGGTTATGAACACCGACGTGTCAT
This sequence comes from Dermacentor andersoni, assembly GCF_023375885.2. Lineage (NCBI taxonomy): Eukaryota > Metazoa > Arthropoda > Arachnida > Ixodida > Ixodidae > Dermacentor > Dermacentor andersoni. Next base: position 217,206,138 of record NC_092817.1, read on the forward strand.
CAGCGTAGGATACAATCTTTCCATCAGTTACACATTGCACAATATCATTTATATAGATTAAAAATAAGAGCGGTCCCAATATGCTTCCTTGGGGGACTCCTGCGTAAATATTTTGTATTGAAGACAACGAATTATTAAAGTCAACATATTGCGTTCTGTTCGACAAATAAGATTTCATAAGATCGTGAGATTTTCCTCGGACACCATAGTTTGCCAGTTCATGTAGTAAAATTCAGTGGTTTATCAAGTCAAAAGCCTTAGTAAAATCTATATATATGCCTGCACTTATTTCCTTATTTTGAAACATATCTATAATGATTTCTTTTTGAGTCAGTAATGCTGTTTCAGTGGATCGATTCTTTCGAAACCCGTGCGGAAAGTCAAGTAGCAGGTTATGTTTTTCAAAGAAAGATAGTACCCTACCGTGCATTAATTTTTATATACCCTTCGAGAACACTGACAGTATAGAAATTCGACGATAGTTACGAATCAAATTCTTGTCGCCGCTTTTAAGAGCCGGTATCGCTCGAGCCATTTGCAGTGCCTTTGGAAATACAGTGGTGGATAATATGAGATTGTAAATGTGAGTAACAGCGGGGCATATTAGGTGAAGAACATGTTTAATGGGCGCTATTTGGAGACTAGTTGCATCTACTGACTTGCTATTTTTATTATTACTTATGCACGAGAAAACTTCTGTGTAGTTCGTGGGCGCAACGAAAAGGGATGATGGACAGCTGCTTCCCTTCATGAATTGAACGTAATTTTGGCTGCACTCTACCTGACTCTGAGGTGCCTGTAAAATAAAGAAATTGTTGAAAGCGTCAGCTAAACAGGTCCCATAAATTCGTTTTCCTTCATGCTGAAATTTTTCCGAAGTATCACGGGTATTTTGTTGCAATAAGCAATTCAGTTTTCGCCAGATTACATCCGATCGCTGTTCTTCAGTGCTCCAAAATACATTTGTGAAATAGGCGTCTCGAGCTATTCTTAGTTTTGATGTTAGATTATTTCTGTACTTTTTTGAATTGCCGAAGCAAATCTCCATCTCTTGATTGTACAAACTGTGCGTACAATCGGTTCTTATGCTTGATCTTTTGGAGCAAGTCGGACGTCATCCAGGGTTTCCGTGCTTTTGATGGTGTGGCTGTCTTTCTCAGTGGAAAATGTGCATCATATATAACCTTGAATGTAGTGATGAAGTTAAGGTAAGCGGTATCACTTCTATCTTCCTCGAAAACGTGGTTCCATGTCTCTTGGCTAATCGCAGCAAGAAAGGATTCAAGATTTTGTTTTTTTCGTTATAGATTGTGTATCAATTATTTGCCTTTTGTAATTAACATGTACAGCCTTATCAGCTATCATGACGATTCCAAGATGATCACTAATGTCAGTATAAACTACGTCTGCAGTTACTAAATTACTGTCAACATTTGTAATGAATACATCTAATAAAGATTCACTTTCTAAAGTCACTCGCGTCGGCTTTGTTATTACGCTAAAGAAACCATTAGCAGCAATTAAATACTGGAGTTCTTTTTGGGATTGACTCAATGAAAGCATATTTATGTTAATATCGCCACCTAGAGCCATATCTATAGATTGATCAGATGCGTAGCTAAAAATCTTTTCAAGAAATTCAAAGAAGTCATTAATGGCGCCAGATGGTGGCCTGTAAATAACACAGAAAAGTTTGTTAGAACTCCGTAGAGTGAACACTTTGTAATCAGCAGTTGTCGTCGTGTATTCTACGACTATTTCGCACGATAATGTTCCTCTAAGCAGAAGCGTGACGCCGCCTCCCCTTTTATCTTCGCGGTTTTGAGAGAAGCACTGATAGCCAGGATGGTGAAATACAATTGATGCTGGTGTGTACCAGGTTTCAGTTAACATGATCGCTGTAAGTGACACTCCGAAAGTATGGAGTAGAACAGCTAATTATTTTTATTTATTTATTTAGTACCCACAGCGCCCATTCAGGCATTACAGTGGGGGGGGGGGGTACAGATGAAAAACAAGCATGAAAATTGCAGGTTTGCATAAATTTGTGTGAGTCCACAACACATTATTATAGGCCGACAAAAAAAAAGAAAAAAAAGCACACTGCTAAGTTGCACGCAGCCATGTCGGAAAAAGGCACGTTGCAGATGTCACATGTCACATTTGAAGAAAAAAAAAGCGTACATAAAGCACAATGATTACAGAGACTCATAATGAAATGCGAAAAAAAATCGAATAAGTTGCAAAAAAGAAAAGAAACAATGCAGTGATTAAGATACAGTGCGACAAGGTGAAAAAAGGAGGCACTAAAAGAAAATGTCATTTGCAGCTGGGATTGTTTATAGGTCATGATGATTGGTAGACGTGCACGGGATATTTACCAAGCCTTAGGGATAAAAAAATTCTATTGCTTTTAATGCAGAAAAGAACTTGTTAGGACAAGAAATTCCTCCAACTGAGGAAGGAAGTCGGTTCCACTGACTGATGGTTCTTGGGAAAAACGAGCTGCTAAAGGCCGATGTATTACATTTGTATTCTCTTATCTTCTGTTCATGATCTTTGCGTCTGATGTGTAGTGAGGCTGGTTTATGTACACGTCACACGGAATTCGAGTATGAGAGTGATATATGCTGTGTAAAAGCTTCAGTCGAAACGACGCTCTTCGGTGCTGGAGAGATTGCCAGTTTAGCATTGCCTTAGATTTAGTTGCACTAAACTGCCTGTCATACATTGCTATATCTAGTACATATCTTGCCACCATAGACTGAACTTTTTCTAGTCTTTCTTTGTTGGTTACTGATGAAGGATCCCACACAGGGCATGCGTATTCAAGCGCAGATCTTACATATGATTTATATAGTAACTCCCGGGTTTATTGTGGAAACGCACGTGTATTTCGTCGTAAAAATCCCAAGCTCCGACAAGCTCTGCCTACGGTATAATGCACATGCCGATTCCATGATAAAGAGGGGCAAAAGTAAACGCCTAGTTATTTATATATTCAAACACCATTTTTACTGGACAGCAGTTTATCGTACATTCAAATTTTCCAGGATTTTTTTTTTCTGGAGAACCTCATACACACCGTTTTCTCGAGATTCAGTTTCATTTCCCATCGCTCACACCACTCGTGTATGGCATATAAGTCGTTTTGAATTACGAAGCAGTCACTTTCACATGTAACTTTACGGTATAATATACAGTCATCTGCAGATAACCTAATATGGGACTGTACACTTTCATCAATGTCATTGATATAAAGTAGGAAGAGAAGGGGCCCCAGAACTGATCCCTGAGGTACCCCTGACGTAACATTACTTATTGCAGATTGTTCGCCGTTTACACTACATATTGTCGCCTCTCGCGTAAATATTCGGCGATCCACGCAATAATTTGGGATTAATATTAAAACTGGTTAGTTTTTGCAGCAACAGGTAATGTGAAACGGTGTCGAACGCTTTTTTAAAGTCAAGAAAAATTTACAGTCGACCGATGATTTGTCGTCTAGGGCTGCCGCTAAGACGTGTGAACTCTACTAGTTGTGTGACGTATGATAATCCTCGCCTAAATCCATGCTGATTTGGGTTAAATAAAGAATTACTGTCTATATGTTTGACCACTGCAGTATATAAAACATGCTCTAGAACTTTACTGCACACAGAAGTTAGTGAAATGGGACGGTAGTTATTAATAATGTTGCGCGGGCCAGTTTTATGTATAGGAGCAACCGATGCCATTTTCCAATCAGCCGGAAGTGAACTGTGTTCCAAGGACTTCTCAAAAATAATTTTCAAATACATTGACACTATGTGAGAGCAAGACTTCAACATAAAATTGGGTAAACAGTCAGGGCCCACAGCTTTTGCACAATTTAAATCACGAAGCAGCAATTCAATGCCCCAAGCTTCGATCACTATTTTAGGCATGGGTGTGGATTCGTGTTTCAACAATTTCAGATCTTTTCGAGAATCTCTTGGGGGCAGAGAACACTGAGGTAAAATAATGATTGAACAACTTGGCCTTTTCTGTGGCGTCGCAAATTGTAACATTGCCATCGGTCAAAGCGGGGATAGAAATGTTGTCTTTTTTATTTCGTTTTATATGCTTCCAAAGTTCCTTCGGACTTTTGCTTTATCTTACTTTCTATCGTTTTGAAGTAGGCTGATTTTGTTTGGATTGTAGCGTTGTTCACTTCCCGCGTTGCCAGTTTTAGTTTACAAAAGTTCTCTTTAGAAGGGTATCGTTTGAAGGAACGGTAAATTCTTTGCCTACGCTTCACTAAAACATTCAGTTCTTTAGTGCACCATGGCTTACTTCGATTACGCCTTCTAGTCAATACCCATGACGGAACAAACCGGTTGCGCAGTTCAAAGATTTTTTCTTTAAATAGAACCCATAGGTTTTCCACAGAGTACTCATCCGAAAGTGTTTCGAACACAACGAAATATGCTTCCAGTGAAGCATTGATTGCTTGGATATCAGCCTTGGCGTAATTGTACATGCACCGACTCTTCTCACTGTAAACGCTTACATGTTTCATATTTATTTCGCTTAGCACGACGTCATGATCACTTATCCCTGGCAATATTTCAGTGTTCTGCACCATTTCTGGCATATTTGTGAAAAAAAGATCTGGGATATGACTTCCTCGCGTAGGTTTCAGCACAGTTTGTCTTATGAAACGAGGTTCATGAAATCGGCAATTTCAGATGTGAAGCTAGGGGAGCTTCCAGAGGCTATCGCCTGTTCATTCCAGTTGAGATTAGGTAGATTAAAGTCCCCACCCACAATGACGTAATCGGATGTGATTTCTGTAGCTGTGGCAGTGAAATGACAATTCTCTGGCTGAACCAATTGGTGGCCGGTAAAAGGAGCAGACTGACAGGGATTTGCCGTTCGGGAGTTTCAGCTGACACCAAACAGCTTCAGTCCTATCCTCTATAGTATTTACGCGTGTAGAAGGGATGCGCTGGTCTACCAAGATAAATACACCACCTCCGTGTTAATTTCTATCTTTTCGATAAACTGTCAAGTTATCAGGAAATACTGCAGAGCTTGCTACGTCTTCATCGAGCCATGATTAGGTGCCAATAACTACACTAGGTTTGACCATGTGCACTAAATTGCTGAAAGCATCAACTTTGTTTTTAATGCTCCTACAGTTGACTACAAAAAAGAAAAGTAAAGTCGATAAGGAGTTATTGGGTCATTTGCACGCCACAACCTTGTCTTAAAGGTCATCATAGGTTGTACTTGATGCCGTCTATGTAGAGTATGTCATGCCTTAATTGCACACGTGCGTCCTTACTTTTGTGTTCCTGAGCAAACCGCCACAGGTATCGCCTTCTCTTGCGCACTGGCTCAGAAAAGTCTTCCGACATACTGATACCGGTATCTTTCAAATTCTTGGCCTTTCCTAAAATCAAATGTTTTTCTTTCAGAGACCCAAAACTTGCGATCAAGGATCGCGTTTTCCCTTCTCGAAATTTTCCAAGTCGATGGGCTTTTTCGATCGACTCAGAGTTAACTTGCAATTTTGTTGCGCATACTTCCGTCAAAAGCAATTCAGATAATGACCAAGATTCGCGAATATTTGTATCAGGTATGCCGTAGAACACGAGGTTGTGCTGCCTACTACGATTTTCAAGATCATCAACCTTATTTTGGAGCAGCTGTATCACCCCGTGCTGTGCGTCATAGTGTGCGATACACTCAGTAACGGCGGATTCTAAGTTTGGTAATACTGACATTTTTGCTTCAATTGACGACACACGGGCAGTCAAATCATTTATAGCTGCCTTCTGTTCCGCTTGATTCGCCTCAATAGTATTAAGCTTTCGAACAATCACATTTTGCCCATCCAAAATTTTCTGTAGTGTCACATCAGTGCTAGGGCCGGGATTCATTTCAATATCACCACAGAGTATTAACAATAAGAAATAAAAGGCATAACGACGCAACAACAAAATGCGATGCCTTGAGCGGTTTCTGGCGTCGGAATGCATGCGTACACAGTTATACAGGATACGGGGTGGAACCGGCAGGATAAGAACTGCAAATGTTCTACGTTATATACATTCACTAACCTGCACGAGAAGCAGAACATACGTGAGCGGCATTGCCATAGCACTGCCGGTTCCACGCCCCAGAGGGACACTGCAGTCTGCCGCGTTTTGTAGGCCGGTGATAGTGGGTGTGAACCATGGTTCGTTGACTGTGGCTGGACATATGCCGGATTCCACTGGAGTAGACGTCACCGGTCCACGATCGCGTGCGTTGAAGATTTCGTCGCTGTTGCAGTTCATCTTCTTTGTTTGTTAAGGATCTGACGTTTAAATGAAAAACTGACAAAACAGATTTTTTTGGTTTCACTATATGCTTAATATTGTGTGGCTGATAACCCATGTCGAGAAACAAATTTTAGGTGTCTGCATGTATAACTACACAATTTGACGCAAATCATCAAACTCGGTGATCGCCATGACTGCTGAGGTATCCGTTCTGCGCACAAATATTTTACCATTCCGAGTCCATACATATTTCCACTGGCACTCCTTTTTCTTTGCATTTGCCGCACCGAAAAGTTTTTTCATGGAAGGGCTCAAGTGCTCAATAATGAAGATGGGGGTTTTGGGTTCAAGTTCAATGTCCTCTGAAGTTATCCTCAGCTTTCGAGCTTTCTCAAGAAAGCAGTCACGGACTGATCTACGAACAAACTGCACCACTATATTTGGCGCTTCTGTATTCCCCGTAGTTCGAACGCGGTGACAGACCTCGATGTCTCCACTTTCAAGGGGCATCTTAATAGCCTTCGCTATCTTTTTTGTGATATCCATGGCATTCTCGTCTTGCGTCCTCGGAACACCTTTCACTTCAACGTTGTGACACCGCATGTGCTGTTCATTTTGTAGAAGTTTCACTTCATGCTCTTGAACTTGAGCATGCAAAGCGTCTCGTTCCTTTTCTAGTTTTACTACGGATGTTCTTAGCTCTCCATTTTCCAATTCAACGCGGTTCACGGATGTATTTGTCGGAACTTGCGTGATTGCCCGTCTAACATCCGTAAATTAGCATTCGTATCTTTTGTACGCCCTCAGCGTGAGTTCGCGTCCCCTATATGGTCTCCCTACCATGAATACTTAATCCGCATGTTAGAAGCCATCCAAAACCGAGCTAGTCGATTTATTTCCCGAAATTACAGCTACCACTCAAGCATTACTCAAATAAAACTTGACCTTTCCCTTCAATCACTGAGTAGCCGACGTGACATAGCACTCCTGTCCTTGCTCCATAGATATGTTCACCAAATGAAGCCATCAAACTTGCCACTGGAACGCGCGTCTTGCACATCACGACGACTTTATAATGATTTAAGCCTCACTGGCATTTCTGGCAACAAAAACGCATTTAACTTCTCGGCTCTACCACGAGCGATTCGGTTATGGAATTTGCTTCCTAACAGCATTGTCGCTCAAATGGGCAATGATCAATTCAGACAACTACTGAAGCTACAGTTTTCATCATAACAAATATATTCATCTGCACATATGTCATGTCATATAATACGTGCCACATATGGGTCATGACTTTCTTTTGTTGTTGTTATTGTTGTTTCAATTTTGTTTGCTTTATGTGCTCGCGCTATGTACGTTATACTTCGCGCCAGTGTTACATCGCTTTTTATAGTACCGTGAATTGTACTTTTCATTCCTTTCCCGACAACTGTTTGTATTGATTTAGCGTTTTTATTTGTTACACTGTTTTGCAAGCACGTCATCATTAAAATATTTTTAGCTCTCACATTTTTTAGCGCTCATGTATCTGTTTTCTCTTGTCATTTGTTCAGTGACGCCCCCCTTACTCAATGCTCCCCTTGGGGCATGTAAGGTACTTTGAAATAAATAAATAAATAAATAAATAAATGTCGCCATGTTACGGCGTCTTCACGTGAGAGGGTCTTGTCTGGAGGTGGGTATTGTCGTCTTTTCAATTTGCGGAGTTGTAGTATAGCGTTGTATTGTAACTCTGATATTGTCATGATATTAAACCTTGCAAAGTAGGGACCCGTATGAGTACACCGCGGTACATTAGCTATTAATCTAATTGCTCGTTTTTGAGCAATTAGAATATTCATTTGGTTCTGCTTGGTTGTTGTCCCCCAGACCATGAGACTGTAAGTTATGTGTGGCAATATAAATGCATTGTAAATTAATATTTTCACTTTAGGGGGAAGTGTGTGCCTCTAGCGAGATAGGATGCCATTAATTCTGTTTATTTTAGCGCAGATATTCTCAATATGTTTATCCCAATTAGGAGACTCGGTCACCACAACACCAAGACATTTCACAACTGGCACGATCTCAATTTTTTTGTTTGCTAACCAAAGGTCGAGATTTGCACGCACCGTTCTGTTTTTAGCTCGGAATAATATTGCTTTCGTCTTGGTAATGTTTACTTTTAGGAAATTCCTAAAGGACCATTGGCGCAGGAATTCTAAGAACTGATTGCCGAGTGCTAGTAGGTCAGTTTTTGTATTATTTGAGGCAAGCATTGTGAGGTCGTCTGCATACGCTATTATGTATACAGGAAGAGAAGCAGAAAATATATCATTAATGTAGATGCTAAATAATAGCAGCCCCAGAATGCTGCCTTGGGGTACACCAGAGAGGATAGGTTGTGAGTTTGATATAGCTTGATTAAGGGAGACCATTTGTGTGCGATATTTTAAATATGATTGCATTAAAGATAAGCTCGTTCCTCTAATGCCATAGTAATTGAGTTTATGTACCAGTAAATCATGATTGAGCAGCTCAAATGCTTTTGAAAAATCAACAAATATTCCGTGTACAAGGAGCTTTTCCTCAAACGCATTTGCTAATATCTCTTTTTGCTTAATTAGTGCCACTTCCGTGGACCTTTGTTTTCTGAAACCGAATTGGCCGTCTGATAAAACTGAATGTTTAACTTGAAAACTATGAATTCTCACGTAAATAATCTTTTCCAGACCTTTGGATAATATCGGAAAATTGAAATAGGCCTGTAATTAGCCATATTTGAGGTAGCACCACCTTTGTGAATGACCGCCGGTTTCGCTGCCTGCATTTCGCTTGGAAAGACGCCATATGCTAAAGCTAGGTTATAGGTATGGACTAGCATTGGGGCTAGTGTGTCAACTACAGACTTGAAGCGTTTGACGTGAAAGCCATCTTTCTCCTCAGCTCTGCTATTTCTTAGGTTTCTGAACACTGTTATGATTTCGTCTTCATGTGTGGGATACATGAACAGGGATTCCGGAATCCGTGGCGTGTTATACGCGTAACCCACAGTTGTGGCAGAGGGACAGCATAATGTTTTGGTTACATTAAGAAAGAAATTATTAAATTTATGACACAGTTGCTCCCCACTTATTGGTATGCCATCTTTCATAATTGTCGTAATAGTTGTTCTTGAGGTGCGATTTAGTAATTTGTTCAATTGGTTCCACTGGTTGTGAACATTTCTTTTGGATCCCTCGGAAAATGCATTACTAAAATACCTTAACTTGGCAGTTCTTAGTGCTCGATTTAGCTGGTGTCGGTTTTTTTATATATTTCTCAAGCTTGGAAGGCTGGCGCGATTTTATGAATTGCGCAACCACTTTCTCTTTTGTCTTTATTTTTCGCAGCAGTTCTTGCGTAATCCACGGCTCCGTATGCGTTTGCGTGGACGGACTTGCGGAAAACATATGTGATAGACAGCTTTTATTTTGAACAAAAATGCATTATACGCCTCATTCACGTCTTTTAAAGATAGCACATCGTCCCAACTAAAAAAAGTTTCACCCGAAAGGGGAATCATGGATTGCGATAGCGAATTAGCAGATAGCTATACGAATTATAAGGGTAGTAGTTTTACCGGCCGTATAAACTTGTAAACATTCGCTTACTAACTAAATTAACAAGCACGATGTCACGCGCGCACAGGTAAGCATGAACCCATCTCGCTCGATGACCGCAGAGACTCGCAGTCGAAACGCTGGATTGAGGAATCGCGGCAGCGAGCGAATTTAGCCTCGAGCATCTCTCGCTTCAACGCGAACGAAACGTCGAAAGCGCAGGGCATACGAAGCTACCTGCACCACGCGCACTCTGCAAACATCGCAGATCGCCTTGGAGATGAGGCCCGCGCGCACTCGTCGCAGATCGAGGTGCGGCACGGCCGAGCAGCAGCCGCCCGAAAACCCCGTGCCTCGCGCGCGACAGGAGAGGGCGCGCTTCGCTTTCCTCGCTCGCGCACGCGACATTGAGCCGCGTTCGCCGGCTCACCCTCGCCCGCTTTCGATGGCACAAACGGCGCGCGGCGACGATTTATCGCCCTTGTACTTGAAACGGAACTTCACGGTGTTAGATACGGGACCTTTTCTTGAGCCTCCTTCGAGCTCACCAGACCACATCGAATCGCGTCACACCTAATTAAGCAAAGCACAAGCACATCTACTACGTCCCCGAGGCGCAGCACGTCCAAACAAGTTGGTGTCCCCCACCTCGTGCGCCGCATGGGGAGCTATTCACTGCTTGACTCTTCCCGAAAGTGTAGCGGGAGCCTGGCACGGTTCCAGGTAACGTAGGTCCCGAGCAAAGCTGCTTTGCGGCTCTGAAAGGTCGCTCGAAAACAAACCGCCTGCCCTCGCTGAGCGCTTGCAAGCCGCGAGGCAAGACGGCTCTAATGCACCGTGAAGGCCTGAGAGCAACCCCCCCATCCGCCTTTGTGACGGCAGTTGCAGACCATGAAGGCAATACCGCAGACAAGTAATCCCTCGGACAAGTGGAGCCAATGGAGCGACCCTCTGAGCCGAATCTGACTTGCACTCGCACGGGCGCCTACCATTGGCCGAAAATGACGCCACCTGAGCGGGCTCGCCGATTGGCCGAAAATGACGCCACCTGAGCGGGATCGCCGATTGGCCGAACGTGACGTGACTCCGAGACACCGAAGGGGTCACAAGCCAGAGACCGGGAGCAGCAAAGAGCATTCCTTCATTCATCTCTTTCGGGCTTCTTGCCTCTGGCCGCAGCGTCCGAGTTGCTGCCGGCCAGCAATGACTTTATTAATGTTAATTTCCTTGTATCTTTACTGTAAATAATGTAAATAAACCTCCAGTTTTCATCTCAAAGTGCTCCTCAACCTCGGCCAACTGCCGCACTCAACGGCAAGGTCCAGTATCTGGGGGACAGCAATTAAGATTGTTCTCCAGATCCAACAACGGTGACGCCGGCGGGAGAAATGCGCCTGGAATGTCCATATACTTGCTAGAGCTATAATAAAGCGAGGAAAAGTTTAGTTTTTCTTTGATTGTCGGTTTTCCGCGGTGTGATTCCTTGTATGCGCGACATATCTAAAAAAAATAAAGCTCCTGTCCTTTTTGTAGGTATGCTATGCGTGACTAGGCGGACATTAGCAGCAAGAAAAAATTGCATTGAAAATTTGGCTAATTTTAGTTACTAACCATGGGCACATGTAACGGCGGAATTGAAGCGAACGAGTAGGGAAGCCATACGAGCTCAGTATAAATCCGGAGACTAGCATAGATTTCAAAGTCACAAAATCCACAAAATCTGCCAATAATGCCTCGGCATTTCAACTAAGCTGATCCCAAACCGTTAAAAGCGCGCTTTTAGGAAAGTGTTAGCGGGAACGCCTATGTATTTCGTAGCACCGTCTGCAGCCGCATATCCTAGAGGCGTGCTAGTCTAGCATTTCCGCTAAAGTGGCACGACTTACTACTTGTCGGCTTCCATTCCGCAAATATATGAGCCCTAAAGTTAGCAATTAGAATGTTATTCGCTTATTTTTGTTAATTAGCGAAATTGTCGCTACCATATTTTCCGCCGTTAATGTCAGCCTAGCCGCGTAGCCTCCAGCAAAACGGTCGGAGCCCAGATTTTATTTAATTTTTTCTTCGGCACGAAAATGAATAATATTTTGTCGCCCGACAGCAACTCGCCCTGCTGTGTGCCAACACAGTACGCAGCCACGAGCCAAGTCGCACACGTCCTCGAGCGGCGGCGCTTTGAGAGGGAGACGAGAGTGTTCTCGAATCACTCGGGCGTCTGCGGTCGGAAGGCGCTCGTGATGTTCGCATTCGGTCCGTGGCGCTGAAAATGCGGGCGCATTCGACGAGACGCGGCGACATTAAGTTCGCGCTCGAAACGATGTGCACCTCGCGAGCTCCGTTGAGCCGAACTTCGCCCGATCAACAGCTGTCGCCGTCGGCCCCGCTCCGAGCCTCGCGGTGCCACTTTTGCCGGCCTGTTTTCGATTGCCTCGTTTTCTGACGCTCTTTCGCGCCGGTGGGGATGGGCGCGGCGTTTCGGCGGGTTTCGCGTTTCGGCCCAATTCTCGAACCCTCGTAGCAGGTCCCGCCGACCGCGCTTATTTGTCGCCCTCGTGCTTTCTTTAGGACCTCCTTATGAAATTTCGTCGAGTTTTCTGAATTTCGAAGACACTATGGTTGCAGTTGTGCTCGCGGTGTTTTCGTTTTTTCCTTCTTGCCTTACAGTTTAATACTCCTAGTATTCTGCTTCCAGTAGCATCATTTCTTGCTTCTCTGGTGGTTATGTTGTTTCTAAATTTCATAACTTTACACTCGCTTCAAAGCTAAAACGATTCTATTACAGTTTGTGAGCCGAAGTTATTTGGAGTGTTGGGAATTTTCGCTGTCACGTGTGTCAAAGCTTCTAACGCTACCTTATTTAAACATAAAGTGCAACAGGGCAGCCAAGCCATCTCAAACATCGTTGCATTACCATAATCCCGGTGAGAAAAATTTCGTATTTGTATGCACAATTTCGTGGGTTTGCGTCGCAGTGCCGGTTGGCGTTTTGGGCGAACTTGGAAATCTCGAGGCCGCGCTGATGATACTTCAGACCGGCAGCTTTCTGAGCCTGTAAAACATTTGAGAAAAACGTCCGCCGTGATCACGTTCCATTTCTTCCAGACTTTGTGCTTTTTTTCTGCCGCGCTAGAAGAGCAGTTTAGGTGGTCGTTTTTTGCAGTGGAACTTTTTTTTATATACTGGTGCAGCACGGATGTAGAGCTCGAACCCGCTTTCCTTTTTTTCTTTTTCATTGAGGCCTCGACCATAGACTTGACGTTGAATTCACTTGAAGAGGTGGCCGCGCTTTTCACCGCAGTCGTGCTCAGCGTGATCCAGGAAAAGCAGTGCAGTTGCAAAACCAAAAGTGCAAAACCGAAGCTATGCAAAAGTTCGGTGCGGGTTTCCAGATGTCGGGCGCCTATTATTCAGTCACGCATACGAGCCAGATATGCCGCGACGTGGCGGCAGCATTCTGACTGGGGCTGAATCCAAAAGCGCTCGCATCAACTCGTACGACGCGAAAGAGGCTATCAAAATTAATCCGGAGCCCTCCACTACGGCGTGACTGCGCAGTTTCGCGACGTTAAATCCCCTAATTTTAGAGATGTGGTTGAGCCATGATTTCGCTGCCATTTTCTAGCTTCGATTACAGCCACTGGGCAGCCAGGTCAACGGTGAAAGCAGCTGAAGGCACTTTGTGACGGCTAGCTTCAGGACGGGTTGCCTACAAAACATCGGGAAGTTTATGATAACAATCAGAACCCGATAAGGCGCCACTGTCAACTGTTTTTTTTTTTTTTTCGCATACGAAAAATGGCTCACGTATAGCGGAAATACGAGTATGCGATTTTAGAATTATCTCGAAATGTAGCTGCTACATAAGTGATAAGCTGTAATGTGCTTCGTTCAACTTCTGGACGACAATAAATTGGTTACCTCGCACTAATAGAGCTTGCGTTCTGCTTCCATCTGATTCGTATTTTGGATTGGATAAACTTTATTAAAAGTCCGGCAGACTGTTTCGTTACCAAGAGAAAATGACTATTTTTCTATAACGTTAAAAAAAATTATGCGGTGACACCAAAGTAAATATACCTGGTAGCGAAGCTTCCATAGGAGCCCATACGTTCAAAACATGGCGGTTCTTCGGCGGTTCATGGGGCTTAGCGCCATCTGTATGTGGTGGGAACACTTCCGGCGGAAGAAAAAATAATGGGACGCCATATCCGTTAAAAGCAAAAGTGACGTCATTTTGTTTTGGAAGGCGCGAAGTTTGTTTTGTTGGTCTGCCTTTGGAGCTATATACTCAAACGCCCCGCCATTCGACTTGATGGGCGTTTCGAGCTTTCAGCACGGAAAGCGATGCAGGAAAAGGCCAGCCGTACGGTTGTCGAAATCGCATCCCTGCCCAGAACATACTTTCTTTGGAGGCCGACGAAAGCTTTAGGTGTAGAGCGCTGATCCTATCGTCGGATGCCAAGCCCGTCGACCAGCGCAGGCGCACGAAAACAATCACACAATTATCTGGCGGTCGTAACTCACTACTTTTGACTGAACAGGTTAAGAAGCGATGGAGGTGCCCGCGTCACCAAATTCAGACAAACTTCGACAAGCAAAAAAGCACAACGTCTGAGGGGGGCGTATTTCAACTGGTGAACTTTACGAGCGCGCCTTTCTGCACATTTCAAGACATGCATTGCATTGCGAGTGATAGCGGCGTCAACGCCCCCTGTAACGATGGGCGCTGAAAAGAAGTGTACTTATCAATAATAATAAATTAAATAAACTTGCATTTTTATAACTCGTCACGAATATATAAAATTGACAAGGAATATTATTTTCGTTGAATGAATCTGTGTTTCACTTGAATTAAAAAAACGCG